>NC_139462.1:192675000-193237500 GCF_057233095.1 Heloderma suspectum | reverse complement strand
ATACAGCAGCCTGCCGAAACTCACAGGTGACTGGGAAGCTTGTGGTGGGATGTAGTTAATGTGTTTAAGTGTGCAGAAGGGACTGAGTGCACAGTGTAGTTCCTTTTATTCCCATCTTTTTCTGAACAGGATCTCCTCTCACCCGCTCACAGTGCATCAGAACCTGTTTTTGAAAGTCTGAGTTCTGAAAGTGTCTTGCAGGGAAGAATGCAAGGGTGGGGGTGGGGATGAGAAAGAGAACAGTTCCACCTGTGCATAGGTCTATCTGATGTGCTTCTCTGGATGGGGAAGGAAGATGTGAGCCAGGAATAGTTCAATGAATGGCAGGTCTGCAGAAACAGGAGTGCCTACTTCCAGATGCCAGGAAGTCCAGGATCTGATGCAGCGTGTGTGTGTGTGTGTGTGTGAGAGAGAGAGAGATTCACTTTTAATGTAGCCAGTGATGCCAGAAATGGGGGAAAGGGCTGAGGCACCATGAGACTTGAACTAGTGAGGAGAGAAAAATGAGATCACTTTGCAAGTCATCATAAGTGTAACTATTTTAAAAGTGCTTATGAATTGGTTGAATATGAGTATCAGAGGACTCTAAATGGTTATGGCAAACTTACTTGGCCAGTAATGGTGTTAGCTCACCAGCTGTAGCTTTTATACTCAACTAATATTTAGGGAATTGAGAAAGCAATTAAGACAATATAAAGAAGCATATTTTACTGAGCAGATTAATTAAACAAAGCAAGGAGCATAAATTTCCAAAAGACCCTTTCTTATTGCACAGTTCTAAGCCTGTGTATACAGTTACAGTTGATAATGTAGCAGTCACTATATATATTAATAATCCCTGATGATGACAAAAGGATGTACAGGCTTCTCAGACCGTTAAAACAAGTAGTTGGCTTTACATCCCTGCTAAAATGGAAAGACCTCTCACTTTTGGTTTATTTTTTATTTTTTTTAATGTTTTGGGGCTTTGTTGATAAAAGTTCCACCAATTTCGAGGCGGGTGGGATCTTACAGGTTCCTATTCAGTGGTACTGAAAAACAGCGTAGGTGAGTTTTGGCTGAAATTCATTAAAGAAGTCCTCTGTCTTTCAAGCATCAATCCTGCAGGAGTGTGCTCTAAGGGTGCAATCCTATCAAGATAGTCGACAACCCCTGAAGTCAGACTTTGCTGACTCTCCTATGCAGGGTGGATGGAGCACGGAGGGGATCCTCTCCTCCACGCTCCACCCACCCTGCATTCTGGGCTAGATGCACAATTTCGCGCGTCTAGCTCGGGCTTCGGAGAGGGGGCGGGAACAGGCCTGGAGACCCCATAGGAAGCAACATGGCTTCTCCTCCCCTCCCTGTCCCTGGGAATGCCCCCTTTTCACCCTCTCCACACACCATTTTATGAGCATGGAGAGGTAGGGATGTCAGCAAATTCCGCCACGGATCTCGGTGAGGCCGAATGCCAGTGCATTTGGCCCCCCGAACTCTGTGGCGGAATGGCCTGCCACCCCCCCCACAGATCCCCCCCGGGACAAGACTTACCTGGGGCGGATGTTCCGGACGGCGGCGGCTCCAGCGGCGGGTTCGGCAGCGGCTGGTCTTCCAACCGGCTGCCGCTGCCACCATTTGCAGTCTTCCCCCCCCATTCGTGATAGGCTACATAAAGACTTACGTAGCCTATCACGTCTGGGTTAAAAAAAAAACCACATACGCAAATGGCAGTGGCTACGGCCGCCGCCATTTGCGTTCCCTATTTTTGGTTGTCTTAGTCTACGTAAATATTTACGTAGACTAAGACGGCGAAACTAAGGGGGAATGCAAATAGCGTAGCAGACACTATTTGCGTTCCCCCTTATTTTCGCTGTCTTAGTCTATGTAAATATTTACGTAGACTAAGATGGTGAAAATAAAGGGGAATGCAAATAGCGTCCGCTACGCTATTTGCATTCCCTTTTCTTCGTCTTAGTCTATGTAAATATTTACGTAGACTCAGATGGCCAAAAATAAGGAATGCAAATGGTGGTAGCCGTAGCCGCCGCCATTTGCGTACGTTTTTTTTTTTTAACCCAGATGTGATAGGCTACATAATTTTTTAACCCAGACGTGATAGGCCGCCATTTGCGTCCCTGCTAGCCTGCAGCCGGATGTCCGGCTGCTGGCGGAGCTGGCCGGCAGCTCCGTGGAATCCCCGTGGAGCGGAGCCAGCTGGCCAGGATTCCAGGGGGAGGGACGGAGTGCCTCCTCCCCCAGCGGAACCCAGCGGAGTCAGGTAAGGGGGGTTTCGTACATCCCTATGGAGAGGCAGCCACAGTTCTCACCATGCAGGCTACAAGGGGGAGGGGGTGGGGAGCACAGTTTCCTGGCTCCCAGCACGGTCTCTGAGTTTGGAGCCAGTAAACCAGGAAATCATATGGCCCTCTAGGCAGTGTCGAGTGGCCATAGGATTGCTCTCTAAGAAGCAAAACTTTCCCCAGATTTGAAGAGTTTGTCTCTAATTGTTTCTCCCACAACCATATTAACTGAAGTTGAAATATTCTGATAAATCTATTTAAATGCAATACTTTACCCAAATTTTGAAAGTATCCTTCAGACATTTTTTTAAAAATTAGATTTTTTGTATAACTACCTGTGGAGACAAATGTGTCAAGTTTTGTAACTGCATCTTGTCTGACAGATGGTTATTGTTTAGGTATGTATCTTGTTGCAGTTCAGTTTTGATACGAATTTGTCAAAATTCACAAAGTTCTTCATATTCAGGACAAAAAAGAATTCGAGATTGAGTGTGGGAGAAACCAAAACTGATAGATTCGTCCATCAACAGATAGACGAATCTGTCAATTTTGGTTTTCCCCACATGGTCTTCTCCTCCATGTTAGGGATATGACCTGTAGGTACACCACAGTCCTGTCTGAATTAGGAATAGCTGTACCTACTGAATCTGGCCAGTGCAGATGGCTGAGAATTTCATTTCAGCTTTTTAAAATAAGAATTGACTGAAATTTGCAAAGTTCTTCAGGAGAGAAATAACTTTAGATTTTAAAAAATCGAATCTGGGAGAAAGCAAAATTAGCATTCACCCGTACCTACTGTCATTCAACACAGTTGAACAGCAGAGCCTATATGTGCATAATTGAAATAAATGTATATTCTTTCTTGGTTTACACCTACCACCACCACCCTGGCTCCCTTTTCCTATGTTGTCTCCTCTGCATCAAATTTTAGATTGGCAATGCCACAGGGCAAGAGACCTGAACTCTTATACTTTATAAAAGAGGCAAAATACATGTTAAGTTTTAAATGCCTCCTGAAAGTGTATCTGGTTCTGCAAGCTTTTCTTGGTTTATAATTGATTATTATGATGTTGCTCCACTTGATCATTTTTATTGATGCTTTTTAAATTGTTTAATTATTATTACTTATTTAACTTTGTTTATTTTAACTTTAATAATTTATTAATTGTGTTAATAGTAATTTTAATGTTTTGACATGTAAACTATTTAGAGATTTTGTTATATCAAGAGTTATACAAGTATAATGAATAAATGATAAAACATGATGCATATTGATGGTGTAACAGCAGCAATTTTAGACCCAGCTGTTTGAATACATGATTCACTGCTTATATTATGTGTCACCCTGTTTCATCACACGGTTTCTACAAGCATTCCTCTTTCACCAGCTGAGCTATAACAATATAGGGTACTGTCTGTCATTAATGTTGCAGTACTGTTTTCATTTCATGCCTTGTTTCATGTTATTAACTTTTAAAACTATTTTGTGCCCTCTGGAATCCTAATGTACAAACGAGTACTGCAATCATGACAGATGTTCTGGAAACAATTAGTTCATCATACATTCTTTCTCATTGGATACTTCACTTTCAGCTTAACAAGACAAATTACAGCTTGAATATACACCTACCTACAGACCCTTCTATTCACAAGAAATAATAAAGTGGCATTCCATGTACACATAATGATGAACATTACAAAGCTTTATAGAACAGGGGTGGGGGAAGGAATGTGTCAAGAGCTGATGTCACAGTCAAGCAAGCAGGGATGGTGCCTTCAGGAGGGGGACAGAAGGCCGCCACATGGCTCCAATTCATACATTCGCCATGAGACAGGTGAACTTGTGAGGGCTTAAAGTGGGTAGAGAGTCAGGGCTGTGCATACTGGTCCTGTCCAATGCCTCTGGGCATGCTGGCCCTGCCCACTTCAATTCAGACCTTGCCATATTAAATCAGCAAGGCCTGAAAGAGTGTTCTACTTGTATTTACTTGAATGCAAGTAGAACTCTCTGTGCGATCAGGAACCCTGAGGTGGGTGGAGCCAGTGTGGGCAAAGACATAGGGGGTGGAGCCAGCATGCACGGCACTGACTCTCTACCCCCTTGAAGCCCTCGTGCATTCAGGTGAATGCATGACCAGGGCTAGTGCTGAAATAGCCTGGTAAAAGAGCAGCAAAAAGCTGTACTCCATCAGAGCTAAGGCTTTCATACAAGCACTTGATTGCTCAGAGGCCCCTTTAGTGTGGATAACCATACAGTCAGGCACTGATAGCGCCCCTCCAGCATGCTATTTCAGTACAGCTCCCACCCCCAGTGACTGTATAAACCAAGATCTGCTATTTTTTAAACAAATGTCATTATCCTGTCTGACCTGGACACCGGAGACCAGGACTCCCTCCTGCTCTTTCACCATGCTATTTTATCATTGTCTCATGGTGAATGTATAAACTGGAGCCCAGCAATGGCCTTCCCTCAACCTCCTGCAGTCACCCTTTTTTCACGGAAGATCTGGAGGAACTTGCACCAGACCAAAGACAAATAAGGATGCCTCACCAACCCCCACCCTACCAGTAATAACCCCTTTGACCCTATGCTGAGCCCTGCTTCAACCCCTGACCTACCTCATCTCCTGGGTCTCCAGAACAAAGGTGGCAGTGGACTAAATGTGAAACTCAGAATTGCTGGAGGAGCACCTATCTGGCTGCCGGACATCTCTGTTGCCAGGGATTCTACTCAGGAGGAGAGAGCTACTCAGGAGGAAGGGTCTACTTAGGAAGAGGGAAAAACCAGCTGCAAGTAATGAACCACCAGGAAGAGGAACAGCTGGCAGTGTGTATGTAAAGCCTCCAGTCTCCTCTGAACCTTTACTGGCTTAACAGTTCCCTTTGAGCCTGTTCCCTTGTTCTGGTTCCTCCCCAATCTGGCTCCAGTTCCAGCTTTCACAGCAGGTGCAGGTATGGATAATGAATTAACACCCAAGGGGCCTTGCCTTAAGATTCAGGGGGGAAGACAAGTCTGCCTGGTTTGCTGTGCTTTTGAAGATATCCATCATATTTTCTAGTGGTTGTGGGCACTCAGACTTGGTTATGGTCTTCAAGTGAAGAAACTGTACAGTACCCTTCTCCAACCTAGTGCCTTCCAGATAGGTGGGGCTACGATTTCCAGCATCCCCCAGCCAACTGGGAAAGGTGTCCTGTATTTGAAGGGCTGTCCAGTCTGAGTCTGGTGTAAAGAACCATAACAAGGGAGAGCCGGGGCATTCAAGTTGCTCTTCAACAGTGACTGCCTGGATAGCAGGGGCGCAGATCACCTGGTCACAATCTTCCCTATGTATTATGTTCTCTTTTGTCCTTTTGTTGATGTTGATGCATTTCCTCTTTTGTGGAGATGTGTAAGTGGCCACGCTAGTAGCTTCACCAATTTCTTTCAGACTTTTCCTTATCTAGAAAATTAGAAAAGCATCATGCGTCAGTGCCTTGGTGTGAATGACATCCTTACTCATATTATCCCCACTGCTGTCAAGCCAATGAGATTTTTTACCTCAGTGTTCAGGCACCACAAGTTATATCATGGTTGCCCCCTAGGCATTACAGTCTCAACCCTTCTTTATGGCTTGTTAATTTTCTGCATTCCAGGAGTTTTGTGTGTGTGTGTGTGTGGGGGGGGTTATTTGAATACACACATGCCCACCTGCATCTGAAGTAGTACAGTGCTGGCCTTTAATCAGGGATACCCTAAGATATTTTGCTGCCTGAGGTAGAGCAGCAAACTTTGCCTGTGCCCACCCAAGTCAACGTACATTCTGTGTGGTACCTGATGGTGGTTAATTTATTTTGGGACCTGAGGAAACTCAAAAGCACATCTCCATGTCCCTGGCAGTAAAAAGACAACAATAAATTAAATAACTAACAGTTTGCTGCTGCTTCTCCATGACACCCCAAATCAGCTGCCTGAGGCACCCGCCTCATTGCTTAACAGTAGGGATGGCCCAGCTTACTTTCAAGTAAACAAGTTTACAAATACAAATTGAAAATTTAAAAAAATGGGACTTGGGGCAAATTTGACTGTGGGGAAAGCTGGATATTTTCTGAAGCTGAAGAAGCTCCGATTCATAGGTTTTCCTGGGAAATGCCACTATTGCTGTTTTAAAAGCCTTGGAACATTGGTCACAATCACTCAGCATCCTCTGATCAAAGTCTGTGCTGGAGAATAATGCCTTGATTGTCCTTAACTACAGCATTTGAACATAATGCACTTAATTTTAAAATAACCAGGATGATATTAAGGTGGTGCCTTGGCACAAAATTTTGACACCTGTGGAATTCATAAAATTATTGCTTTGTTTCAGGTCACTGTAGTTCTTATGCGGGGATTTGTCATTCTGTTCTCAATAGGGATAATGGAATATGCCATCTTTCACAAGCATATTATTTGGTTAGTATCACTTCTGTAGACTTGGTATGATCTCTTCAGAGACTCAAAGCTTTACCCTGTACTTCAAGAACCAATTGGGGTGGGGAACCCGAGAGAATTAGGTGGGATATACATTAAGAGACAAAACAGTTACATTTTGATTGCTGATGAATGGTTACATGGTCATCTCATAAGGTGGTACAGAGGAACTGCATGAGATCTTATGGTTCTGCAGAGACTCTATACCTCCACAGCGGGCTTTAGACTTGGAGAAAGGAGTTATTACAATCTTCTGTTTGAAGGCAATCTCTGCTTGAAGGGCTGTCCAATCCAAGTCTGTGTCATGCACAGTAGGAGCTAGAGCCCCCAGAGACAGTTGAAACCAAGGAGCCACCCATGGCAGGAGACCTGGGAGAGCCTGGGTCCTCAGGGGAGATGACCGTGGTTCTGTACCCACAGGAGGGGAATTCTGAACAACCACCTAGCTCCTGAGAGTGTTGTTGCCTCAAGAGGCAGCCTAGTAGGGCTGCTTTAAGGAGAAGTGTTCAAATAGAAAGAAGGACTCCTCAGGAGCAAGACCTGTAACAAACTGCAGCTGAGCCCTGGGTGGGGCTCAGGAGGTTCTGGCGCTGCAGTATATCAGTGTAGCCATTGCTGGAAACAATGTCTTCTGCCAGCTCCTAGTGCCTTGTATCCTGTTTTCTTGACTTTGTCTTGTGATTGAACCTCTGTGTTGCTGACCTTGGACTCCTGCTTGACTCTGCTTCTTGGACTGCATATAGTATCTGACTGTCTATCTGAGTTTTGACTTTGGCTGCTCCTTTTAGATATCTTTTTTGGAAATCTCCCTCTTCCCTGGTAAAACTGTGCCTATCATCATTGTCTGCTTATTGACTTGCTCTTGGATTGCCCCTTTCTTTAACTTAACACTGAGCCTGATCCGGCCGTAGCAGGACAGTCTGGTTTAAAGTCAGAGAACCATAAGGAGGGAGAATCAGGGCCTTGAGGTTGCCCATCCACATGTAGCACCTGGACAGGAGACTGAGTAGGCCCACAGGTCACGTGGTCATGGTCTTTCCTACTCTGGTACATGTTTTGTATTTCTATTTAAATGACAGTCATTATCTATAAATTTGTGTCAGTGTATATAAATGAGCTTGTGCAAATTGTATGCAAATCTACATCTTTGTCTGTGTGAGTGTGAGATGCATTTCCTTTTTTTGGTGATACATAAGTGACCACCCTAGCAGTAATTTGTGCTGTGTTGGGGTAGCATGAAAACAGGCAGGGATCAAACAGGCTTTTCAAACATCACTGACCTTTATTGCTACTTAATAGGAGTGGGATAAGCTCTGCTTATGAGCCACTGCACCAAACCAACTACAGGAACTCAAGAGGTTTAAACAAAAAAACCCCAACTTAAATCCAAAGTGCTCCCTGGCATACATAATAAGTTGCCCCACTTCCATCCATGTGGTGGCACCCTAGAGTGGGCTGACCTCAGTCTTGCACGGCCTGCTGTTTTCCTTATTGGAATACTTGTGGTCTATAGACGTGTTTTAAATTTACAAAGCAAGAGCCCATACTCAAGATCCCTTAACAAGTTATGGCATAATGAATACCCATCACAATAAATTTGCTAGTCTTTAAGGTGCTACAAGTCTGTTGTCCTTGCTGCAACCAACTCACATAGCTACTCATCTGGAAGCTAATACATGTTAAGTGATCTTGGATGCACACTTTTCCATACCAGCTGCCTTTCTAGGTCAGATAAAGACCAACCTAGTCCAGGATTCTTTGGAAGAATCCCAGAAACCAGCAAGCAGTAGGTGGTCCCCCTGGAAATTGGTCAGCAGTTTGTTAGGGGACTGCATCTTGCTTTCTGCTTATCCCTCTTGTGCAGCACCTTATGCCACTGTGAAACTTCAACAGATGTGGGGCCCATGTAAACAGTTGTAAACAACCACAAAAAGGCAGAATGTAGAGATATTGGGGAAAGGTTTCATCCACCAGAATTCTTTCTTTGGAAGCCAAAAGCAAAACAGGTGAACATTTAGAAGGTTTGATGACCTACATGTGGTTTTCATACTTTCTGCTATGCTGGGGTAGGGAGCCTCTTTCAGCCCGAGTGCCAATCCCATTTTGGAGAAGCTCTCTGGGGCTGCATTCCAGTGATGGGCGGGGCCAAAGGCAAAAAAGGCAGCTCCAAAATATCAGCATTTTTAGCTTAAAGTGTTTGCTGCCCGTCACTAAGCCTTAGGAGAGGCATTTCAACCTTTTAGAATGGAGGGGGGAAACTGCACAAAAGCCTGAAACCCACTAAACAGTGGGTGGTCAGTGTTTGGTCAGTGGGAAAAATGTGGGGCCAATGGAAGTGGGCCTGGTTATTTGGGAAACCTCTAGAGGGCTGGATTCAGATCCCTGGAGGGATGAATTTGGCCCCCGAGGTTGAGGTTGCCCAGCCCTGTGCTAGGCAATTATTTTTATAAAGGAACATAAAAATGTCTTGAGGATCCAAATGTTCCGACCTCTGGTTTTTTGTGGCATCTTGTCACAGCTGAGGCCACCCTAAATGCAAAGCCTGTACTCCTGTGGAATAGGATATGAGAAGCAGGGGGTGAGAAATAGAATTTGTGTTCAAATCGGTTGTATAAAGAGTCGCTCTCAGTCTCAGGCCCAAGTGATCTGCGACATGTATTAATGTGTTGCTCCCAATAACGATCTGTGAAACATGTCCCCTGATCTCTATGGATATTTTTGCCCTCCCACATGCTGGCTTTGCATGTTCCTGCAACTTAACCACAAAAGTGGATATGCGGTTTTGGAATGCAAATCCTAATCATTGTTGCACATTATGTGCCTTGTATGCTCACCTGGCTTAATTGCATACTGTGTTCCTGATTTGAAAGCACAGCAATTGACACTGATGCACATCAGTCACCACTCTTTTTAATCATCTTGAAAATAATATTCTCAAAGCAGCTTTGTCTTTGGGATATGCATCCACATTAGTTAATATTGGAAGCAGAAGACTGCAGAAATCGATGACATCAGTTCTTCCTATAGTTTACCTGAAATAACATATATATTTTTTGCTACTTTAAAAAATATTATTAATGTAAATAGTTTACTCCCTTTATGTGATTTGTTTCCTTATTCTTCAGGGTACTAAAATCAAATACATTTCAGCTATTTAATGGACTGAAACTAAACTTCTATGGGCCACTGACTGCCAATTTATGGCCATCAGAGCTTTTAACGGCCCTATCTTCAGATTTTCTGCTTTCAGTAATTTGTGGTGCCCCTTTTCCATATGCTGCGAGAAAACTTCATCTGTTCTTGTTTATGTCCTTGGGATAGCTTTGCCACATAGAGACACCCCTAATAAACAATGTTACTGATAGCCAATTTGATTCCAGTGCATGTACTTCATAAGTGTGTGAAGAGCTTCAAAATGCTTGCTTATTTGAAATGATGGTGCATCCCGCCTATCATTCCAAATATTTTTCATCTCCATGGATTTGGTATTGAGTGCATTAGAGTTTAGCAATACCCCTTTCTGGTATAAGGAACCCACGCAGGTGTTAAAAATTCTAATAGTATAGCAAAGAACAGACAGGTGCTATTGTGAATAGAATGTACACATACAAACACATGCATGCACATTATCAATAAAAAAAATGGTATGAAATAAAATGGACTTATCAGGGGAAACAATATTTATTCTCTGAAGTTTTTCCCCCTAGAGCATATGTATTTTATTATTCATCATTATATTTATATCCTGCCTTTTTTCCCTCTTGCAAGCAACCCACGGTGGCTTACATGGTCCTCCCCCTCCTCTCCATTTTATCCTCACAACATCCCTGTGAGGTAGGTTAGGCTGAGAATCAGGGACTGGTTCAAAATCACACAATGAGCTTCATGGCCATATGAGTATGGTGTAGAACTCACACCTCCCTGGTCACAGTCCAACACAATGTGTAAATACACTCTCTCTCTCTCTCTCTCTCTCTCCTGCTATAGTGTGTATTTGTGTGTACATGTACGTACACACACACACACACACACACACAAACTTGGATTGCTTGCCTATTACTAGACTTTAACCATCCTTTTGTATCTGCAGGCTTAGGTTGATCATGTGTCCTAGTTTACAGAGGACGGTCCTCTATCTGAAGGTGTCCTCTGTTTCAAGGGCTCTCCAATCCACGCCTGGCTTGAAGACAGAGAACCCTAAGAAGGGGGAGCAGCAGGGGCCTTGAAGTTGCCCATCTGCAGTTCACACCTGGACAGCAGGTTGAGCAGGCACAGAGGTCACCTGGTCACCATCTTACCCATTATGGTGAGATGCATGGTATTACTATTTCAGAATGCTGGGAGCTGTAGGACTTTTTTCTGTCTAAACCTGTACAGGATTAATAAATACTAATTATTTCTAAATTTGCATCTGTACATATAAGTAAACATATGTAAGTGTCACGCAAATACATGTCCTCTTTAGTTCGTGTTCTCTCTCTCTCTCTCTCTGGTGTAAGTGACCACCCTATACAGGACCCAGACACATTCATGTGTTCTCATTCTCTTTCTCTCTCCCTCACCCTTTCTCACACACGCTCGCGCACATACACACACACCCTTGTGCGATCTGTTTCCTAATGGCATTGTCTCATGCAGCCATACTATACAGTGACTATCGCAAGCACATGAGTGGGGCTGATCACACGGGTTTCCCCCCTTCCCCTGGGAAGATAAGGGCAGCTTAGGTTGGTGGGAAAGACCCACATGATGAGCCCCACCAAAATCCAGACAGGCAGAGTTGGATCCAGACTTAGTCATACTTAGAGTAGACCCATTGCAATCAGTAGGATGAAAAATCCCATATTCTACTCTAAATTTCATATTCTACTCTAAATATGACCAAGTCTGGATCCAACCCATAATTTGGTAGAGTTGCTGGAGATGGTTAAAATTGTGTCCCAGGACAAATCCAGCCCTCTGTTGCCAATTAGCCATCCAATTTGGGCTCTAGGGATATGAAAGGAAGTATAACCTCAATGTGGTGTTCCTCTCCAGTGGTGGTGTGTACATCCCCCGAAGTCTAACAAACTACACTGTAGTTTGTCACCATCACAGTAGGGCTAACCATTATCCAGCAACCTGCATAAGATAGGGACAGGATGGGATATAGCCACCGGCCCTAGCGTGGCTATCAAATGCCAAGGAGAAAAAACCAAGTTTTTAATGTTTGGAAAGGCCTTCACACAAAGTTAAGAAGTAGGGTCACCACTAAATGCGTAGTTCGCAACTACGTCAGCCAACTTTTCATTTATTTAAAACTCAGTGTAGAGGGAGCTCTGATTTTCACTGAGATCACAGCACCTGAGCAGGTGAGGTTTAACCCTTCCCACTCTAGCCATGATCCAGATGAAAATCCCCCCCCCCTCCATCCCCTGCAGCTATTAAGTCCAACCTACCAGTAGAGTTCTGGACTGACAGCTTGAGTTTGAAAAGCCCCAAATGATTCTGTAGCCTAAAGCTAATTTATGTATTATGAACTCAAGTGAGTCTATTATGCACTTGAAACTTTTCTTGAGACAAGGAGAAAAATATGAATAGATATATAAATATGACAAAGAAACCAATTGTGTTTACAAATTTATTTATCTGGAGCCTAGACTAATTAAAATAATCCACCCTGTTTAAAAGTTTGACCTTCCAGATTTCTCAGACTTGTCTGTCTCCAGTATTGGAATGAATGAATAAAGAGTATTTATCATAAACCTAGCATCTCTAGCTTTCCTGACTTATATTACATTGGATGTATTCTGCAAATTGCCCAGGTCTGTGAGGCTTAGCTCTCCTGTTTGAGTTACTGAGTGATTTTACTAAAGTATCTCTTATTATAGCTTATTAACTTCATTATTTTAAATATTTTGCAGCTAATTTTTCTGCTGAAAGCAGTCAGTATGGGTTTCACATAATTTTTATTTCAGACATTTTTTCTGCCTGCCCTGAAGTGGTACCCACGCTGGGGCCAACACTTCCACAGTAACTGAAAAAGCAAAGTTAGCCTTGTTGGCCTTAAGAAAAAAAATCCAAAATCCATATTAGTGTAATACTTCATTAGGCCAACACAAAGGTTTGCCAAAAATAGGCACACTTTGGAGAACTCCAGATCTCTTCATCAAGCAAGATGTTACAAAAAGCAGATGGGCGGGACTTGATGTTGAAGTCATGATGTCTGCATAGTCAGAGTTTACAGATGATTTGCCCACTAAACCCTGAAACCATCATATCACCTGATAGAGGTTTGAATGTCTGCAAACCCTCCTCCACCATAGCATCTTAAGGCTGAATGCGCAGACATCATGGCTTTGAGTTGGCCTAATTGAGCTGGTGTAGGATTGCAGTTTAACAGTGCAATCCTATGCATGTCTACTTAGAAGTAAACCCCATTGAATTCAATAGGACTTACTTCTGAGCAAGTATGAATAAGATTGCAGCATAAGAGTGCAACCCCTACCCACTTTCTTGGGAGTATGTCCCATTGAACTCAATGGCATTTATATCTGAGTAGACATGTATAGGATTGCACTCTAAAAGTGCGAGCCTATACATGTCTACTCAGATGTAAATGCCAATGTAATCCTATACATGTCTACTCAGATGTAAGCCTCACTGAGTTCAATGGGACTTATTCCCAGGTAAGTGTGTAGCCTTAGACACCAATTCCTGTTGTCCCCAACCCGTCCCCCTTTTGGTGCTGCTTGAAGCAGGTTGCTTCACTCAGGCGCATGACAGGGCTGGCCCTACATAATTTATAAAACAATGTTCATTGTTCAATGACTAGAATTTATGCCCTATCCAGCAAGGATTAGCCATGACTGATTCTCATTGAAAGCCAATGGAATGGGACTTGGTTGGAACTAATTTTTGTTAGATTGTTGCCATGAGCTTTACATTTGAACTCCCTGGTTCATTCATTCCCAGGAGGCTGTTTCAGTGCTGAATGAAACATCAAGCAGTGAATTCCATGCATGAAACAGCCATGAAATCACATCCAGACCTTGCATATCACCCCAGAGAACTTGAAGCTGCTTTTCAAAGGAGGCGATTTCACAGTAATTGAAGAAGAACCATCTGAAGAGACACAGAATGCTGTATGCAGGGCTGGCCCAAGACATTTTGCTGCCTGAGGCCAAGGACGAGATAGCACTCCCCTCCCCCGCCCCATCCACATTACATGTACAGAAGCAAGCTGGACTGGCACTTGAATTTTATTTCAACGCTGACGGAGTGACATTGTCCTCCACCACACCTGAGGGCAACAGACTAGTGTAGGGGTCCCAGGTAGGGATGGACGAAAGGGACTTACCTGGTCCTGCAGCTTGCGGTGGGGGGGAGGCGCTTCGGTTCTCCCCCTGAAGTTCAGGCGAGGGGGGGGAGGCGCCCCGCCTCACCCGGCCAAAATTCAGGCCAGGAGGGAGGCGCCCCATCCCTCGCTGGCGAAATTCAGGCTGGGTAGGAGCGCCCCGTCTACCCGGCCGCGAAAAAAAAAGTAAAAAAACACACACACACGTGATAGGCTACGTAACGATTTACGTAGCCTATCACGGGTAGATTTCCAAAGTCAGCGGTGATAGGCTATGTAAATCGTCACGTAGCCTATCACGGGTGACTTTGGGGGGGGGGAAAGCGCGTACGCAAATGGCAGCTCCCATGGGGACCTCCATTTGCGTTCCTTATTTTGGCACGTCTAGTCTATGTAAAGATTTACATAGACTATGGCGAAAATAAGGGCAACGCAAATAGCGTTCCCTAATTTTCGCTGTAGTCTACGTAAATCTTTACGTAGACTAGACGTGCCAAAATAAGGAACGCAAATGGAGGTCCCCATGGGAGCTGCCATTTGCGTACGCGCTTTTTTTTTTTTTTCAAAGTCACCCGTGGTAGACTACGTGACGATTTACGTAGCCTATCACGGCTGACTTTGGAAATCTAGCCGTGATAGGCTACGTAAATCGTTACGTAGCCTATCACGGGTGTTTTTTTTTTTGCAATGGTGGCGGTGGCGGCAGCCGGTCAGGAGACCGGCCGCCGCCCCCACCAAACCGCTGCTGGGACCCACCGCTGAGAGGGACATTCGCCGAAGGTAAGTCCCATCCCGGGGGGGGGGGCGGGGGGCCGGTGGAGAATTTCCCCGACACTTTCAGGGGGCCGAATGCGTCGGCACTCGGCCTCCCGAAGATTTGTGGAGAAATTCTCCGCCAACCCTAGTCCCAGGACACGCCTTGTGGCACACAGCAGCGTCTCCAACAGAAGGGAACAGCCAGTGGGCTCAGGGAGAATGGCTGAGGTGCTGCTGCCAGATTTGGCATCAACAGTAGGCACGGTTGGGCACCCGCTGAGGACCCACAGTCCATCAGGGGCCCAGTGGCAAGAGCACTCTGGAGTTGTTCCACCTCTTCACCATGGCAACCTGCTTGTTCAACTGTCTCTCGCTGTGGCCCAGGCAACGGTGGTAGTTAAGAGGAGGAGCAGTAGATGCCATGACCTCCTTGCTCACTGGCTTTCTGCCTGTCAAAGAAGCAAGTGGTAGCAGTGAGTGATGAGAAAGAGGATGAGGAGCAGTGGCAGCTGGTGACAATGGTGGTGAGGGAGTGGACTAATTGGGGGTGTCTTGCCAAGGGCCCTCAAAAACCTGGAGCCAGCACTGGCTGCTGCCCCTATTGCCTGAGGTGGTTGCTTCATTGTGCCTAATGGTCATGTCAGTCCTGTTTGTTTCTGTACATGTGGAACAGCCCTTAGAAGCCAATAAAGTGGTATTGAGCCCAATGTTAGTATGTGCATCACTCACCTTTCCTGTGCATTTAGTTTCCGGCGCCTTAAAGATGCTCAGTAATCCACAACTCCCCCCACTTCCTTCCCTGGTCCTTCAGAAAGAGAAGAATCAATGCAAACAATGCAGAAAAAACACATTTTCTACACTGGGCAAAGAATACTAAATTAGGTAAATGTATGTATTTTGTCTTGATTTGCATTATATTATTCTAACTGAAGCATTTACAGTTTGCAACAAGAGCATTCCATTTCAGTCAATAGACATAAATGTGCTTCCTTTTCACAAATTATTCTAAATAACATAATCTGGACTAGATTAGGAATTTAAAATCTTCAATCCCACCACCACCCGCTGCTACACACACACACACACACACACCTTGCTCTAGAGTTCTCCTATAACAATGCAACAGTTTCAGCATGACAGGTGATGTTGATAAGTCTGTTGGGAAAACAAATCTTAATGATTTTTCAGCTGTAAGAAAGGCTCTTCCTGCCAGGGGACAGTGAATGAATAGTTGTAATATTAGACATTTATGGCAGGGGAAGAGGTTTTTCATCTATGGATTGGCATTTGGCACATGTTAGTGTTTAAACTAGCTCCTTCAGATGATTGCTGGAAAGCAGGAAAGAACACTTTCTTTTCATGACTGCAGATATGAATTAGAATCCAGATTCATTTTAAAAAAAGATGATGGGCAGAATTTGCCAAGTATTACTCCACTCCAGTGAAATTATTGGAAGATGTACAGGAATAGGAGCTCAGTTGGGGCACACATGATCATATTTAAAAGGACACTCATAAAATCACATTCCCAGCAGTAAAATGGGTGCAGAAATAGTGAGGTTGGATCCAGATTTAGTCATACTTAGATTAGGCCCATTGAAATCAATGTAATCCAAGTCCCATTGATGTCAATGGGATGACTGTATTTATAACTGGAGAGCCAGTGTGGTATAGTGGCAAGAGTGCTGGACTAGGAGCTGGGAGATCCGGGTTCTAGTCCCCACTCGGCCATGGAAACTCACTGGGTGACTTTGGGCCAGTCACACAATCTCAGCCCAACCCACCTCACAGGGTTGTTGTTGGGAGGATAAAATGGAGAGGAGAAGGATAATGTAAAATGCCTTGGGTTCCTTGCAAGAGGAAAAAAGGCGGGGTATAAATGCAATAAATACATACATACATACTAAATCTGGATCCAACCGATGGCCTGGAGCCCCTTTCTATTTGTAACAGCTACATTGGTCTACAGCCTCAGCTGAATTTGGTGAAAAAGAGAGAGAAAGCTGGGTGCCATCCACACATTGGTGGTGACCAAACTTCTAGATGAGCTCTTCCATCACATGCTTTCCAGAGGCACATAAAGGACCACCTAAGGCATTAGATGCGTAAAGTGGACTAAGGAGAGGATATATAGTTACTTATTGGTTTTTAAGTGTATCAGGCATATTCTCTACTTCTGTAGTAGTTGAAGCAACATAAAAATATAGAAGATCATTATCAATTCCAAGGCTATAGTCTGAAGGCACATGATACTTATTTATGATATTTCTAAGCCATGTTTCATGGCAAGAGCCCTCACAAGGTGGCTTACAACAATAAAGTGTGTGTGTGTGTGTGTGTGTGTGTGTGTAAGCGCACGCGTGAATACAAACTGCTAAAGCTGTTGGGAGTGGTTGTCTAGGCGACTCTTAGGATCTATAGTGATGCTCAGGGCCGGCCCTATCATTAGGCAGAGTGAGGCCTCAGGTGGCAGATGCTGGGAGGTGGCAGCAAGGTGTTGGAGGAGAGAAAGCAGTGTGTCAAGGGCTCCTTGGAGGCCTCTCTCAGTCTAATCCACTAGCCAAGTCCAGACACAGACAAAGAGATTCCTTTCAAAGCTTTATTCTTCTTTTACAACTTAACAACTTTACAGGTAGTAACTAGATCTGAGCAGCAGAGTACCTATGCCCTAAGTTGAAACAGTTGGTCCCCATTTGAAAGGGAATTACTGGCAGACCCCTGAACTTAAGGACTAGGGAGAGCCCCTCCCCTTTTCCCTTGGAGCCTCTGGGCGCAGCCCTTGTTTGCGCGCCAACCTGGCACTTCGCTTCCTTTCCGCGCCCTCCATCTGGCGCCGCTCTCTGCGTCTGTGTCGCGCATCCACCAAGTCTGCTATCTGTGCTCGGTCACTCCCTGAACTGCTAACTAAACTAGGAATGCTGGTGGGAGGAATCTCCGCCAGCTGTGGGCCCTGGGAAAGCGGAGCGTGCTCCTCTTCCAGGAGCGACTGCTCTTCCTCAGAATCAGAACTACTCTGGGATTCTATGGGCTCAGTGTCCACCCTGACATCATCCCCGCTCCCATGAGGCCCTCCCTCCTGCTCCTCCCCTGGGGCCCAGGGATTGTGGGGGTACAGCTGGTGGAAGCGCCTCAGCAGCAACGGAGCATGCACATTTTCTGCGGGTTCCCAGGATCGCTCATCAGGCCCGTATCCCTTCCAGTCCACCAGATATTGAAAGCCACGAGAAAGGCGGGAGTCCAGAATCTCCATGACCTCAAACTCCTCCTCCCCCTCCACCAGCACTGGCAGTGCAGGGGAGCTGACTGAGCGATGAGGGTTGCCAGAAACCAGGGGGGACAGCAAGGACAGATGAAAAACAGGATGGATCTTCATGGAGGGGGGGAGAGCCAGGCGAAAAGCAACAGGGTTAATCTGGGCCATAATCTGGAAAGGCCCCGTGCGGCGAGGCACGAGCTTCCTTGCGGGCGAGTGAGAGGAGAGGTATTGGGTGGACAACCAAACCCAGTCCCCCGGTTGCAGAGACGGACCCGGCTGGCGCCGCCGGTCTGCAGAGGCCTTGTAGGCTGTCTTGGCTTGCTCGAGGGAGTCCCGTAAGAGGTGGTGTACCACTCGCAACTCCTCTAAAAAGTCCTGGGCCGCTGGCACCGAAGAGGGAGGTAGGGTGGACGGGAAGGCCTTGGGGTGGTAACCAAAATTGGCAAAAAATGGAGTTTGGCGGGTGGAAGCATGGCAGGCATTGTTATAAGCAAATTCTGCAAGAGGCAGCAAGGAAAACCAATTATCCTGCTGGTAATTGACATAACAGCCCAGATATTGCTCCAGAGTCTCATTGGTGCGCTCGATCTGACCGTCCGTCTGTGGATGGTGGGCGGAGGAAAGACAGAGCGTCACATGGAGCAACGCCAGTAGCTCCCTCCAGAAATGGGCAGTGAATTGGGTCCCCCTATCTGAAATGAGACCCTCGGGCCATCCGTGGAGGCGGAAAACGTGCGCCACGAACAGCTCCGCAGTCTCCTTGGCTGTGGGCAATCCAGAGCAGGGGATGAAATGGGCCATCTTAGAAAACAAATCCACCACCACCAGAATACTGGTCTTACCGTGTGAGGGAGGCAAGTCAGTGATGAAGTCAAGGGAGAGCAGTTTCCAAGGTCCTGAGGGGGTAGGCAGGGGGTGAAGCAAGCCTGTGGGCTTGCCTGAGGGGGCCTTCGCCTGCTGGCAGGTTGGGCAGGAGGCGACATAGGACTTAACGTCCTGACACACACGAGGCCACCAAAAATCCCTCATCACTCCATGCAGGGTCTTGGCGATGCCAAAATGCCTAGCTGTGGGGGAGTCGTGGCACTGATGGAGGACCTTCTCGCGGAGGGGTCTAGAAGGCACATAGACCTGGCCAGAATGGTAAAGCAGGCCACCTCACAAAGAGAAGGGGGTAGAGTGGGGGGGGCGGAGGCTAGCCCCAATTCCTCCACCTTTGTGCGAACAAAAGCATCCTGAGCCTGTGCAGAGAGAAGGAGCTCCTCCCAAGAATGAGGTACCGCAGCTGCCGCCAGGCCTTGGGGGGGAAGCCGGTCAGCCTCCTTCTTGTCAAACACATCCCGAAAAGCTGCATACTTCTCTGGGGGGAGGATGGTAGTTGAGGGACTGCCAGAAGCAGAGAAGGAGCGGGGGAAAGGGTTAATGCCTGGGCCGGGACTGGCACCTCCTCCGTGAGGCAATGCTCCCGGCATTAGGGAGATGCAAACTCCACTTGCCGAAGCCCCCAAGAAATCTGAGGGTTGTGCTTAGAGAGCCAGGAAAAACCCAGCACGACTGGGTATAAGGGAACCTTAGCTAAGAGAAATTGAATCTGCTCAACGTGGGACTGGGTGCGCAGAGTGAGCAGAACTGTCATATGGGTCACCTCGCCCGAAGAGAGAGGACGCCCATCAATGGTCTGCACTGTGAAGGGGGCAGGAAGGGGCAGGGTAGGAATCCTGTGGAAGAGGGCGAAGGTCTCATCCATGAAACTAGTCGTAGCCCCCGAGTCCACTAAAGCTAGGGCCTCCACCCCACCCCGCTGTGAGGAGCGGAGGTGAACATGCAACAGCAGATGGGGGGTTGGGGGGGTTGGGGAAGGCACCCACCCGGTGGGGAGCAGACTCCCACACTGGAGGCCCCCAACAAGCTTGGGGGGCAGTCTAGTCAAGCCTGGGGATGAGGAGGAGGGGGAAGGGGAGGAGGAGGAGGAGGAGGCAGCGGAGCCGTGGATCTAACTCGGCAGGTCTTGGCGAAATGCCCCCGGTTTCCACATCGAAAACATCGGCGCTCAGCTCGCCGGCGCTCAAGTTCCTCTGGCGGCAGTGAGGCTCAGGTAGCCCCCAGCTGCATTGGGGTCTCCTCCACCTCCAGTGCCAGAGCGGGGGGTGGGGGAGGAGGCAGGAAACGTGGGGGAATGGGAGGAGGGAAATCCTGGCCCCCGGTGCCCCGCCGGGTCTGCCGGCGCCCCTCCAGCCGACTATCTATCTGAAGGCAGGTCTGGATGAGCTCCTCCAAGGTAGGGGGGCTGGGCGTGTGCACCAACTCATCTAAGATCTCGTCGTTCAAACCCTCCAAAAATTGAGCCAGTAGTGCGGCATCATTCCATTGCAAATTCTGCATCAGCAAGCGAAAGGTTGTCGCGTAGCTGGAAACTGAGTCTTTGCCCTGCCGGAGGCGGCGAATCTCCCGAGAAGCCGTCTGCGTGCACAGGGGGTCACCGAAAAAACGTGCCGTGGCTGTCATGAAACCTTGATAGTCCCCGAGCAGGGGGTCATTAGCCAGCAGGAGTCCCGAAGCCCATTTAGCTGCCATGCCTGACAGTAGGTTAATGACGAAACCCACACGAACCTGTTCCATCTGGAAATCCTCAGGTCGAAGGCGCATGTATAGCTCTGATTGGGCCCTGAAAATCTGAAAAAGTCCTTTCTCACCAGAAAACTTCTCTGGCAACGCCACCGGGCACTTGCGGCATGGGGGAATCGGAGGTGTGGGGGGGGTTGAACCACAGCCTGTAGATTCTGCACGGCCGCCGTCGGTTGAGCCATCTGATCACGGAGCAACTGGTTCTCTTGCGCCAGAGCTTGCACAGCTGGGTTCTCGGCACCCTCCATAAGGCAATAGGAGAAGAGAGAGAGAGAGGAGAGAAAAAAAAAAGAGGAACGGGGACCAAGCTGTCAAGGGCTCCTTGGAGGCCTCTCTCAATATAATCCAGTAGCCAAGTCCAGACACAGACAAAGGGATTCCTTTCAAAGCTTTATTCTTCTTTTACAACTTAACACAGTGTGCCTTCTGGCCTGCTCTGCAGCCCCTAAATTAGCCTGCTGCCTTCAGGTGAAGTGGAGGATGCTGGTGCATCATCACAGACAGATTAAGGAGCCGGTAAAGTTTTTGTACATGGACAGGGAGGGGGCACCCTCTTATTTATTGCCTCAGGCAGCAAAATGACTTGGGCAGGCCCTGGAGATGGTCACTTTGGTAAGACTGTCCCAAAATTCTTTCAGGGACAACAGACTTCCCCTCCCTAATGTATTTATTTAATATGAACATTTCTGTTCCAACTTCCTGTGTCAATGTGAGCCACCCAAAGCTGATCACAGCCTATCTGTATAGATGGAAACCCGCTCCCAAAGCACCCCATTGCTAAAGCAAGTACACTAATGTCAACCAAGACTAGTGCTTGTGTACTAAGGGTCAAACTACACCTTACATTGATTGCACAGCATGTCACTGAGGTTAGTGTTTTTTTAATTGATGCCAATGGAGATTCCCGCCTCTTTTTTAACTGTCCCATGGGAGGGGGAAATGGTGGGGGGAAGGGTTAATCCTCCCCTCCCAGTGTGTGCTGGTCCTAATCTAAACTGGAGCCACATGCACTTACTCTAGAATAAAAAATGATTCTCCTCAGCTACAGGCTATACAACTAATATAATAGTATGACCTAAATAGTATATTTAGGGTAGTATGACCCTAAATGCCACTGAAATCAACATGACTTGCTTCCAGCAATCATGCTGGAACAGTCTATTAATTCTAGCCCTCTGGAGACTTCTGTATGAAAGAGGGACAAGTGTGCCCCTTCAGTAAATAACTTGGCATATTGACATTATTTTTTATAACCTTGTCAAGTTTTACATGGAATGTAGATGTATTTTTGAGTGAAGGAGTTGAATGTTCTATAAATCATTATTATATAGCCGATTCCTTATTCTAGTGAATACTTGAGTTGAAGTACTTGAGTTCCAATGTACGCCATCCTTCTTCTAAATAACTTCTAAAAGTCATTTTCCTTCTTTTGTCTTGAATGATTCTAATCGAAATGAGCTGAAATGGTTTCTGCTTTGATGTTGCCGCAGTGTTGTGTTGTTTACCCGATTCCAAGCACATTTGGAGTTCCTCAAGGCAACATCAAAGAGTGTCGCTCTAGCGCCTTGTAATGGCATTGATGGAAGGGGGAGGGGAAATCTTTTAGGAACAGACCCAATCTTTCCCCCCTCTTCATCTTCATGTTTGAAGGGATTATTAAGAAACAAATTGGGAAAGTTGTTGGCATTATACAAATGGAATATCTTCAAGGGAAAAAAGACTCATCTTCCAAGACAACAAATAACATTTTTGTTCCTCCAAACAAATAATTGATAGATACAGACATACATATGTTCACTGCCAGTAATGATATAATGTTAGGTATCATTAAAATGATGCCTCATTCATCTGTCAAGGTAGTGGGTCTATCAACTCATGTGATTCAGCTGTAAGTGTAGTACATTTCAGGATTTTGGAAGCTGAGTATAATCAGCTGTTATGAAAACCATGAGATGAGAATGCCAGGTTTCACTCTAAAAATAATACAAGCTGCAGAGAAGAAATGGCTTGGATGTTTCATAGGGATGTGTGAATCAACAAAAACCAACTTCAAAGTGCGGAAGTGGGTTCTCTGAATTCCACTTCAAACCTTGTCCCAACTCATGACTATATCAGATTGCTATATTTGCTTTTTGTTTTCTGTTTCCTGAAAATGTTTTTGTATTTTCCCGACTGTATGCATCAATCGTGCACATTTTTGAAATGTGTGCATTTTTCTCTCATTCGTTGAAGTGTGATTGTGCATATTTTTCAAAAGTGTGCATATTTCATGTGCATTTTTCAAACGTATACATTTTGTATGAATTTATTTTGTTCTATGAATCACATTGCAAGCTCATAAATATACATACTTTGACCACTGATTGCATTTGGGTCCACAATCTATTCTAGAACTGGGTAAATTTTAGAAGAAACTAACTGAAATGAATTTCTCATACATACCTAAAGATTCATTCGGGCCTTAAAGTCTGAGATAGTTGTAGTAGTGAACTGTTACTATTTAGATACATTCCTTTATTTGGGATACTGATAGTCAATCCTTTCTGAAAATTTGGCAATTTGCAAACATGCCCTAAGGTTACATGGGGCTGTTGGAGCAGAGGGAGGCCTGAAATTAAGAACATAAGAAGAGCCATGCTGGATCAGACCACAGGCCTATCTAGTCCAGCATTCTGTTCACAGAGTGGCCAATGAGATGCTTATGGGAAACCTAAAAGCAGGGCATGAGTGCAACAGCACCCTCAGGTCATGTTCCTCAGCTACTGGCATACAAAGGCAGACTGCCCCTGATACTTGAGGAAATATATAGCCATCATGACTAGTAACCATTGATAGCTTAATCCTCAATGAATTTGACTGCACAAACTGTTGACTGTACAAACAGTAGGGATAACATGGGTGCCCAATTCAGTCTGGGAATCCAGCGGAACTACCCCTGCCTGCACCCCCGAGCCCCACTCATCAAGCCCCCGCACCTGCTTGCCCCCTGCCCACCCTTGGCAAATGCCCTGCACTCACCCTGGCGCCCTCATTGAACTTCGCAGTTGCCATTTTTTGAGAAATAAAATGGGGATTGCAAAATGCGCATATTTGTGCACACGCAAAAATATGCATTTTGCGCATGTGTGAAAATGCACATTTTGTGGATGTGCGTTTGGATATGCGCGCAAATGCGCATTTTCAAAAATGCACATTTTTGCGAGCAAACGAATGTGGGCCTTTGCAAAAAAGTGCATTTGAGAATATATGTATTCGCAGGAATGCACATTTTTATGCATACAAAGACATGCACATTTTTGCAATTGTCATTTTATTTTCCCAAAAAATTGTGACCTCCAAGCTCGACGAGACTTCTGTGGTGAGTGTGGGCTGCTCACCGAGTGTGGCAGGGACTCAAGCATGATCCAGGAACCAGCAAGCAGGGGCAGGGGCTGGGCGGGCATCCAGAGGACCCTGACGGGGGTGAGTTCTCACATCCCTAACAAACAGTTACTGTACAAATTGTTGACTATCTCTGCAGATTAAAGTTGTGGTTTATTCCACTCTTCATTCTGTGATTTCATGGACCCCAAATCATGCCAGTTGTGGTATTCGAAATTTATTTCCAGTGGGAAGGGTCCAGAAAAGCTATGATGGAGGGTTACTTATCCAGAGACTGTGCTCCTCTCTCTTATCATCAATACAGCATAAGGTGAGCGTTATTAAGTTGATCACTTGTGGGTTTATCCTGAACCACAAACCTAAGCTTTGAGGACTATATTTGCTCTGCTCTACATATCATTTATGTAACTCACCAATGGTCCATGAAACAGAGTACTATAAGTGAGAGCCAAACTTACGCTGGATGTCAGGGCCAGAAAGTCCATCACTGCCCAGGCATAGCCCCAGCCTGAACAGTAAGTCTTGCTGGGGAGAGTGAATGGCCAGCCTGGAGAAAATCAGACAGTAGCTCTGGTGGCTAACCACACAAAGCAACTGTGCACACCCAGAGTCTTGTGTTCCTGGTTCCAGCTCTAGCAGCTCTTGGCAAGTTGTGATATAGCGCAGACCTTCACATAGGGCTGAGATATGGGGCGCCACTGAAAACAGCGTCACTGTGCTGCTCTTTCTCTCCTCTGTAACATATAGCAGCCCTCCCCAACCCGGTGCCCTCCAGATGTATTGAACTACAACTCCCATCACCCCCATCACATGCATAGTCAAGCACATCTGGAGGGAACCAGGTTAGGGGAAGGTTGACATTTGCAACACTTACTATTTGGCATGATATGGAGACCAGGAAACATACTGTCCGTGTTATGGTGTCACAACATAGGTAAGTGCTGCTACGTGTTATGGAGGGAGAACTTGGCAATGAGATGCCCTTCTTGGCAGCAGTCCCATATTTCCCATAATATGTACTTCCACTCTTGCAGTCCCACCCTAACATTTTTACTCAAAAGTAAGCCCACTGGATTCCCTGGGAATTATTTTCAGGTAGGTGTCCATAGGACTCCAGCATTAAGTTTTTGCCAAGTCTGGGACTGAAGAAAGAATTACTAGAACTGACTTTGCCTTATTATGAAATCACTTTTTAAAAAGGCAAATGGGATAGTTTTTCTCTCTCTCTTTAATAGCAAAGGGAAAGGGAAACAGGTTATGGTCTGGATCCAGATTTGTGCTGCGTCAACTGCACTGGTGGAAGTGGACTTGCCCACCTCCCCCTTCCCACAGCAGCCCCTCCACCCCCTGAAAATGCTACACAGAGAATCAGGAGACCGCATTGAATGGGGTGATCTGTGGTGTGTGGGGGAGGGGAGAATCCCTAAAATTGGGCAGAGGGATCTTCTACGAGTGGAGCCCTTCATCACACAGAAGGCAGATCCTGAATCCAACCCTTTCTAAGGAGAGTTTCCTTCTCTCCTCTTTATCAACATTTATGAAGAAAGCTACACTGGGCATTTTCCATTGGTATAAGGTTTATTATTCCAAATGCTTTGATTTGAAATAACTTCAGAAATTAAGATAAGTAACAGCATCTTCCCTTAAAAAGTACCATGTTAACTTTTTGTTCCAGATACTTGCCCTCTTTGTTTCTTTTGCAAGTGAATTATTCATGCAAGATCAACCTGTTCAGGCACCCTGTCTTTACACAAGACAATGGCACTAGTATTACAAATCAGTACATATGAATGGGTACCATTATACTCTCATAAAAGTGTCCTTCACTTCAAAATCAGCTGTACAGCACAGCCCAAAGATTTCAGAAATATGATTCAGAAAGATTTCACATTATGATTACTTATTTATTTATTTATTTTAAAAAATTCTTGGCTACCTTTCAGGGCAGAAGCTCTGACTATTATAATTTCCATCATTTCCTATGCAATCAAATCAAGGACTGCAAGCGAATCATCTCTCAAACAGTTGGCATGGCGTTAGCTGGAATCAGTATATCATGTCAGTTCCATCTACACTTGCTGCATTCCAATCAATTTGACTTGCCTCAATAATAATAATAATAATAATAATAATAATAATAGTGTTTTAAAATCTTAAAAAATATATTTTTGGGGTTTGTGTGCATACCTATTGTCCGTTGCAACAAACTCCTCTTCACTTCTCAGCTGGGAGGCAGACTCCTTAGTGATGGGCAAGGAAGATATCACTAATTTTTCATAATTAACCTCACCACTATAAATAGTTTTGGTATGTATATATGAATGTATGTATTTATTTTCTATACCACCCAATAGCTGAAGCTCTCTCTGTTTCAAGGAAACTTAGTTATTGATTCTGTAAGGCAAAGGATATGTGTAAAACTGGTAGGCATACAAATTTCATGGTCATTCAAGTGTTGTTTAAAAACCCATCCAGTAGGTTATTGTGAAGAATATTTTAAATTATTTCAATTAAGGACCATTTTGCACAGGTGTGTGGGTTTTATCATTATCTAGCGATGTGCCTGTCAACAAGGCATATTTTTCTCTTAGCTCTCCTGTCCCAGCTTGCCAGCTTTTCACCTCAAATCCAGCTGAGCATGTAGGAAAGGGTGATGGGAAAAGAATCACTGTGGCATGCCAGTGAGTCAGTGGAAACCGCTTCTTGGCTGCATGCTCAAGACTTAGGTTCCTTCTCCCTCCAGCTTTCAGCTGCTAAATAGCAGAAGACAAGGAGTAGAGAAGGGTAAGAAATTTGTTCGGTTCACAGTTCAGTGTGAATTTACCAAATTCTCACTTCCCACATTTGAAACAAACTGGAATGCAGTTAGGTGTCAAAATCTGTACTTTCCCAAGGTCTGCAATGCAGTTCACAAAAAAAGGAAAAAAGCAGCATACATTTGAAAAAATGCACTCAAAAATGTATACATTTGAACAAATGTGCACAAAAGTGCATATACTAGGCAAAATGTGCACAATAAAGCTTTATTCAATGGAAAATCCCTTGCAAAAAATATGTGCATTGGAAAAAGTATGCACAAAAAATGTGTATATTTTGAAAAATGTGCATGAAAATATGCACAGATTTTCCTGCAGAACAAAAAAATAAAAAATAAAAAATCACAATCTATTGTGGAAATGGGACAGAATGAACTGGGAAAAATGAGAACCTGAGCTTGACAGATTTGCCCATCCCTAACAGGAAGTCACTGGACAAACAAGTGAGGTGTGGAAACCATAAACCTGTTCACACAACATATATGTTGATATGAATGTATGAACAGGGGAAGCGGAAGCAGACACATCAGCTCCAACCCCTGTTCTCTGTGCATTGAGCAGAACTGCATATACATACAATTCTCAGTATATTTATTTCAGCAGGTGTTTCCTCATTTGGCTTCTTTGATGTTTGAAATTTTTGTTTTTGCTGTTCGATTGGTGACTTGTATTGATGATTTCTTATTTTAGGATTTGTTGTTTTATGATCTGTTCCCTTGAGTGCACTTTGGTGTAGAAAGGTGGGATAGAAACGTTTAAATAAATAAATAAATAAATACACACGAGGTCACCAGAACTGGTGTGGTCTAGTGGTTGGAGTGTTGTACTGGGACTCGAGAGATCTGGTTTCTAGTCCCCACTCAGCCATAAAGCCCACTAGGTGACTTTGGGGCAGTCACTATCAGCCTAAACTACCTCAGAGGATTGTTGTGAGGATAAAATGCGGAATAGGAAGACCATGTAAGCTGCGTTGGGTTCCTTCCAAGAGGAAAAAATAATATAATAAAAAATAAATGGGTTCCCACTTACTTGGGGGTCCCTCTTTGTGGTTGGCACACAGGAGGAGCACGGCGGTAGTGACGGGACCAGCTGCTTGACGCACGGCCAGCAGCTTTCTGTTCCAGTCATGACTCAGCTGTGCTGGGGCTCTGGCTGTACCTCAGGAATCAATTGGCAGCGCTGCTTGGCTTCTGGGGGCGGGGTTTTGGAACAGACTGCCAGGAGAGCCTTCTTCTCCTGGTCTGCTCTGAGGCCAAAAATTGGAGGCTTGACACACAGCTTTGGCATTGGCTATCGCCAGCTTCTCCCCCCACCAAGTTCGCACTTCTCACCCAGCAGCCTCTGTAGCCCCCTAAAAATGTTACACAGAGGGTTGGGTGTGTGTGGAATGGGCAGTAGTGTAGTGGCAAATTCAGAAGTGCAGGGCCCCTTCCTGACAGTCACAGCCACGCCCCCTCACAGCCATGCCCCCTCACAGCCACGCCCCCGTCTAAGACTGTACAACCTTCTAACATAGACAGCCTTCAACAGGGATCCAAAAACAGTGCAGCTGAGAGTAAGGCACTGGTATTTCAGTTGGACCCCTGCATTTCTGAGAAGAAATGCAGGGGCGTTAAAATCTTTTTTTCTCACTCACTCACTCACTCAAACACAAACATTTTAGGTTTTCAGAATATGATACCCTATGGAAGCTTCACCCTCTCAACTCAGCCCTCATGGACAGGTCACTTCTCATTTAAACAGTGCACTTGCACACTCCCTTAGTGCCCCATCAGCCTTCCCTAAACTCCTTCATTATACCTCCCCCCCTCCCCTTCCAACAGAAATGTCCACACACCCAGCTGGATTGAAACCCCCCCCCCCACACACACACACAGAGTGGTGTAGTGGTAAATTTGGAAATGCAGGAGCTCATTGTGACAGTCTCCAAGGGCAGTCCAAAAATGTCAGGTAGCTGTGTCGATCCATATCAACAAACCAGTTCTAGGAGTTTTCATCTCCACCAGGAGCACATCTTTGGTAAAGCGAAGAGGTCTTCATTGCCCATTCCAATACTTTGCATTCCAACAAGGAACAATGTATTGTTGCTTTGAAAATTCATTTCCCCCACAGCTACAGTGAGGATCGCAGCTAAGTTCAGAGGGAACAGGGAATTCTGAGGGGGGTGGCAGATGACATCAGAGTCCCTGCTAATGAAAAAGTGCTGGGGCTGCATCCCTGTGAGCCCTGCCTCCACTACACCCCTGGGAATGGGGTAGGCTGTGGCACAAGGAAGTGAGGGAAAGAGGGGATCCCCCCAAAGTGGGTGGAGTCACCTTCCGTGAGTGGAGCTCTGCTCATGGAAAGTTCTTCTGCCAATTTGGGGGGGATCCCACTCCCTGCACTACACCCACTCCATTTCTCAGGGGTGGCATTGGAGGGGCTGCCATGGGGAGGATGAGATGGGGAAGTCCGCTTCCGCCAGCCTGGTTGCACACACCTAACCCTGGATCCATCCTACTGTCTCTGAACAGAGGAAATATGTGGCTTATGAAGATGTGGGTCTTTGTCTGGATGGAAATATTGCATATATGTATGGCATTCTGTGGTCAGACTCAAAAAGAATAGAGTGAACTCTTCACTGCTTATGAGGGCTTCTTCAGGACAGTGTGTTTCTGTGCATGCATGAGGTAGCTACCCAGAAAGAATGCACAGTGATTATATATCTTTGAGTTCCAAATGCAAGACAATACAAACATTATAACTGCCATAAATGGTGAGGGGTGAGTGGGTGAGGGAAGAAATCATGTGAAGCTTCTTCTAGGGATTAAGCAAGTTTGTGTTTATCAAATACAAAACAGGTGAGTTGTAGTCTGCACTGTAAAATTTCCAGATGGGGATCTAGAATATATGCAAAATTCTTTCCATTTGAATGTAACATCTGACAAAGGGAGGTAAGACATTTTCCAGGGATACTTCCAGAAGTCTATTAGGGGTCATTTCAAGTCTTTCTCCAGATGTAATCGTCAATGGCATTTGTTCTACATTGTTCTAAGTCATTTGGGCATAGTTCTGCACTCTACTATTTTGAGTCTATTCTACTGCTGCATATTGCTATTTTCATTCTAACATTTTAGGTGGTCCTCTCCTGAAAGTTGCAAGTGTGATGAACTGAACCAGTATGGGCCAGAAAAGCCTCAATAGCTAGGAAAAATGTATTATTTCCCAAAGACATTTCATCTCAGTCTCCATACCAGGTGGGACTTTAACATCTGAGTTCTATTTAGTGAGAGTTTCATGACATTTGGTTCACTGATGGAAGTTGTCTCATGAAGGTGAATTTCCTCCCTATATTCAGTAGTGGGTTCATTCAGTATTTCTACTGAATGAAAATGGTTGTTATGCATGATAATAGGTTCTATGTATAGTACATATTTTACACTCTTGATAAGCTGTTGTCACCAACGGATGGGGAATAGCAGAGGCCTGTGTATGTGCCATGTGGTACTCGGCAGTGTAATGTTAAGTGATCACCATTGTGCAGTGGCTGCAAACAAAAAGGCTCACATACTACAGCACTGATAGGCACTAATAATCGTAATTTGCACTCACAGTGCAATCCTATATATGTCTATTCAGAAGCAAACCCCATTGAAATCAATGGGACTTACTCCAAGGAAAGTGTATACAAGATTGCAGCCTTAGTAATTCATAATGCTTTCGTTATGAATTATGAAATGAGCATTCAAAGAGCTTCATATGCATTTCTTATTATAGTCTGTAGAACACCCCTGAACAGTAGATGCAGTATTGTTATGCCCATGTTGCAAATGGGGGACCAGGCTGAGAGATGGGATAAGGTTCTGCCCCTCTGATCTAAAGCTTCATAGCGAGTTCATTGCTGAGGGAAGGTCTGAACTGGAGATTTCCTTACAGCGTGATCCCGTGTGTGTTTACTCACTAGTAAGCTCCACTGAACTCTATTGGGTATACTCCCATGTAAGTGTGCATAGGACTATATCCCTAGCTATTAATCTACACCAAGTAGGAGCCAAGGAACAGAAAGAGAACAATTTGCCTGGTGGTGTTTGGAAAATGTGCCGTTATGACTGTGGAGATCACCACCAGGAAAGCCCTATTCAGGCATTCTCTACTTGTACTCGGATGGAGCAAACATGTGAGGAGGGAGAGTGCTGTCATTGCATTTGCTGCCCTGTATCTGTGGAGAGAATTCCTGAATAGGGCTGAAGTTGCAGCTACATTTGTGGATGGCCCCAGTCATATGTTATGTTTTCCACGTGAATGTGTCCCAGGAACAACCAGTGTGCATCATGTGCTGAATAATGTGATGTCTGACCTACTGAGCTGTTTAACGAAATCCATTGTCAGTGCAATTCTTAACGTATACTCAGAAGCATGCCCCATTGACATCAATGGGACTTAGGCTGCAAACCTAAAGACATTTTCTAGGGACTAACTGGCTTCAGATGACTTGAAGAAAAACCTCCTGATGCTACGAACAGCATTTATTTGTACAGATTTGAAGTCTAACAGCCTAAGTACAACCTGAAGTCTAAGTACACCTGGGCAGGTATACTTAGAAGTACATCACATTTTGTTCCATGGGACTTAAGGTAAGTAAAGTAGGACTGCGGCCTAATTTATGTTTTCCGATCTAAGTATTGTGTACCTTAAACTACCATTCCCCAGCCTGTTGCTCTCCAGATGTGTGGTGGAACTACAACTCCTGTCATGGCAGCTGGAAATAATGGAAGGTGTAGTCCAGCACATCCAGAGGGCACCAGGTTGGGGCAGAGTGCCTTGAAGAGGGGGAAAAAAAACATGTCTTTCCATGGACGCTTAAAAGAAAGCAGTACTATTTCTTCTTGCCTGTCTAGAGCCCCTGCAATCACGCTACATAACAAAGGGTCCTACTTCTTAATTTTAATTTTTGCTTTTTCTTAACACTAGAACCTAAGACTGTTCTGCTTTCTTTCAGATCCTGGCCAACTAGACATATGTTACTCATTTTCCTCTATGGCGGTGATGGGGGAAATTCTTTTACCTAGAGGACCCTGCACTTTCCTTGCACTAGAGTACTTTTTGTCTCCTTCTCCATATATAGAAGATTAATCTTCCAAACATAGCTCTGCTTTTGCTCACTGTCTGATTTTAACTTTTCATTACGTGACTTCCATGCTAGTGTGGGATCCAGGGACACTGAAGCCCTTCTGTCCGCAAACAAGTACATCGCTTGTAGCGATGGCAGCAAACCTCCTGAAAAACACCCGAGGCAAATGCTGACTCAGGCTTGTACCTTCTATAAAACAATGTGGGTTCATAATCCTTGAAGAGCTGTCATATTTTTAATCAGTTTAGACATTAAAAAAAAAATCCAACTTTACTACCATTCAGTCCGTTCAACTCTTTTCAGTTCATCTTAACTATCTGATAGTTCCTTTCATTTTGGCAGACTATAGCCTCCTATAGTATAGGTGGCATCAGAGGGGGAGGGAGATGAGGAGGGGGCAAGTCTCCCCCCCCCCCGACAGATAGCTAGCTCCCTGCCCCTGGACCTTGGTAGTTCCTTGAAGGAAAGGTGCTCTTCACATATGCATTATAACTGAATTTGAAACGGGAAATTAAAATAAGGCTGCAATCCTAAGCATGCATATTTGAAAGTTAACTCCATCAAAATCAACAGGACTTGCTTGAAAGGAAATATGTTTAGGGTGGTAGCATATCTCTTTTGTGTTTTTCTGGTTCTGTTGTACTGTTTTTATCCTTATGCTATAGGGGGAAATAGTAGAAGAGAAGAGAAACATATAAATGATCAGAAGCATTTTTATGAGGCAAAGATCCCCCTGAAATGGATCTTGTGCCCATCTCTCTTCACCCTAAGACACAGGTGTGTAAGGGCGCAATCCTATGGCCGCTAGACAGTGGCTAGATGGCCATAGGATTGGTCGGTTTCTGGGAACCAACCTTAAAGCCCGTGCTCTGAGGTCAGCTCCTGGAGAACCGCTTCCCCACCCCCTCCTCCTCCACTTCGTGGGCTGCGCAGATTGCTCCTGCGCGCCACGCTTGTAAGTGCAGTGCAGGGCGGGGGGAAAGGGGGAATTCCCGGGGGTGGGGCGGGGAGTTCATAAGTGCTGGTATGACACTTCCTATGTGTCGGCTGGCCTCCCCACCCCATGCGCCGATGTCCTATGGCTAGACAGCAGAAGTCGGCTGTCTAGCCACAAATGCAGGGCGGCTGGAGCATGGAGAAGAGGATGCCCTCTGTGCTCCTCCCATCGTGCATTGGATAGGCAGTCACCTCCAAGTTCAGAGGCAGCTGTCTATCTGCGTAGGATTGCTCCCTTAGAGTGTGTGTGTGTGTGTGTGAGACTGTATGCATAGGTGTGTTTTACAGTAAGGGCCTATCTTAACGACAGGCTTCAGGGCAATCTACATTACAACTTTAAACTGGTTTCGAACCTGTTTTTAGTGATTATGGCTACCAAATACAGGAATTCTGTGAATTGTAGCTCTAGGAAGAGGGGCTGCTTGGGCAGGGGATAGGGGTCTCTAGCAAAGAATTCTCAGTACCCTCATGAAACTGCAGGATTCCTTTAGATAAACCGGTTTGAAACCAGTTTAAAGTTGTGATGTAGATTGGCTCTTCAACTGGTCCAACAGTCTTTCCCTCTCCCTAAAGATCCCTGAGAACTGTAGTTCTGTGTAGGGAGCTAGAAATCTCCAACCGCAGAATTAAGAAAATGTCAGAGAAATCCATCTCGTCTGGATAGAGAACTTCTGGGTTTACACTAGAAGCCAGATTTTGTTTTTGCCTGGGGCAGAATTATTTATTTATTTATTTGCAATATTTGTATATCACTCCATATCTAGAACAGATTGTGGAGTGGTGAACACAAGAGATAAAGCAGTAGAAGGATAAAAGGATTAAAACACCAGATTAAAATTATGCTGTTTTAAAAAACAGGATACCAATAGAAACCGTGACTGGTCAATTAAAGAATGCCTCCTGGAACAGTGCTGTTTTCAGAAGGCACCAGAAACAACTCAGTGTTGGTGCCTGCCTGACCTCCAGGGGCAGGGAATTCCAAAGAAAGGGGGCCGCCACACTGAAGGCTCTTCTCCTGGTGGACTCGAATCAGGCCATAGGTCCATGTGGAACCACCAGGAGCAAGCCCTCCAGTGACCTCACTGACCCAGGCAGGTTGGTAAAGGAGAAGGCACTCTCTCAGGTATCCTGGTCCCAGGTTGTTTAAGGCTTTGTGCACTAGTACTAAAACCTTAAACCTGGCCCGGTAGTGAATAGGCAGCCAGTGCCGTTCCCTCAGCAAAGGAATTACATGCTGAAAATGGGCAGCTCCCAGCAACAGCTGAGCTGCTGCGTTCTGCACTAGCTCCAGCTTCTGGAGCAGCCTTAAGGACAGCCTTAAGGGCAGCCCCACATAGGGTGCATTGCAGTAATCCAGTCTTCAGGTTACTGGTGCCTGTACTACTATGGCCAAGCTATCCGTATCCAGGAGAGGTTATAATTGGTGAACCAGCTAAAGCTGGTAAAAGGCACTCCAAGCTGTCATGGCCACTTGGGCCTCCAGCGACAGTGATGGATCTAGGAGTACTGCCAAACTACGGACCTGATATTTCTGAGGGAGTGCAACCCCATCCAGAACAGGCAATGAGACTGTCTCCTGGACTCAGGAACCACTCACCCACAGGGCTTCTGTCTTGCCAGGATTCAGTTTCAGTTTATTGGCCCTCATCCAGCCCATTACTGAGTTCAGGCACTGGTCCAGGGCTTGCACAGCCTCTCCTGATTCAGATGCTACAGGGAGATAGAGCTGTGTGTCATCAGCATACTGATGGCACTTGGCTCCAAATCCCCTAATGACCGCTCCCAACAGCTTCATAGAGATGTCAAATAACATTGGGGACAAGATGGTACCCTGCAGAACCCCATAGCTCAATTGCCAAGGGGCCGAGGAACGGTCACCCAATGTTAGTCTCTGAAATCAGCCCCGCAGGTAGGATTGGAACCACTGTAATGCAGTGCCTCTGATACCCATCCCACGGAGTCGATCCAAGAGGATACCATGGTCGATGGTATCAAAAGCCGATGAGAGATTGAGCAGAATTAACAGGGTTGCTTTCTCCTGGGGTTGCCCTGTCCCTCTCCCGATAACGGTCATCCTTCAGGGCGACCAAGGCTGATTCAGACCTGTAACCAGGACGAAACGCAGATTGAAATGGGTCTAGATAATCAGTGTCCTCCAAGAGTGCCTGCAGTTGTTCCGCCACTGCATTTGAGTTCACATTTACATTTGTTGGCAAACTTGCATGGTTTGCCAACAGAAATGAAATTCTTATAAATCACTTTTCTCAGGCATTTGGCAGCATAGTCTGAGTTTGAATTGGTCCTGGATATGTCTTATGGGTATGGCTGATTGCTCAAAGTTGTTTTTAGATATATGTTGTCTCTGTGTATACTGTCCGTTTGTGTGGTATTCTTATGTAAATGGTTTTTAAACGTTGTGTACTGTGTTTTAATCATTTGTAATCTTCATAACCTGCCCAGAGAGCTTCAGCTGTAGGGTGGTATAGAAATGTGGTGGTGGTGGTGGTGGTGGTGGTGGTGGTGGTGATGATGATGATGATAATAATAATAATTTGTTGTTGTTGTTGTTGTTATCTGTAAGCATGTTGAGCTGAACAGGCTTACAAGCCCCTTTTCAGATCTTCATGCTCAATGCTCAAAGATCTTTGATGTAGCCAGGGGTGTGAGGAAGTTTGCAAGGAGGGCTTGCATGGTCACACATGTCCCATCCCCTCTTTAACTGTATCTGTGTTGCTGCTGGCAAACGCCTGCATAGCCCTATTCTGTTACTTCCTGGAGGTGAGCCTACCTCTTGATTATTTTGTATCTGCTTTATAGTAAGGATTAATTATACATTTTGCTGCAGTAGGGCTCTCTTGCCGACTGCTTATACAATGAATACAAAAATATTCTATCAAGAGCCTCTGCGACAAACAGTTCATCAAACTTCACCAACAGACTATTCCAATGTATACTTTTGCAGAACATTTTAACATGTACTTAAAAAAAAAACCCTGATATACTTGTATTGTACTGATTTGTATCTTTGTTAATTCTGCTTATTTAAAACATTCATATGCCACCCTTCTGTTTAACAAAACTCTTGGCTCACATCCACAAACAAATAAATACTGGAGGGAGGGAGGGAGAAAATTGTCTCCATAGAAACAATAAAAACATCTCAGAATAGAAGAGCCAGTAAAAACAGTGCAAACCATTGGTTAAAATCAGCTTAGATTCTATGGCAGTAGATCTGGACAAATAAAGAGCATTTGGAAAGACAAGGGGCTGGATTGAAATTTATGCTGGATCAACTGTGCTAGCAGAAGTGGACTTCCCAACTCCCTCTTCCTGCAGCAGCCCCTGCAGCCCCCTGAAAATGCTACACAGAGACCTAGGAGATCCTGCTGAATGAGGTGAGCTTTGGTGTCAGGGGCAGGGGAAGCCTCCCCCTCCCCTGCAAATCAGGCAGAGGCACCAAAGGCAGATTCTGGATCTGACCCACTAAGTTTGATGCCACTTCCCTGTTGAAGTCATTCCACATGTGGGGTCCTGCAGTTGAAAGAGTCCTCTCTCTGATCCCCACCTGCCTTAATTCAGGAGGCAGCAGAGAGACTCAGAGGTCACTAACAGTATCACTGTCATGGTTCTATTATCTATGAAACAATTGTTATTAGAAAATTCACAAAGATGTTGGCATTTGGAATTTCTTAATAACTAGGCATGATTAAGCAATGAATCCACTGAGGTGACCTAAGAGTATCATAAGAACATCTATCTGTCCTGACTCTCCCACAATTCATGGAATGACCCCAGGTTCTAGTATTATGGGAGATGGGAGGCAGTGTCTCCCTGCCCACTTTCTCCACACCATGCATAATTTTGTAAAGTTTGCTTGTATGAGTTGGGGCAAACTGTGGTTAGTTTTAATTATGGTTTATCCGAACAACCCAGCTTCCAGTTGTGGTTTCTAACCCTGGGTTGTTTAGTTTTAACAAAAGTTTATCCAATCACAGTTGCTAGTTCTGATGAAACACCAAACTGTGGTTAGTTTAAAAATGGAAGTGGATGCTTCTCATCTTCTTGGTTGGACTCGATGGCCTTGTAGGCTCCTTCCAACCCTACTATTCTATGATTCTATACTTTTCTATGATTCTTCTTGCAACTACTCTGGAGAAGCAGGGAAAGCAGGGCTGTGCACTGTGAAGAGCTATTAGGGGTCACTGTGCAATCCCCAGGGTATTCCTTGTTCCCTAGCAACAGTAGCCAGCCATAGAAGGGTAGGTCGGGCACCCCGCCCCCCAAGCCATCAAAAATAGTGACACCTAAAGCTAGAGGCTAGGATCAGGGCAGGGCAAAGGTGTGCCTGCTTACAGAAAAAGATTCCTCAAGAGTAAAGGCCTCTTCATGAGTAAGACTTCTCCCAGAGGGCCTGTGGTGATCTGCTGTGGGGCTCTGGGAGGTCAGGCTATGTAAGCCTTCGGTTCTAGTCTAGTGATTGCTGGAACAGCACAGGTCCTTTGCACTGCGTGCTCCACCTACCTTCCTTGAGCTCTGTGCTCAGCACCCACCCATGCCCGCATCTTTAGCAGCCTTTAGTTTAGCAGCTTTAAACTAGCCAACTGGAATATCATCTCCTCCACCACCACTACCACAAATATTTATACCAGGAACTTATGATAGATTTCTGGGACCAAGAGGGCCAAACCATTGGTCCATCAATGCCTGTGCTGTCTAGCCTCACTAGCGGTGACTCTTCAAGGTCTCTGGCAGATTTTTTTTTCTAGCCCTGCTGCTTGAGATCCTTTTACCGCAGGGGCATGGAAACTCTTTCAGCTTGAGGACCCAATCCCATTTGGGGGTAGCTCTCAGGGATGGGGGGATGAATTCCAGTGACAGGTGGGGCCAGATGCAAAAGGGGCAGAAAATACACACACACACACACACACACTATACCAGCATATTTTAGCTTAAAGCTCTTACTGTTAGTAATGGAGCCCTAGAAGAGGCATTTCAATCTTTTAGAATGGGGAGGAAAACTACGCAAAGGCTGGGGAACCACCAAACTATCAGCACTTGTGGGGGAAGGTTGTGGGGCTGGGGAAGGGAGCATGGCCATCGGGGGAACCACAGAGGGTCAGATTCGGCCCCCAGTTGGGTCAGATTCGGCCCCCAGTTGGGTCAGATTCGGCCCCCAGTTGGGTCAGATTCGGCCCCCAGTTGGGTCAGATTCGGCCCCCAGTTGGGTCAGATTCGGCCCCCAGTTGGGTCAGATTCGGCCCCCAGGCCTGAAGACCAACACGCCTGCTTTAAGTTTATGTGCCAGGAATTGACCCTGGGACCTTCCGCACAAAAGCGCTGTGCTTTGCCCTGGAACTAGAGCCCCTTTTCTAGGTTTGCACTGCAGAATGGTGATGTTTTCCCTGCTTTCATTCTGCATGTTTAACTCTGTAGGCAAGCAAAATCTAGTTTAAAAATGGTTTATTATGGGATCTTTCCGCCTTACAACTAAGCAGCTCTGTTCATCCTTCATTTCTAAATGAACATCAGAATGGGGAAATGAACAGCAAATGTAACTGATGGATAAACTGCTATTCGAGAAGGTGCCTGTTAAAAAGCAATCCCCACGACTAATGAAAGGAGTGCTGGGATCATATATTAAGGCTCATATATTAACCAACATTCATTGATGTGGCTCAGTGTTTCCATATTTGTCAGCCTGCTTTATACATTGCATAATCTATGGAAGCATCCTTCTGTAACCTCTGATGCAGCTTAGCTCCAGCAGTGACTTTCAAACCCATAAATCCATAGTGAGTCATGCTTTGTGTTTAGACAACAACAAATACACCACCAGAACCCCTGATGACCCTAGATAAGGTTTAGAAGTTGGCCTCTATGCGCCATCTCTGACTCTTGTTACGTGAAAGTTTTCTTTTGTACTGCCCCTTGGTGGTCAATGACTGAACATTCATTTCTATTTGTGTTAGGCTGGACTAGTCAGTGGAACAAAAAGAGTGGACTATGCATAGACCATCCATCCCCCAACTTGGCGCTCTCCCCGGTTTTGGACTTCAGCTCCCATCAGCCCTAGCCAGCATGGCCAATGGTTAGGATCAGCCCTGGTACGAGCTCTCCCACCGCCTGAGGTGGGAGAGCACTTGTGCTGCCATAACGCCGTCACCCCCACCCCCTTATGGCTATCTAGTGGCATGGGGCTGACTGGGAGAGGAAGCTGCTATATGACACATTGGATGTGTTGTACGCGCAGCTCCGCTCTCCCCGCCCTGGAATGCCCCCAGCCCTGCCCCTTTTCAGCCATTCCATGCTCCTGTTCCAAGTGCGGAGGATGGAGGCAGCGTGGACGAGGAGAGCAGTCGGTTTTCCAGGGACCGACCTCGGAGTGCGGGCTCCGAGGTCAGTTCCCAGAAATGAGGATATCCTATGGCCCTCTAGACAGTGTCTAGTGGCCATAGGATTGCTCCCTCAACGAGTTACTGTAAAACAACAGAGAACAGCGAACAGCTGAACCCAAATCGAGTGAATGAAAAATTATGTCATTTATGGAATCATTTGTGATGTCAGTTAAGGAAAAACAGCAAAGAAACTAAACTGAAGCCACCTAAATAAAATTAGTTTCTTTATTAAATAATGTGTTATGTAAATTGACAAAAAGCTAAACACATGTTATACCTGCCTGCCATGTAACTGTTAAAAATAATGAGCCTTATTTTTAGCAGTTATTGAAACTCACAATAAACAATTGATTAAAATATAATAATGAGCCTGTCAGAAATAAAGAGGTGGCAACTGTAATTCAAGCAGGGACAGCCCTGTCTCTGACACTTAGCCCCCGCCTTTTAAAAAAAAAACACCAAAAGCAGCATTCAAGTTTCAGTGGAGGAATGGCAGAAGGAAGGGGTAGTTCAACCCTTTTCTTATCAGCCATTTTATTTCAGCTCTACATCACTCCCTGAATTTGCTTTGCAATCCACACTTGCTACATTATGTGTAGATTAGATATCACACTATTTTCTTTGCTTGTGGTCTTCCAGGGCCCCATCTACATGGGGCTTTTACTCCAGTTCTACTCCAACCCCAAACCGATAGTGTCAGATGATGCACACTGCTCTCTGTAGCTAGCCCAGCATTTCTTGCCCTAAATCCGCCCCCTACTTTTGTGTCAGTTTTTCCTGTCACAGCGGCTTCAGTGCTCTTTGGGAGTCTGTGTGACCTCAGCTGGCTTTGGCGCAGGCCGGTGGAAGTGGTGCTGATTGGTGGAAGGGAAAATAGCATGGGGCAGGGGCGTGGGGAGAGCAGAGGGGTACACAAGTCTACCCAGAAGTCACCCATTGCCTTCAGTTCCATTTTGCCAGCTCCGCTGTTTTAAAACTGTGTAGCTATGAAGGAGCACAGCTGAGAAAGGCTGGCTCAGTCGCTGCCTCTCACTTTAAATAGTCATTGGGCTTGGGAGTGGTGGTGTGTGTGTGGGGGGGGCAGCTCTGTGGTTTTGAAACTGTGCAGCTACAAAGGAGCACAGCTGAGAAACGGTGAATGCCTGTTGATTTGAAGCTGTGCAACTAAGAAAGGGTGATCGCCAGGGTGGATGATTTTCATGAACATGTACTCAGAAGCATTTCATTGAGCCCGTGTTTGGGGAGGGGGAAGCCTGTTCACTAGGCAGTTAATATACATCAAATGCAACGTGCTAGTCGCTCTCCCTCCTTGCTCTCTGCTCTCCATGCCTCTTGCACACCTGCTCATTCTGCTCAGCCTCCGGGCAGCAGTGACTGCCTGCTCGCCCGCCCACCTCATAAATGTGTGTGTGTATGCGAGGTATGTGGGGTCATGAAGTCTACGTGTAAGCAAGTCCTCCATCGCACTTCGTTGAACATGCGCTTATTGGCTGCCCCACACCTACGCGATTGCTGACGTTCATTTCTACTTGCGGCGGGACTCGCCCACCCCACCCCACCTAATATGGCTTCAGTCCCTGTATACACTGCAAAAGTGGAGGAATACAGCACTGGAAAGAGCTAATTACCATGGGCAGAGCTAATTTGATTCTGTGAACAGGTGGATTTTGCCCAAATCGCTTCACAAAGTGTTTCCATTTAGATTGGCCCCGGGTCTGTTCTGCCAAGGCTTCAATGCAGGAGAAGTACAATTTGAACTATCATCTAGACAGATCCACCCTTACTCAGGCACAACGAGTGGACTTAGGTTGAATGTTTGGAGTTAGCTGTAGCAAACAGTACTTCTTTTCTCAACCTTTTCATATGCTGCTGCCTGTAACATGCTTCTACCTTTGAATGCTTGAAGAGAGCTTTGAACAGGATGTACTGTTCAGCCTAATTGTACACTTCAAGTACTTCACCTTAAGTTGCTTTCGCTCATATAGCAAATGTGGAAAAGGCTGCTGTTTCAAAAAAAGAAAAGAAAAGGAGATGAGATGAGATGAGACAAGGGGTGGATATAGTCAGATGCTCACCAGGGAATGCCACCGTGTGTGCTCGTTAGTGCAGAACAAAAGCTACACAGTAGTTGTGAGAAGAGATTGTAGAGGGCATATAAGCAGGAAGGAATTTGTTCTCTGACAAAGAAGAATGTTTACAGCTCCAACACTTGACAGGAGCTTGCGGTGTCAGAGAAGAGATGGACAGAAGTTACCACTGCTGGCACTTGCAGAGGGAAAGTTAGCCCCACAGGAAAAGTTTCCCACATGTGTTCGTTGCTTGAATGATATGTCATATGTTTTCTTTAGAGAAGGTTGTTTTTTAAAATGATTTTAAATTTATTTAGAGAAAGTGAGGTTATGTGATTGATTGATTGATTGATTGATTATCATGCATATGAAGCATCTTATAGCCTAGGTTCTCAGCGTGACATGCACAATAAAAACAAAACAGTAAGATCAATAAAATCAAAACTCTAAACACAATAAAATGCAGCAGCAAAAAACACCACTAAAAATGCTCAAAACTGAGACTATATAGCAACATGGCAGCAAATAAATAAATAAACTGACAGACAGACACAGTGGTAAAACAGCTTAAAACACAACTTCCAAGCATATATATATGAGAGAGAGAGAGAGAGAGAGAGAGAGAGAGAGACATTTAACGAGGTAAAATGCCTGAGAGAATAAAAAGGGGGTTGCCTGGCACTGAAAGATCAACAAGGAAATCTGGGGAAAGTATTCCACAATTAGGGGGCTACCACTGAAAAGTCCCACTCACGAATAGCCACCCACCAAATCTTGGTATGTGGGGACACTCATGAGTTCTACCTTCATGGCCATGGACACCCCTAAAAAAAGAAAAGACAGATGACAAGGTAGACAAATGGGCATGGGAAGAGGTAGCCCTGTTCCCTAAGTTGACATGGGAAAATATCCGGGGTGCTTTCAGACAGGCATTCCATATGAAATCCATGATTGCACAATCAGCAGGAAACATGAATCAAGAGTAATGGAAACAGCCTGCAGCAGTCATGCAAGAAATCACAGTTCATGTGATGAAACAGGATATGGGTACATATGGGTAAATAAGATATGCTCTCACATCTCCAATGAAAGCCTCTTTGCATCTTTTACACCCCAAAGTGATTTCTTGAGGCATGAAGTTTGCATGAATGTGGTAGAGTACATAGGAATACATTTTGCCCTGCTAAGCTGCATCACTCACTGCCTACATCCTTTAAACAGCTTTGTTCCACAGTCGCATATTTCACACACACACACACACACACACACACACACAGTTCCATTACCACTTTTCACACACAAGAAGTACAGAAATAGTTCACAGTGAATGGTTCCAGACCTTTTATTTCCATACATTTCACCTAATAGCTGGCACTAGGAGATGAACCATAGCTCTGTGGGCAGAGTGCATGTTTTTTTTGTGCACAGAAGGTCCCAGGTTCAATTCCTAGCATCTCCAGTCAGAAGGATCTCAAGAAGCAGCAGATGGGAAAGAGGTGACCCTGCAGAGCTGCAGCCACTTACAATGGACAATCCCTGTGCTGGCTGGACAAATCGTCTCATCTGGTATGAGGCAACTTCTATGCACCCAAATCCTTTCTTCTTTTTTTTAATGAATCCATTGTTTGCTTCTGCTTTGCAAAAGCGATACATCTCTAACAATAAAGATACATTTCCAGATGCAACAAGGAATGCTGTGGCACCTTAAGGACTAAGGAATTTATTCTGGCATAAGCTTTCTGGTTTGCGTCAGAATAAATGTCTTTAAGGGCGCCATCCTATGTATATTAATATATTTAGACAGAAAAAAAGTCCTTCAGCTCCTAGCATTCTCCAGCCAGCCACACTGGCTGGAGAATGCTAGAAACTGAAGGACTTTTTTCTGTCTAAACAAGCATAGGATTGCGCCTTAAGTCTTTTAGAATGGAGAAAAAGTGCACAAAAACTGGGAAACCACCAAATGACTGGTAGTCAGGGGAAAGCAGATAGGGAATTGTAGAATTCGTTTCTGTCTAAACACACATAGGATTGTGCCTTAAGGTGCCACAAGATTCTTGGGGTTTTTTTCTAGAACAGATTAACACACCTATCCCTTTGGAAATTTCCAGTTGTGTATGCATAGGGCAGACTTAATCTGGCCTTCTAGACTATACTGGTATATCCAGTGTCACTTATTTGAGCAATGTACACTAGTCTCTTGCTTGTTCACATAGTTAGTGGCCTTCCTGAAGGTGTGGCACTGATGTGGGACCTTTCTGTGTGAACCACCTGTTCTACATTATTCCATTCTTCAAGAGTTATGAGTGCAGCATGGGATCCAACCATAGGAAGTGGGAAGCACATTGTCTCGCTTTTATGAATCCAGGCAGGGCAGGACTGGTTTGTGTCACATAAAAGTGGACATTGGTAGAGGCCCCGCCACATGCCACCTGTTTTCCCCTCCTCTCTCTTCCCCTCCCCTTTTCCTAAAACAGATTATGCACTGATGGAAACAAATAAATGGTGCATAACACTCTGTTGAGCTACTAAATTTGTTTCATCTCTCCCTAGATGTTCTGAAGTTGCACAGAGCATTAATTGCTATCTACCGATAAGAGGCCAGTTCTAATGAGCTGTGTGCAAACTGCAGCCGGTATAACACTGATAAGAGAATGTTTCACATTATAACCAGTCAGTGAAACATATAGTAGGACAAGTCCTCTTCAGTTACCAGGCAACCAGACTGGTGGATACCACAAAGAATTCAGGGGGGTGGGGTGGGGAGTAGCTTCTGAAAACATCATGAATCAACATTATGTTTCGCAAATAGTTTACCAGAAGTGACTCCTAAAGCCTGATGTTACCTTTGCTACATAGTAGGACATGCTATCTCTGCTACAAAGATCCAGAAAAATGATCCTCTTCGGTTGTGCACTGATATCTCATTGGTTCCATGTTAAAGCATCCATCTTGTGAATTCCAAAACCAATGTGCTTATCAACATGAGAGAGGCCTGTGATAGTGCAGTGCTCATGTGGGGAAAATGTAGTGCTCATGTGAGGGGAAAAACAGTGCAGTGCTTGTGTGGGGGACGATCAATACATTGTCTGGGTGACTCACTTGATCAACACTTTTTAAGAGCTGTCATTGGGGGGGGGAAGCTATTATGCTGAGGAATGTGTTTGCAGAGGCAAAGAGAGGTGACGTAATTTGGTAACTCTTCCCACAATCTAGAAGGGGGGGGGGGTTGTCCTGAGCACTTCTGCTTTCCCTGAAAGCCTTTGGGCGGGTTGTAAATTTGCCAACATTTGGGCTTTAATGATTTCTGCATAGGGAGCAGACTTTCAGCAAATACTAGCACATTGTAGCTTAAAGTTCTACTGCCAGTAACTAAGGGCACAATCCTATGCATGTTTAGACAGAAAAAAAGCCACTGGCTGGTGAATGCTGGGAGTTGAAGGACTTTTTTCTGTCTAAACATGCATAGGATTGTGCCCCATGCCTTTTAGAATGGAGAAAAAATGCACAAAACATTTGCCAACATTTGGGCTTTAATGATTTCTGCATAGGGAGCAGACTTTCAGCAAATACTAGCACATTGTAGCTTAAAGTTCTACTGCCAGTAACTAAGGGCACAATCCTATGCATGTTTAGACAGAAAAAAAGCCACTGGCTGGTGAATGCTGGGAGTTGAAGGACTTTTTTCTGTCTAAACATGCATAGGATTGTGCCCCATGCCTTTTAGAATGGAGAAAAAATGCACAAAAACTGGGAAACCACCAAATGATTTGCAGTCAGGGGAAAGGGGCTGGGGGCTTGGCTGGGACCGGGACCCAGGAGGGCTGAATTGGCTTGTGCCCCTGAGGTTCAGCATCCCTACTCTACATCATGAATTTCTGCTTGCCACATTGCTGCTAAAGGAGAAGTCCCAGAAAAACAATAAAGGGAAGCAGGCAACCCCAGAGAGCTCTCACATTTATGTTTTTACAGGTTTGTGGGAATTCTTCCCATATCCTCATACATGGGTAAGGTGAGAATCAATAACAAATGGATCTGATTTGCTGACTGAGCTGTGAAATTTTGAGGTTTTGAACCCTGACATCCAAGGCCTGCCAGCCCAGGTGCAATCAATTCACACATTAAATGTACTTGCATACCCTACAAAAATTCAGTGTGTGCAAAGAGTCCTTAACTGTGAGATCTTCTTGGGAAACACAGATTGGTTAACTGGTGACTCAGCCTTGGCAGTAGATGTAACTGATACAATACCAGTGCAATCCTGGGCATATTTACTCAGAAGTAAGTCCCATTGTATTCAGTAGGATTTCCTCCTCCGTAAGTGTGCAGAGAATAGCAGCCTAAATGACACAGCCCAGGGGTGTTATTGAAAAAGGGCCTACCTGGGCATGGGCCCTGGATCTTCTGAGCTGTGCCTCGGATCTTTTGAGCTGCCCTAATTGCCTATATATATATATATATATATATATATATATATATATATTCCCATTGACTTGCATTGGAAAACAGAAATGGCCATAACTTTTTTATTTTGTAGGATAAATACATGACATGTAGAGACATGGTAGCCCCCATGGAGCTGATTGAACTTGCCAATTTTCAGACAGTTAGGTACAGTGGCTTTTGTGCTAGTCACAGGTAAACTTTGCTTTTTTCAAGAAAATTTGTCAAGGCAAAGAGATCTATATTTTTTATGCTTGCACATAAGTGCAAGGAATTTGGTGACTTGGCAGTCCCTATGGAGCTGACTGAACCTGCCAAATTTCAGACAGTTATGCCTAGTGGTTTTTGTGCTAGCCATGCATAAAATTTCCTTTTCTCAAAGACTAAAACAAAAAGTAAAAACTGTCAAGCCATACAGGGGATTAGAGATCATAATCAGAAGATGTTTAAGGTGACCATTAAAGGTCATTATCCCTAATCTCTGGTGTAGGAGTTTTTGAAGTGCAAATAGTACTTCCTTTTGACTGTCCTGACTCTGCTACTATTCAGCCTCACTGGATGCACTGAAGCTCCTCATTAAGGGAATACAGCAATTGAAGGATATAACTTGTTCAAAAAGAACAGGAGGAACAGAAAGGGAAGTGGGGTTACCCTGTATGTGAAAATTACATATCTCTGCACAGAAATACAGGAGGATGAGCTTGGTAGCCCCATTGAGAGCATCTGGATCAAAATAAATGGAGCAAAGAATAAAAGGAACCTGGCAGTTGGAGTCTACTACCAGCCACCCAATCAAGGAGAAGACAAGGATGAAACTTTTGAAAAGCAAATAGCCAATGTTTCCAGGAAGCATAATGTAGTAGTAATGGGGGACTTCAATTTCCCTGATATTTGTTGGGAGACAAATTCTGCAAAACATGGCCCCTCCAGGAAATTCCTGACTTGTGTGGCAGATAACTTCCTCCTACATAAAGTAGAGGAAGGAACTAGAGGATCGGCTATCCTTGACTTGATCCTAACCAACAGAGATGACTTAGAGGATAAATTAGCAGTTACAGGAACTCTGGGGGAAAGCAGCCATGTTGTACTTGAGTTCTTGGTTCTAAGGGAAGCAGAAGCCGAGTGCAGTCAAACGCATACCCTGGATTTTAGGAAAGCTGATTTTAATAAACTAAGAACAATGATCAGTAAGGTCCCATGGCAAGCGATGTTAACAAAAAAAAGGAGTCCAAGATGGGCAGGAGCTTTTAAAAAACGAAATTCTAAAGGTACAATTACAAACCATTCCAACAAGAAGAAAAGGTGTAAGACAACAGAAGAAGCCAATGTGGCTTCACAAAAAGCTTAGGGATGACCTGAAAACAAAAAAGGACACATATAGGAAGTGAAAAGAAGGCCAAGCAACAAAGGAAGAGTACAGGCAGGTAGCACAGAATTGCAGGGATGGCATCAGGAAGGCTAAAGCTGAGAATGAGCTGAGGTTATTTAGGGATGATAAAAGCAACAAAAAGGCTTTCTTTAGCTACGTACATTGTAAAAGACAGAGGAAAGGAATGGTGGTTCAGCTATTAAATAAGAATGGCAAAATGATAACAGATGACAAAGAAAAGGCAGAAGTGCTCAATTCCTACTTTGGCTCAGTCTTCTTCCAAAAGAGAGTCTATGACACCCCTGGCAAAGGCGAAGTACAGGCTGAAGGGGCAGGATTGCAGTTTGAGATCGATAGGCATATGGTCAAGGAACACCTAATTACTTTGAATGAGTTCAAATCTCCAGGGCCAGATGAACTGCATCCTAGAGTAATAAAGGAACTGGCAGAAGAACTCTCAGAACCACTGTCTATTCTCTTTGAGCAATTATGGAGGACGGGTGAAGTGCCAGGTGACTGGAGAAGGGCTAATGTTGTTCCTATCTTCCAAAAGGGTAATAAGGAGGAACCTGGGAACTACAGACCAGTCAGTCTGACATCAATCCCAGGGAAAATTCTGGAGCAGACGATAAAGCAATCAGTCTGTAAGCACCTTGAAAACAATGCAGTGATGACTCGAAGCCAACATGGATTTGTCAAGAACAAAACCTGCCAGACGAATCTGATCTCATTTTTTGATCAAGTAATCTCCCTTGTAGACATCATATACCTCGACTTCAGCAAAGCTTTCGACAAAGTGCCCCATGATATCCTGATGAGCAAACTAGCTCAAAGTGGGCTAGATGAAACAATGATCCGGTGGATCCACAGTTGGCTACAGAATTGGACTCAAAGAGTGCTTATCAATGGGACCTTCTCAAACTGGGGAGAGGTAACAAGTGGGACACCACAGGGCTCAGTCCTGTGCCAGTGCTCTTCAACATTTTTATAAATGACTTGGAGGAGGAGGTGCAGGGAATGCTGATCAAATTTGCAGATGACACAAAATTGGGCGGGATAGCTAATACTGTGGAAGACAGAAACAAAATTCAAAGTGATCTTGATAGACTGGAGCGCTGGGCAGAAAAAAACAGAATGACATTCAATAGGGGTAAATGCCAAGTTCTGCACCTAGGAAAAACAAATTAAATGCACAGTTACAAGATGGGGGATACATGGCTCAAGTGAGAAAGATCTTGGAATTGTTGTAGATCACAAGCTGAATATGAGCCAACAATGTGATGTGGCTGCAAAAAAGGCAAATGCTATTTTGGGCTGCATTCATAGAAGCATAGCTTCCAAATCCCGGGAAGTACTAGATCCCCTCTACTCAGCACTGGTTAGGTCTCATCTGGAGTACTGTGTCCAGTTCTGGGCACCACATTTTAAGAAGGATGCAGACAAACTGGAGAGGGTTCAGAGGAGGGCAACAAAGATGATTAGGGGACTGGAAACAAAGCCCTATGAGGAGAGACTGAAAGAACTGGGCATGTTTAGCTTTGAGAAGAGAAGACTGAGGGGAGATATGATAGCGCTCTTCAAGTCCTTGAAATGTTGTCACAGAGGAAGGCCAGGATCTCTTCTCGATCATTCCAGAGTGCAGGACACGGAAGAATGGGCTCAAGTTACAGGAAGCCAGATTCTGGCTGAACATCAGGAGAAACTTCCTGACTGTTAGAGCAATAGGATAATGGAACCAATAACTTAGGGAGGTAGTGGGCTCTCCCACACTGGAAGGCATTCAAGACGAGGCTGGACAGCCATCTGTCGGAGATGCTCTGACTTGGATTCCTGCATTGAGCAAGGGGTTGGACTCGATGGCCTTGTAGGCCCTTCCAACCCTACTATTCTATGATTCTATGAAGGGAAGAAAAAGGTTAAACATCTATTTGGCTGCAATACATATTACCTGGGAAAAAGTCACACTGAACTGAGCTTATTTATTGCACTGCTCCACTTTCTCTACTCCATATAATTTTATAAACCTCTCCTCTTATTTGCCTTTCTTCTAAATTGAATAGCCCTAACATTGAAGCCTTTCCTTATAGAGGACTGATTGCACCCCACTCTCAACCACCCCACTGTGATTGGAGACTGCTGGGTTAAAAGTTCAGCCCTATTGGCAGCTAGATGTCACTTGCCATGGCTCAGTTCCCCCCTCCCAAATCCTCTTCTCCCCCTCCCTAATTTTAAGGAAATTGTTACATGTCCCAGAAGGCTGTCTGGGCTTCAGAATTGTCCGAAGCAATCTGACGTGATTTGGACCAATCTGACCCACTTCATATCCAGAACGATTTGGTCCAAATCACCCTGCTTCAGTTCAGAATTTGGATATGGATCCAAAGCAGTGCATAGCCCTCCTAATTACAGACCTGCTTTCCCCCTCTGAGCTAAGTAGCTTTGCTGTTACTAGGAGGCCTTAGGAATTGCTCCCTTGGCAGACCAATAGGGACTCTAGTGTGAATGCACCAGTCTTTTAAACTAGAGGGGAGACTACCATCTTTTGTTCCACAGACTGTTCATTGTTTTTTCTCTCCCTTCCCACTACTTTTCTGCTCTTACATGCCTACCGTTGGGAGCTTGCCTGCAATGAAATTTTGAAGAGGGAGAAGGAAGGGAAGAAAGAGCTCCATGTGAAATACTGGTATTTCATACAGCATCTGATTATATTGCACCAGACTAGAGCCTCTGGCATCTGCAGAAGTTTAGTAGCTTCAGTACAGCAAAGGATCCAATCAGCCCCCACAAACTTCTTTCTCCCCCCCACTTTAACTTCTCCTAAATAGCTGTAGGACTCAAATTATTCCAAAAGGAGGGTTAGAACTATGTGTCATCATGATCGAGTAACTGCTGGGGCTTTAAATAGGTTCTACAGTTGTAAAAAAAAAAAGCTAGAAAAAGCCCTCAGCCACTTCACCTCATAAAGTTAATTTAAGTATGTGCAATCCTTACAAACCCTCCACAGCCTCCTAAATTCCCCTGAAGCGCTACCACTCTGAAAGGAGCCACTTGGCTTACGGAATTCTCTCTACCGCCCTGCCTCCCCCTAAATTTCCAATCACTGTTCTTCTTCTTCCCTCCCCTCCCCTATCCTGTTCTTTCTTTCTCTTCTATATTCCACCCAGAGCATATCTTGGGGAATTCTTAAAGAGAGTTCTCTTTGATGGGCAAGAGAAGTTCTGAATTGTATTTGACTTTATACAAATAGAAAAGAGGGTTGGTTTTTCTCCTTCTCCTCACTCCAGCCTTTGAGAAAAGTGGGTTCACATGATTGCAGAGAACAAACCTGGGGCTGTTTTGTTTGTCAGTTGCCATTATCCAGCAACAGGAAGGGCTGGAGCTCAGTGGTAAAGCACATACTTTGCATGCAGAAGGTCCCGGGTTCAATCCCCAGCATCTCCAGGTAGGGCTAGGAAAGAATCCTGCCTGAAACCCTGGAGAGCAGCTGCCAGTCAGTGTCAACAATTCTGGGCTAGATGGACCCAGGGTCTGACTCAGTACAAGGCAGCTTCCTATGAACAGAAAGTGTTAATAAAAATAGGAGGTTTTGGTTTGTTTTTTAAGTGGAGGGGAGGTAGATACTGTTCTGTTCACACAGTGGCCAACCAGATGCCCACGGGAAACCCACAAGCAGGACATGAGCGCAATAGCACCTTCCCACCCATGTTCCCCTGCTACTAACATTGGTGCAATGTAAATAAATTCTAGTAATTCTAAATTTGCATGCATGTATATCCTTCAGATACATTGCAGGTTTCTTGCCTGGGGGACACTTCTGTGCATTTTCATACAAATTTACTCAAAAACTATTGGGAAAAGGGTGAAGGGAAGGGAAACCAAATCACTTCCTTCCCCAACATTGGAGAATTCCCCTTCCACATGAATTGCTGCACCTATCCTTCTGAAACTTTGCTGGTTTCTTACTTAGGGACACCTCTAGGCTGTCTGTAATTTTCAGAGAAATGGTCTGCAAGGAACATAGGGAGATTACTATGTCCTCTTTTGAAGACCTCAAAATGTCAAAACCACCCTTGCACAAAAACCCTTGTGGCTATCATTCTGAAATTTGGCAGACATGATCTCCTCTAATGGGGCAATGACTCCTGAATTTTTTATCCAATTCTTCCAAGTATTACAAAAATTATTGGCAGTTTCCTTCAAAAGAAAATCAAAATATAAACCCTGCATCTATTTTGCCTGACATTGGGTAGGTATAATTCCCTTCTAGGGGGCTACTATGCCTGAATATCATCCAGTTCTGACCAAGATCAAACAAAGTTACAGTTTTTTTCTAATTTCCCATGGTAGTCAACAGGAAGCAAAAAGACTCATTTTTCCAAACCTTGACTCAAGCTTGGTGCAGAGTTGAAGTTGACTGACTACAAATTGGCCTGAGCAGAAGCAGGATGTTTTCCAAAATGCTGAATCGGGGTCTGAGTTGAAGTGGAGTGGGGTGGGTGTCAGTGCACACTTCTTATATATGCATGTATGTATGTAATGTATGCACACACACACCCCACACACACAGGTGCGCTTATACTCGGACATGAAAATTTGGGTTATGGGCCTGTGCCCTGGATCTTTTAAGAACCTAGCAATGCTCCTGACACAGTCATTGCTCTAATGATATAAAGAAGGCTTGATGAATCACTCACTGTTTGTCATTTTTATAGGCGGTTGTGGTATAATGGGGCTTTTTAAATCAATCACTTTAATGGCGGGGTGTCTGCGGTGAGTTGAGCCAGCTTGTGGATTTTCCGGGTGTTTTATTCTTCCTATAAATAGACATTTGTGCACATTTAAGCCATAATTTGCTTAATTTGTGCAAATTGTGGCCATAATTTGTGCAAATGTCTATTTAAGAAAAGAAAAGAGAAAAGTTCCTGGATTTTAGGAAAAACCCATGGCTCAGCTCATAAATATAAGCTGAGCCAGATGGGCAGCAGGGATCTTTCAGGCCCCCAAAGGGCTGGATTTGTAAACAATGGACATCACTACTTTAATGGTATATCATTTATGCAACAGGGGGTGTCTATGGTGTTGTTTCATACTCCAGGGAAACAATGTTGTTGAGTCAGGTTGATCAGCATTAACATTACAATTTGTTTCCTTTGTAAAATATTTAGAGCTATCTTGAAGATTAGGGTTTCCTTCTAGAAGGAAAAGTAGGGTACAAATCATGAGTTGGATCCAGAATCTATCTTCCATGAAAGGAAGGGATTTTCCGCAAGAGGAAGGACTCTGTTTGCACAAGTAGGGTTGTACGGAGTTAAATCCGGTCCATCTGTGTTCCTCAGGTTGTCAGGTGTCTGTCATTCTGTTGTCCCTACATTGGCCGACTCAGATTATTTTGTGTGTGTTTTTTACCAGGATTTCATTCTATCTGCGCTAATTCGCATTAGTGCTAATTCGCATTAGTGCTAATTCGCATTAGTGCTAATTTGCATTAGTGCTAGTGCAAACTAGCACAAATAGCACCCACCACCAAGTGAAGAACTGGTGTGCAAGTCTGAGGAATCTGCGTGACTTGGAAAAAGCTGGGCAGTTACGGAATCCACAGGTCAGATTAATAGAAAGCTGAACTCATTTGAATCCACTGAGGATGTCTCTGACATCCCTAACGTGAGGCCCTTCTGCTTCTGCTGATTTGGGGAGATCGCCCTCCCATACACACCACAGCTCATCCCAGTCAGCAGGATCTTCTGACGCTCTGTGTAGCATTTTCCTGAGTATGGAGGGGCTGCTGTGGGAAGGAGAGGTGGAGAAGTACACTTCCGCCAGCACAGTTGATCCAGCTTGAATCTGGATCCAACCCCAAGAATGAAAATGAGAGTTTGGATATTTTTTAAATCCATCTGTGAATGGATTTATTGGGGGGGGGGTGCAAGATGTGTACACTTCGTATGCATACAAAAATTGACCAAAAATAGTTTTACAATGAAATTGATTTACTGGAATGGATTGGTTTATTTACTGTTGCCATAAAAACAGCACCTTCCTCAGTTTGCAGAAGCTTTCTACACAGGCAAGCATTAACGTGGGCAAGGATAAGCAGGGCATTCTCTAACAAGATTTATTCCAACATAGGAAGCTGCCTGATACCAAGTCAGACTTTTAAGAAAAATCTATCTAGTGTAGTATTTAGGGATGTGCGGATTCCCTACCTGTCATTCCGCAGGGGAATCCGCCTATGGGGGGAGGCGATCCGTCCCTCCCCCCAGAATCCGTCCAGGCTGGCTCTGCTCTGTGTCTGTCCTGCGGAGCTGGCCGCCAGCTCCACATAGCTGGTGAATGTCGATATGGCCGGCAGCCATTGCCATGCCGTATCGCTGTGCTAAGTAAGTCTCCGGACACAAATGGCATAGTGAGCGCCATTTGCAGCCGTGAAGCTGGTAGATTAGCCTAAATGCAGCCATTTACGGCTGTATTTAGGTTAATCTACCAGCTTTACGGCTGCAAATGGCGCCCACTACGCCATTTGCGTCTGGAGACTTACTTAGCACAGCGATACAGCACGGCAATGGCTGCCGGCCATATCGACATTCACCAGTGATGCGGAGCAGGCGGCCGGCTCCACAGGATCGACGCAGAGATGGATCCGACCTAGACGGATTCCAGGGGGAAGGAGGAGGTGAGTGCTCCATTCCGCCATGGGCCCTAATGGGGCCGGATTCTTGGATGGGGTCCGTGGCGGAATTCTCTCCCATTCCTAGTAGTATTGTCTACTCCAACTAGCAGTACACCAACTCAGTATCCAGAATGACAAAGAATAGTTTTAAAATAAACATCTATTCAGAAGTTAGCCCTATTGAGTTCAAGTAAGCGAGTGTAGGAGTACAATCACACTTACCTAGGAGTAAGGCTCATTGAATTAAGTGGAGAGCCAGTGTGGTGTAGTGGTGAGAGTGTTGGACTGGGGGCTGGGAGACCAGGTGTTGCACAAAATGCTAGTTTCGCCCCCTGGAGGCTAGTCCAATTTGCCCCAAAGAGGAGAGTCAACTTCAGGCTGGGTCCAACTCGATTTTATTGTTTGCAAACAGTTCGACAAAGGAGCTCACGCTCAAAAGCAGAGTCGACCCCCGGCAACCCCCGCACTGCAGTTTTATCACTTAGCTTGCATTCCTCAGCCAGCGTGTTACTTTTGATTGGTTGCCAGAGGTTTGCTTAGCAACCTTATCTTAGGGTTACTGTCCGCTCATTCCAGGCATGCGCAGCTCTTACAATGCTACGTGGTGCTTAAGGCACATACAATGGCTTTTAGGTTACATTTTTACTACAATTCCCCCTCAAGATGCTTTCTTCTTATAACACTTAGTCTACTTCAGCCATCGCTAATCTCTGGTAATGTACAAACATTTCCCTGCTGACTACAGATTTTACTGTACGTTTGACTAGGGCTATAATGCAGGGAAGTATGCAGGGTAATAAGCACAAAATTAGCATAACTAAGCAGAATATTATAAATCCAGTCTTCAACCAGCGAAAGTTTGGCAACCATGAAGTCAGCCAGTCAGTACTCCACCCGTTCCAGGTTTGTACTGGGACGTGAGTTATTTTTCTAATTTTGGTTGCAATATCCCTAAGGATATCGCCATTGTCATCAATCTGCAAGCAGCAGTCTGTCCAATTAAACTTCTGACAAAGGCCCCCCTCTGCTGCTAACACGTAATCAAGTCCCATCCGATTTTGGGTGACAGCATTGCGGAGTTGGGTTAGCTGTGTGGCTGCTAAATTTATGGCCCTTGCAGTCTCGTTTGCAAAGATTTTCACTATTGCCTGAAGCCGGATTATGCGGTTAGTAAGGTACGTGGGTTCTCTCCCCACCACGTTGGGTTCCCAAGTGGCAGGCCCATAATACCTTATTATCCTTTCTGCCGGCCACTCATCATTTCCCCATCTTTGTGTAGCAGACAAGTCTTCCATGCTCAGGGATCTTTTATCTATTCCGTATAGTCGGTGCAGTACTGAGGCCCTTTGAGGCAACAGCGTGAATGGGGGCCTTAATATCCCAGGATAACACACGCCAGTCCAGTTGGCGGGCAACTGGGTGTATGCGTGAGTCCCACAGATCCAATAATGGCCAGTCAAAGCAGGCCAAGACTTGTCTGCTAGGCCATATTTTTGGGGATCTAAATACTGATTGTAATATCCCAAATATAGGGTTGAATCTCCACGCGGGCTGAGAGTTCCATTCATATAGCAAGCTCTAGCATTTTGATCTTTTGTCTGGTTTCGAATGCAATAGAACAAGGATTGTGAGCTACTATGAGGGATTGACCACAACACACACTTGTGGCCACCTATCACCCTTGAAACCTCGGGCCGAAGGGTGATGTAATCTGCATATCCTGCACAAAAAGTTCTCTTTGAGGTGTGGTTGTTATGCCATGCACCTCCCTTTACTATATAATTCCTGCAGCTGCTATTTCCTACAAAGTGTGTATGTGTGTCAGACCTGTTTTGCATGAAGCACCATTCTTTTAATTGGGGCCGTACTTCCCATGATGGAGTTTGACTTAAGATAAAATCATCTTCCCAAGTAACATTTGTTTGTTTATGTATTCTATAATCAGTGTGTACTAATTCAGTCAGGTTCAGAGGATGAGGGATCCATGTGCTTACCTTTCCCTCATTCTCGGCCTGTATGCAGACCTAGCAGTTCGAGAGGTTCAAGTATCTGGCTACAGCTTCGGCTAGAAACAGCATGCTGTTTTCTCCTACAGCTAGATTTAGCCTTAGGATTATTACTAACAGACACAGCTGCTGCATACTTAATCTTTGGTCCTTGTTTTACATAATCTTAATTTCAGTTCTGAAATAGGATAACTATGCTAGTTGTCTTTATCCCGCTGCTTGCAGGCTTTTTCTTCTGAGAGGAGGTCAGCTTCCGGAGTGACCACGCCCTGGGAGCTGGTGTCTTCACCTTGGTTATACCTTTTTATTCTGGAACAGTGAGTCCACCTGTCATTTCCGCTGAGCTTGACAGCTGTATGGGTTACCAACAACACCTGGTATGGTCCCTCCCACCTCTCAGTTAGGGGGCCCTTTTTCCACTTTTGGAGCAGCACCTGGTCCCCCGGCTGGAAGTTGTGGATCGGAACATCCAGCGGTAGGCTCTGGAATGGTGCAGCAAACCTGTGAAGGGATGACAAAACAGACTGCAAGGCAATAACATGTTCTCTAATTTCAGTTTTTCCCAAATCGACAGTGACTTGTTCCCTTTACCCTGCTGGCAGAACCCTAGGAGGCATTCCAAACATTAATTCAAAAGGTGACAATTTTATCCCTCTACGTGGAGTGCTACGAATGCGAGTTAAAGCCAGTGGGAGCGCCTGGGGCCACTTTAAGTGGGTCTCTATGCAAATTTTTGTTATCATTGTCTTTAATGTCCTATTCATGCGCTCCACCTGACCTGAACTCTGAGGCCTCTATGGGGTATGGAGTCTCCATTTAATGCCTAAAGCTTTAGACACTTCTTGCACTATCTTTCCCACAAAGTGGCTCTCTTGATCCGACTCAATAGACTCAGGCAACAGGAACCGAGGTATCAGCTCCTGGAGCAGGAAGCGTGCCACTGTTGATGCTGTAGCTGTCCTTGTAGGGTAGGCCTCTACCCATCCCGTTAGCTGGTCCACCAGTACCAATAAATATTGGTGTCGGCCTGACCTTGGAAGCTCTGCGAAGTCAATCTGCCAGGCCTGTCCAGGGTAGTGCGCCCACTGTCGTCCTCCCATTGGCGGTGGCGCTCGGGCCCCTTTTGGATTTACCTTCTGGCAGGTGGGGCATCTTGCTGCGACTCGTTGGGCTTCTACATACAATCCCGGTGCCACAACCTGTCGAACAAGTAAGTCTCCCATTGCGGTGCCTCCCATGTGGGTCTTCACATGAAGTTGTTTTACCACTTCTTCTGCCAGCCATCGGGGTAGCATGACTTTTCCTCCTGGGACTATCCACCACCCTTGAGGATTTTTTGTGGCCTTGTTTTCCTCGGCAGCTTTGTCATCAGCCTGGGTGTATTTTGCTTTATAGTCTTCTAAGCGGAGGGGTATCTCATGGGCTAAGCCTTGAAACACTACTTCTCCTCCCATCTGCGCTGCTTCTTTGGCTGCCATGTCGGCCTTCACATTTCCCCTTCTCTGGTGCTCATCTGTGGCTCTGCCATGCGCTTTTACATGCACCACAGCTACCTCCTTTGGCAGTTGGAGAGCCTCCAGTAGTGCCACAATCTGCGGTCCATTTGCAATCTTCTGTCCAGAGGCTGTGATGAACCCACGTTCTTTCCACAGTAGTCCATAGGCATGTACGGTGGCAAAGGCATAGCGTGAGTCTGTAAATATGTTCACTCTTTTATCCTTCCCCAATTCTAGCGCACGTGTCAAGGCAGTGAGTTCTGCTGCTTGCGCTGACCAACTTGCGGGGAGTTTCTCTTTCCACATAGTTTCAGTCAGCGTTACCACGGCGCATCCTGTATGTCGTGTGCCATCGATTACGTTGCTTGAGCCATCTACAAAGAACTCTTCTTCTGGATTTTCAAGCGGGTCATCTGTCAAGTCGGATCGAATCAATACTGTTTGAGTTAACACTTCCAGACAATCATGACATGGGGGTCCTGGTTCTGGCAGAAGGGTGGCTGGATTCAGGGCCGTGGTATGCTTATAGGTGAGGCCTGGATTAGATAACAAAAAGATCTCATATCTAGATTGTCTGGAAGGGTTTAAGAACTTTCCTCCCTCTGCTCCAAGGATTTGGGGCACGCCATGTGGGGTGTGTATCTCCATGTTAGCTCCCATGACAATCTTTTGTGCCTCCTCTACAAGGGTAGCAGTGGCCGCAACGGCTCTCAGACATGCTGGCCACCCTTTTGCTACAGGGTCCAGGACCTTGGAGTAATAGCCCACAGGCCTCCATGTCGGGCCCACTGGTTGAGTCAAGACTCCCGAGGCAACTCTCTTGTTCTCATGCACGTACAATCTATAGGGCTTGCGCCCATTTGGAATCATGAGTGCTGGAGGTTGTGAGAGGGCAGTCTTCAATAGTTCAAATGCATGCTGATTTTCTTTGGTCCATTTCCAACTTGTGAGGCCCTCTTTGGTAAGAGACTCATACAGGGGCCTAGCCTTTCCCCCATAATCAGGAATCTACATTCTGCAAAACCCTGTCAGACCTAGAAAGGCTCGTAACTCCTTTGGGCTTTTAGGAGCAGGCATATTTTGTATAGCTTGAATTCGATCTTTGCTCAGGGCTCTTGTTCCCATTTTAATTTCATAGCCTAAGAAAGTGACCTTTGGTTGGCATATTTGAGCCTTCTCTCGTGATACTTTGTACCCCCTTTTTCCCAAGGTGTTCAGCAAAGACTCTGTTGCTCTCTTCCCCGTTTGCATGCTAGGGCTCGCTATCAACAGGTCATCAACATATTGCAACAGCGCCACCTCCTGGTGCTTGTCTCTCCACTGCTCCAAATCCTTCTGCAATGCTAATCCAAAAATGTGGGGGGCTGAAACGAGCCCTTGGGGCAACACAGCCCATAACAATTGAGTTTTATGATAAGTATCTGGGTCTTCCCATTCGAATGCAAATATTTTCTGGCTGTCTTTGTGCAGTGGGATAGAGAAGAAAGCATCTTTTAAATCTAGGACGGAAAACACCCTTGCATTTGCTGGAACTTGGGTCAAAATGGTGTGGGGGTTCGGAACCAGGGGATGAGCCACTAAAACTTTCTTGTTTATGGCTCTCAGGTCTTGCACCAGCCTGTAGGAGGCGCTGTTTGGTTTGAGCAACCCCAATATTGGGGCATTAAAGGGGGATGAGCCCTCTACTAGCCAGCCATACTTCTTAAACTTTTCAATAAGCGGTTTTAAGCCTGCACGAGTAGCTCTCTTCAAAGGATACTGTTTCACACACACAGGCAGCTCTCCCTCCTTTAGGGGAATTTTGATTGGTGTTACATACTTTGCCCGAGCTGGGGTTCTATCTGCCCATACACACGGGTCAACATTTTCTAAGAGCTCAATCCCCTTGGCCTTTGACACAGTTTCAGCTGCCTGGAGGGCCATCTGGTAATTTGAGCTCTGCTTCACTGGTAGCTGTACTACAATCTGATCCCCACGAAAGAAGATCTCAGCTTGCAGCTTCGTCAGCAAGTCCCGCCCCAGAAGGGCAACCGGACATGTGGGCGAGACCACAAAGGCATGTTCTAGTCTATTGTCTCCGATCTTTGTGAGGAGGGGCTCACATACAGGCAATCTAGCCTTTCTTCCTTCAATTCCTTCTATTGTCACGTATCGTCCACTTTCTTTGGCGAGGGGGGGTTTTGCAGGGATCATGGAAAAGGTGGCTCCAGTATCTACCAGAGCCTCATAGTCTCTGCCACCGACCCTTATCTTTACCATGGGATCTTCCCGAGTACTTACTCGTAGGGTGGTGGCTTTAGATCTCGGTCTCCTTCAGCTACATTCCTCAGAGGAGTCTGCTCTCAATTGGCGCCCCTCCCCCTGGCTCTTCTCTCTCTGCCTTCTCAGCGGGCAGTCCTTCTTCCAGTGTCCCTTCTCTCGGCAATATGCACATTCGTCAAACCTCGGGTGGCCCTTTCCCTTCTTCTGCCCCCCCTCTTGCCTCTGCTGAGGCTCTATGCGTCCTGAGCTGCCACTCAAGGCGGCTGCTAGCATCGCCAGTTGCTTTTCGCCGCGTTTTGTCTCCCTTCTTTCTGTTACTTGCTCTCGGTTGCCATACACTTTATATGCAATCTCTACCAACTCGGAGAGTGGCTTGCCCACGGCTCCTTCAGCTTTCTGCAGCTTCTTTCTTATATCTGGTGCTGCTTGCCCTATGAACATTGTATTTACCATGCGCTGGTTTTCTGAGGCTTCAGGATCTAGGTCACTAAACTTCCTAAATGCATCAAACAACCGTCCTAGGAACACAGAGGGATTTTCATCCTTCTCTTGGCGGACTTCATACAACTTTGAAAAGTTAGTCACACGTGGCACAGCTCTCCCCAATGCCTCCGCTATTATTCCCAAATAGTCCTGACTCCGCTCTCGGTCCCTGGGGTCGTTGGGACGCCACTCAGGGTCTACTTGGGGGCATAATTCATGGGGGTCCCTAGTAGTTCCTGCTACTCGCTCCTCAGCGATCCTATTAGCGGTGCCTTGCACTAGGCGCCTTTCCTCGGACGTTAGTAGGGTTTGCAACATCATCTGCACATCTGCCCATGTGGGACGATGCATCTGCCCCACAGATCGAAATAAACTTTGCATCTTATCAGGGTCTTCTCTAAAGGAAGGATTCTGATTTTTCCAATTGAACAGATCAGCGGTGCTGAAGGGCACATATACAAATGCAGTCTGCCCCTCTCCTGTCATTACCTCTCGCATCGGGCACTGGTATTTAGGGTGCGGGTTTCGGGTAGCCCTAGGCTCAGCCAGAGGAGAAAAATGTATTGCTAACTGGGATGGGTCCTGCAGGGGTCTTGGTGAGCTGGGTTGGGCCACTTGTCTTGGGACTTGGTCAGAAGAGGAGTCGGCAGGGCACGAGGGAGTCACGTTATACTCTCCATCATAGGGTGGTGGTTGAGAGAGACTTTGCGATGTGGACCCCGCTGGCCAGGGTTGAGAGGCTGTGGCCACCGTTAGGGTACTTTCTACTGGAGGTTGAGGCGAAATTGCACGATCACGATCCTGCCCCCTCAAACCTTGCGCCAAGTCTATCTCATCTTCTCCCTCTAAGATTGGCTTTCCCTTCCCTCCCTTCATTCTCCGAGGGTCTGCAGCCAGCATTTGTTTGCACATCTCTCCTTTACATTGTTTCACCCAGGAAGGGTTGCTCAAAGCGCAACTCAACCATGAGTCTATATAGGGATACTGATCCCAGTGCCCATCATTTACAACAATAACATGCACTTTTCTAATTGTGGCCTCATTAAAGGAGCCGATATCTGGCCAGTTGACTCCAAATGACGGCCATTCCAATTGACAGAGTGTAACCAGCTTGCCTTTCGACATCTTAGTGCCATAATTTTCTTTGACTTTGCTAAAGTTCTTTAGCATGCATCCCAAGGGAGTGGCAGAGCTTTCTAAACGGGAGCTACCCGCCCCCATTGTGCCTACCTCTGTTTGAAACCATACACGGAGCCTGACAAACCTCCGACACTTACACGGAGTCTAACAAACCTCAGACGTTTACACAGAGTCTGACAAACCTCAGACGCTCCGAAGGCAACTCAAACAGAAAGACAGAAGGGAAATCAAGTACTTACTCTGCCCAACACCCTAGTGCCGTCTCTTCAGACCCGTTCAGCCTGGTTGACTCAATCAATGGAGTCCACGCCTTTAACCTCCTGGGTGTCCCGACCCCCGTTCTCTGGTGCCGTGGCAGACCTCAAAGGCGGTCCGGCGCGCCCCACAGGCACCTTTGCCGGTTCCGTCGTTTGACCCCAGGGTGGTCCAAGGGACTCCTGGCTGCTCGTCAGTTTGTTGCACAAAATGCTAGTTTCGCCCCCTGGAGGCTAGTCCAATTTGCCCCAAAGAGGAGAGTCAACTTCAGGCTGGGTCCAACTCGATTTTATTGTTTGCAAACAGTTCGACAAAGGAGCTCACGCTCAAAAGCAGAGTCGACCCCCGGCAACCCCCGCGCTGCAGTTTTATCACTTAGCTTGCATTCCTCAGCCAGCGTGTTACTTTTGATTGGTTGCCAGCGGTTTGCTTAGCAACCTTATCTTAGGGTTACTGTCCGCTCATTCCAGGCATGCGCAGCTCTTACAATGCTATGTGGTGCTTAAGGCACATACAATGGCTTTTAGGTTACGTTTTTACTACACAGGTTCTAGTCCCCTCTCAGCCATGAAGCTCACTGGGTTACCTTGGGCCAGTCACAGACTCTCAGCCCAACCTACCTTACAAGGTTGTTGTTGTGAGGATAAAATGGAGAGGGGGAGGATAATGTAAGATGCCTTGGGTTCCTTGCAAGAGGAAAAAAGGCGGGATATAAATGCAATAAATAAACAAACAAACAAACAATCACATAAATAAATAAAGGGCTTACATCTGAGAAGGTACAGTCAGGGCCAGAAATACTGGAACAAGGATAACTGTTGTGGCAGTTGGCCTCTGTACACCACCACATTGAAGTTGAAAGGAAACACACCCAGTTGGGAGCGAAGTCAGGACTTTCAGCTGTAATTCAAGGGGCTTGACAAAAGTGGGGCACTAACCATTCAGGAAGTACAGCCAGTGGCATACACGCACCCCCATCGTAGGTAGCTCATAAGTAATGGAAGGAATGGCTGACAAGCAGCTGCATGGCCAGGTGTGGCCTGTTTCCTGGGCATCCCATGACCAATCAAGCAGATAAAAGGCCTGGAGGTGGTTCTGAGTGTTACATTTGCATTTGGTAGCTGTTCACTGGAACTCCCAACATGAGGTCCAAAGAGATGTCCATGCGAGTGAAGGAGGCCATCATTAGGCTGAGGAAACAACACAAACCCATCAGAGAGATAGCAAAAACAGCGGGAGTGGCCAGCACAACAGTTTGGAACATCCTGAAAAAGAAGGAATTAACTGCCAAGCTCAGCAACAGCAAACGGCCTGGAAGACCATGGAAGACAACTAAAGTGGATGACTGCAGAGTTCTGCTCATGGTGAAGAGGAACCCTTTCACAACATCTAGCCAGGTCAAGAATGCTCTTGAGGAGGTAGGCATGTCATTGTCAACATCTCCAGTCAAGAGATGGCTTTATGAATGTAAATACAGAGGCTTCGCAACAAGGTGCAAACCACTGGTAACGCTCAAGAACAGACAGGCCAGATTAGCCTTTGCCAGCAAACACCTAAGAAAGCCTGCCCAGTTCTGGAATAAGATTCTTTGGACTGATGAAACCAAGATTAACTTGTATCAGAATGATGGGAAAAGTATGGAGAAGGAAAGGAACAGCTCAAGATCCAAAGCATACCACATCATCTGTCAAACATGGTGGAGGCAGTGTTATGGCATGGGCATGTATGGCTGCCAATGGAACCGGGTCACTGGTGTTTACTGATGACCTGACCACTGATAAAAGCAGCAGGATGAATTCCTAAGTGTACAGAGCTATACTTCCTGCTCAGATTCAGCTGAATGCTGCCAGACTGATAGGATGCCGCTTCATATTGCAGATGGATAATGAGCCAAAACATACAGCAAAAGCTACCCCAGAGTTTCTCAAGGCAAAGAAGTAGGATGTTCTTCAATGGCCAAGTCAGTCACCTGATCTCCACCCAATAGAGCATGCTTTTCACTTACTGAAGACAAGACTGAAGACAGAAAGACCCACAAACAAGCAGCAGCTGAAGGCAGCTGCAGTAAAGGCCTGGCAAAGCATCTCGAGGGAGGAAACTCAGCATTTGGTCATGACCATGGGTTCCAGACTTCAGGCAGTCATTGACTGCAAAGGATTTTCATCCAGGTATTAAAGGCGATCCTTAAGTTTGAAATGATGTTGGTTTGTTCCATTACTTATGAGCCCACAACGATGGGTGTGTGTGTATGCCACTGGCTGTCCTTCCTGAATGGTTAGTGCCCCACTTTTGTCAAACCCTGTGAATTACAGCTGAAAGTCCTGACTTCGCTTCCATCTGGGTGTGTTTCCTTTCAACTTCAATTTGGTGGTGTACAGAGGCCAAGTGCCAAAACAGTTATCCTTGTTCCAATATTTCTGGCCCCGACTGTATGTATAGAATTGCACCTTTAGCGTCTGTTATGTTTTTAGGTGGTTGACTTGGGCGTTAGGATTTTATCATTTCTGTTTAAAATGTGGGAGGTTTATCCATTAAAATAACTTTAAGCAAGCAAGCAAGAAGCTTCCTCAAGCTGTTTGCTTCTCAGGCTTGTTTTTAGGGAGACAACAAGGGAAATCTTCCTGAGATTCACACATGGAGGGGACCTTCAAAACTGATTAACAGTACACTCCAATTGAGAAAGAAATAATGCAGGGTGTCAAATTAGGAATAATGTAGGGTTTCAGTCAGAACCAGTCAGAACTCTAAAGGAGCTATCCAAGGTGCTAAAGAAGCTATCCTAGGCAAAGTACCTTGAATAGGTTCTTTAGAGTTCTGACTGAAACCCAGAGCGGATTCACTGCCCCACTGACATTGGAGCTGCCAGCCTCCACTGGTGGTGGTTGTTCTTGAATGTATATGCTACTCTTCAGCACAGGCTCTCATACAGGCTAACAAATCATAAAGTTAGAGCACTAAAAATCCAGTTACTGAGCAGCCCTAAGGGTGAGGACCCCGGTCGAGGGAGCACTCCAATCACACAGACTCCATGTTGTCAAAAGCCCTGCCAGGCTCTTGCTGGCAGGGCAGCAGGAATGGCGAAGGCATTTTTTTTTGCCTCTCCATCCCCCCAAAAGGGAATTTCCATTATACAGGCTTCAGAGCCCATCTAACTTTCTCTCTATTCAGAGGTGTGGTTGGGGGACTGGGAGGGTTTAGGATCCCTTGGATCCTCGAACACTCCCCATGCACCAGCACACACACACCCAAACACTTCAATTTCTCCCCCTTTATGAGGTCGGAGTTCTGACCTCATAGAAGAAATCACCATGGAAACTTTTGCAGTGGCTGGGAGGAGCTAGGAGGATGTCTCTGACTTTGGAAAGAACCCTCCGAGGTCAGAGTCCTGTTTACAATGTTGGAGTTGTTTTCCCCCTAGACAATCCTATGGTCCCTGGGATGCTTAACTAAGTTAAGTCCCACTGATTTCAATAGGTCTGCACTGAATAGACCAAATCTTCACCCAACTCAATATCTAGAAGCCAAAGATGTGTTGATGTGTAATTTTACAGTTGCAGGACTCAAAATGAAAATTCAAGATTTAAATATACATTCAGCCATAACGTTTATGATGCTTTAGCTAGACAGGCACTACTGATGCCATTCCAAAGCTTAAATGTTCAGAGTGCCAGAAAAGATACCACCACTCAAAGAGATCACATTCACTTAACATTTATTTATACTCACCAATCCTTAAGAATACATTATGAATTTATTTGCTTAGCTCCAGAGCCATAACAGTTTAAAGGATTTGCAACCAGGCTTTCCATTTTCATTTCAAAAATGAAAAATTATATGGTATCTATGGAAGTTTATGTTGACTCTGTTTATAAAAATAACAGTTATTGTTCAGAGGTGACATTCATGAGCCCCATGATGTTCCCAGACCGACAAATTTATGTGAATTGCTGAAGTGATTAAATGTAGCGTATCCAAGTTAGACCTCAGTCATTCTCTTTTTTAGAAATATGAAAAGAGGTAGTGAGTCAATTGCATTAAATGGAAGGGTTTACCAAATCCATCCATTAATATGGAACACAGCCCTGAGGCTCCTGTCAAAGTTGAAAAGAAAACCCCAAAGGTGAAGCTTCATTTTCCATGGAAGAAAACACAATGAAGATCTACATAAGAAAATTCACTTTCTCAGGGCCAAACTAGATGATGTTGAATATCCATGTGATCATTAGTTCCCACCTTTTAAAAAAAATGAACAAAAGGAGCCCCATTGGGATCAGGACCATGGTGTTGGTGGAGTTGCGGGTTTGCTGTCCAGCTGCCAACTTGTCCCATTAGGAAAAACACGCTTGTCGCCGTAGGTTTTCATCAGCAGAGCAAATAGCAGCTTCAGAAAGGCAGGACCCTTGACATTTTATTTATTTCTTTATTAATTTACAAAATGTATCAATCGTTCTATAGCTAAAAAGTTCCTGAGCAGTGAAAAGTAAAGAAAAAACCAATAAAAATACAAAAGAATACACATATTTAAAACCAAGTTATTGCATTTAAAATCAAGTTATTTAAAATCAAAGTATTGCATTCTCCACTAGCTGCCGCTTCCAGACCAACCTGAAGGGCAGCCCTGCATAGAGCACATTGCAGTCATCCAGTCATGGGGTTACTAGCACCTGTCCTGCTGTGACCAAGCTATGCCTGTCCAGGAGAGGCTGCAGCTGCTGTATCAGCTGAAGCTGGTAGGAGCAACTCTGAGCTGCTGTGGCCACTTGGGCTTCTAGCAACAGAGATGGGTCCAGAAGCAGCCCCAGACTACAGACCTGTTCTTTCAGAGGGCGTGGAACCCCCATCCAGAACAGGCAATAAGCCTATATCCTGGACTTTCTATTACATTTTCTTTCAGAAATAGTTTGCCAGCAACCCTTTCATAGTGCTGCAGCCCTGATCCAGCTGGTCCCACCAGCACCTGCTTTAAGAAAAAGTCAAAAGAACAGAGATCCAGTAATGGATCTCCAATGTCTTGCCCAGTTTGTTCCTCAGACAAGATTTCTTAACAACAAGGGAACTGTCTTGGTCATATCACAGGAACTGACAGAACAAATATGGCTCATGCACATGAGGGGTTAGATCCAGAAATACTTAGAGTAGACCCATTAAAACCAATGGGATGACCCATTGATTTAAATGGGTTAATTCTAGGCATGGCGGAGAATTCCGCCACGGATCTTGGTGAGGCCAAATGCCAGTGCATTCAGCCCCCCGAAAACCATGGCGGAACGAAGACCCCCTGCCCCCCACCCAGCAAAATGGTCCCGGAACGGAGCACCTACCTGCTGCCGTCCACGCTGCATTGTGAATGGCGGCCGCATCTGCAGCCGCCATTCGCTTCTTCCATATAGCTATGATAGGCTATGTAAATACTTACGTAGCCTATCATGGCTAATGCAGGGACGCCATTTGCATCCCTGTGGAAACCGTGATAGGCTACGTAAGTATTTACATAGCCTATCACGGCAAAACTAAGGGAACGCAAATGGCAGCGGCTACAGCGGCCGCCATTTGCGGTTCCTTTTTCCCCCACCATGATAGGCTACGTAAATATTTACGTAGCCTATCATGGTGGAAAAAAAGGGAACGCAAATGGCGACTGCCGTAGCCGCCGCCATTTGCGTTCGTTGTTTTTTGTGGGTTTTTTGCAGTGATAGGCTATGTAAATATTTACGTGGCCTATCACGGCTAAAGTGGGAATGCAAATGGTGTAGGGGACGCCATTTGCGTCCCTGCTTTAGATGTGATAGGCTATGTAAATATTTACATAGCCTATCACGGGCCAGCGTAGGGATGCAAATGGTGTCCCCTACAAAGGACGCCATTTGCGTCTGCACCAGCCCGGTAGCGGCTGGAGGCCCCGCTGCAGGTTGGCTTGGCCAGCGGCTCTGCGGCCTGGCCGCGGAGCGGAGCCAGCCAGGCAGGATTCCGGGGGAGAGGAACGGATCGCCTCCCCCCCATCGAAGATTCCAGGGGGAGGAACGGATCACCTCCCCCCCACCTGCGGAACCCGGCGGAGCCAGGGAAGCGGGGTTTCATACACCCCTAAGTTAATTCTAAATATAACTAATTCTGGATTCAACCTGAGCACTACATTCTGCTTACTTGTTACTCAAAGGTATAATAAAAGACATCAACCCTTGCAGGCCAAACCACCAAGTCCCTGCAGGTGGAGGAATAGCAGTGTTTATCCTAGCACAGCCTTTCCCAACCTGGTGCCCTCTCGATGATTTGGACTACAAATCATATCATATCTGACCATTGGCCATGTTGTGGGAGCTGATGAGAATCATAGTAAAAAACAAAAAAAATCTGGTGGTTCCCAGGTTGGGGAAGGGCTGTCCTAATGCAAGCTCTCAACCATCTACTTGGTACTCCTAACCATCCACTTCAATCGAGGGACCAATTCCATGCCTAGAAGGGATGTGTGCCCAGAGCTGCTCCATCCAGTGAAATGAATGAAGCTACAGTTTGATTGACTTGAATCCACTAAACCAAGTTTAACTCAAAAAGCAAATTGTTTCACAAAATCCAGGTCATTTGTTAGGGCGTTAGAACATCCCCAGTCACTGCTACAGAACATATACCTTAAGGTCATTCTATCAGAGGTGCATACATTTCACACATTATGTTAACTATAGTCTGGTGGCCCTGTTTATTTGCTTGCTTAAAAGCCAATACACGAGGCCATGAATGATGGCAGTTTTTCACCTTAGCTAACTTCCATTATGTGAACTGATTAAGGGTGCAATCCTATCAATGTTTAGATCGAAAAAAGTCCTACAAGTCCCAGCATTCCCCAGCCAGCATGGTTCCATGCTGGTTGGGGAATGCTGAGAAGTGTAGGACTTTTTTCTGTCTAAATATGCATAGGATTGCACCCTAAACATGACCAGTTTACACAGAAGCAATAGAACTGATGCTTGACACAGCCTGCTGGTATACTTTGAAGATATCATGGTTGGATCAATATATAATGCTTGGCATAAGCATTACAACAAGATAAAGTTTGCAAAGTTCTTTGAACATCTGAAAGCTATATATAAATTCTAGTTAGTGTTATCATTAAAAACAGCTGGGAGTTATCATGATTAGAGATGGGGAGAAATTAGTTCAGTTCATGTTTTAATGTGAACTTACCTAATTTTGCATCTTCAATCCAACATGCAAACTGAAATTTAAACTTTGAAATTTGCTTTACTCTGAATTTGGCAACAGAGTTCTCCAGTCAAAAACTGTGTACCAAAAAGTGTTTATTAGGGAAAGGTGCATGCAAAAATGCATCTATCCATGAAAATAACATCATGATATTAGCAAAATTACTTGCAAAAATGTGTATATTAGGAAAAATTGTGTACAAAATGCATGTAGTAGGAAAACTGTGCACAAAAATACATACACATTTTCATGCAAATGTTTTAAGAAAAATCTCAACATTTAGGATGAACCAGATTTAAGTTTGGAAAATTCCAAAATGTTCTGGATGAACTAAACATAAGATTGGAAAAATGAAACACTGGAAGAAACGGAAATGTAGATTCATCCATACCTATTCTACTGCAAAATCTAGTTCAAGGCCTTTTACTCAGAATATGCCTCTTACTTCGAGGCACTAGTCCTTACATGGCTACCTTGCTGTTGTTCCCTTTATTACAATCCACATATTTCTTTCAAGTTTCTCCCTTGGATTTTCAGTTCAGTTACTTTACCTTTTTGTGAACTTATTAAAGGTAACTAGCATAGAGTGAAGCAAGAGAGGCAATGCTTCCTTGGTTTGTTGTTGTTCTTTGAAGATATCATTGTCTGATGGATAGGGGAAATGTGATGGATTTTCAGTAAAGAAGCAAGAAAACATTCAGCAAAGTTTCACTTCAAAGAGGGAGTTGCTAAGGGTCATGGGAAGAGGAAGAAAACAGTGGTCTGGTACAGAGATGATTTGAGAATAGGGCTGGAAGCCTTCAGGTGAGACACAAAATGAGTCAGACGACTTTGGCTCTTTGCTCAGAAGCTTCAAAATCTGCTAGCAAAGCAGATGGTGGGATTCTGTCTCAATCAACTGGCTCTATTCCAAGGCCTTTTAGCTGCATTTCAACTCCAGGGAGGTTTGTGAGCAGCACATATAAGAAACAGGAAGCTTTGACTCAAAAGGCTAATGTCATTTTAGGTTGTGTCAAAGGAGCATGGTTTCTGAGATATGCTGTTTTGTGTTCCTCAGTTCTCCAAGCAGCAGAGAATTCCATGAGCAGCCTTATACAGCAGGTATGTTGAACCTCTTTCAGCCTGAAGGTCAGATTCCATTTTGGGGGCCGCATTTTGACCAAAAGCAAAAGGGGAAGGGCCAAAATAACAAAAGTACTGGCCTATCTCAGCTTTAAGGCACAGTCCTATGTATGTTTAGACAGAAAAAAAGTCCTACAACTCTCTGTATTCCCCAGCCATCTTGCTAGCAACTAAGTCTTAGGAGAGGCATTTCAATCTTTTAGAATAGGGGAAAAACTGCACAAAAGCCAGGAAGCCACCAAATGTTTGATAGTCAAGTAAAGGATAGTGGGGCCAGAGGTCTGATCATTTGAGAGAACCTGGAAGATCAGAATGGGACTCAGGGTGGGTGGATTTGGCCTGTGGGTCTCAGGTTCCACACCCCTGTTATACAGGGTCAGTTTCCTAGAGTAAGGAAGAATACTAGAGACCTAGGGCGCAATCCTATGCACGTTTAGACAGAAAAAAGCCCTACAACTCCTAGTATGCCCCAGCCAGCCATGCTGGATGAGCTGTGGTGTAGGAGGGAGGGGGATCCCCCCAAATTGGGTGGAGGGACCCCCATGGCTAGCTGGGGATGCTGGGAGTTGTAGTCCAACTCATCTGCAAGGCACAGCTGGGGAAAGCTGCACGAGAGTCTCTTAGACCTGTCTCTGGCTACAGAGTCCTGGACTGAGATGCAGCTGTTGGCCTCAGGGTCTGTCACTCCCTTGGCTGTGGAGGTGCTGCTAGATGATCACTGAGTGAGGGCTCTCTCCTCCATGCTCTTCTCTGGATTGAGACCCATACCCACACCCCTATAGTCTCCTCAGCCTGTCTTTCCTCTATGAATCTGTCCAAACCACTTTCTTCAGCACTCTCCTCCCATCTCCGCAGAGCCCCCCCCCCAAGGTCCCCTACGGCAGCTCCTAGGAGCCAAAAAGGGCTGTGATCCAGGCATTCCACAGGAAGTGACACTGCACAGGGTTACACATGTACAGTGTTGGGCTGTTAGTATATTTTATTACATATATGTGTTGTTGCTGTTGTTGCTGTTGTTATTTAAAAGTTTGTAAACCACTCTGAGAGCTTTGGCTGAAGAGCAGCGAATCCATTCCAGAAATACCTACATGCATACATAGGGTTGGAACCCGGATCTGTTTTCTGTGCAAAGTAGGGCTCCACTCATGGAAGGTACCTTCACCCAATTTGGGGGGATCCCCCTTCCCTCTTACACCACAGCTCAGCTCATCCCATGCAGTAGGGTCTCTTGACTCTCTGTGTAGCATTTGAAGGGAGCTAGAGGGGCCGCTATGGGAAGAGGGGGCAGGAAAGCTCACTTCCAGCAGCACAATTGATCCAGTGTAAATCTGGATCCAACCCATAAAGTAAAGTAGCATCAGTTCCCCCAACTACAACAGCATGCCATGAGAGAACCCACCATGTACCTCACCCCTACCAAGTCCCCTGCTTTCCAGCTCCTCACATAAACACAAGAATTTTTATTTCTTCATGGTCTATATTCTACTTTCCAAACTGTTCCCCCCACCCGCCCAGCATCAGCCAAGTTGGTGGGGCAAGGTTTGTTCAGTAGTTAGTAGTCACTAGCCACCAAAAGCCATCAATGCTAACTTAAGCAAGCATCTTGTAGAGCAATGCCCATTAAAAACATATTTCACAATTAAGTTAAGCAAAATGCTGGGCGGGGGGGGGGTAATCTCACCCTTTATTTTAGACATCCATGCTATAGTAGACACTGAAAACATAGACTTCTAAGCATCATCATTCAAGAAGGCTGTTGTTGGCATTTTGGGAAGGATTCTGAAAGCTGTAAAGAAAACAAAGGTCCTTCCTGCAATTTCTGTGAGAATTAGCCTAAAGAAATTGTATTTGTTTAGTCTAGACAAAAGTAAAATTAAATGTGTGTGTGGGGGGGAGTAGTGGTGATGGCAGAGTGGGAATATGCTGAGAGTTTCAAAATATGTAAAAGATTTTCCATCAGGGGTTGCAACTCCTCTATGAAAAGGGGTTACAATGTTTCAGGCTCTTTAGCTTAGAAAAAAAGATGAGTAATGGAGACATTTTATTTTTATTTATTTATTTACAATATTTACATACCGCTCCACATCAAAGATTTTGGAGTGGTGAACAAATGATAGAGGTGTATGCAATTATGCATGGTGTAGGTCTTCTGCCATTCATTCACTCATGGCAATCTCTCACCAATCTCTCAGTGGAATGCTACCCCATTGAAAGTGAATCATACTTTCATATTAAAAATGTATCCTGTGAGCTTTGCCATGAGGCCTGCAATGAAACAGAGTGAATGTATGTAGCAGACTAAAATGTATATGTACTAGACTGAAATGTATGTACCAGAGTGAAATCCCTCTAATATGGCTGACTAACTTTATCGTAACTTTAGGAAACTTCAAATCCTTTCAGATATTTAATTTTGGCACAGTGATGGATTAAGAAATCTCTCACCAGGACTTCTCGTTATATTCTGGTCAAAACTGGCTCAAAATTTGGACCCAATCAATTTTGTTCAAGAAAGGTGTATGAATGGTGACGTCTGGAATAATCTTGAGTCAAAGCAAAACCCTTTCCAACTCTAATATCAGCAAATAAACAGAGCTACATGATGCCATGTTAATTATTTTCTAGTATGTAGTTGTGATTTAAAATACAACTTTTCTGTTGCCCATGGAAATATTTCTAAAATAAGATCTCCAGAGTATATGAAGAGAGGCATGAGCCATTATTTATTAATCATATGAATCAAGAATGTGATTCATAGCCAAATGATGTTGACCGTTGTATAAATGCATCAAAGCAAATCCCAAATACAGAGCCTGTTATTCATAATTACTCTGGGGAAATTAAATATATGTTCAAACAGAAAGTTAAGTAACATGGTCTTTTGGGAGCCACTTTAGATAGTAATAGTCACATATTTTGTTTGCAACATATATTGTATATAACGATTGAACTGCTTTTGTAAATGAAACTTTTTCATCCAAAGTTTGCTGTCTATTCTAGCAAAATGTTTGAAAAAGGGCTATTTTTGGATTGCAATGGGATGCAAGAACCCTGGACTCTAGGTACAGAGCAGCCTAATGTAAAATATGTTCATGTTGTTGCTGCCTAGTGGTCAAAAGGCAAATTCATTTCTGTAGAAAAGCCCTCAGGCTGAACAGTAGTGTAGCGGCAAATTCAGACATGCAGGGTCCCTTCGTGACAGTCACAGCCACACCCCCTCACAGCCACGCCCCCTTCTAAGATTGTACAACCTTCTAAGATATACAGCCTTCAACGGGGATCCAAAAACAGTCCAGCTGACTGTGTCTGTAAGGCAGTGGTATTTCAATTGGACATCTGAGAAAAAATGCAGGGGTGTTAAAATCTTTTTCACCCACTCACTCACTCACTCACTCACAAACATTGTAGGTTTTCAAAATATGATACTCTATGGAAGCTTCACCCTCTCAACTCAGCCCTCATGGACAGATCCCTTCTCATTTAAACAGCCCCCTTGCACACTCCCTTAGCACCCCAACCCTACCCATTAGCATTCCCTAATCTCCATTATATCTCTCCCCCTCCCCCTGCAACAGAAACATCCACACACCCAGCTGGAATAAACTACACACACACACACACACACACTGGTGTAGTGGTAAATTTGGAATGCAGGAGCTCATTGTGACAGTCTCCAAGGGCAGTCCAAAAATTTCAGGCAGCTGTGTCAATCCATATCAACAAACCAGTTCAAGGAGTTTTCATCTCCACCAGGAGCACGTCTTTGGTAAAGCGAATAGGGCTTAATTGCCCATTCCAGACCAAGTCATGCCAAATACTTTGCATTCCAACATGGAATAATATAGTGTTGCTTGGAAAATTCATTCCCCCCACAGCTACAGTGAGGATCACAGCTAAGCTCAGGGGGAACAGGGAATTCTGAGGGGGGTGGCACATGACATCAGAGTCTCTGCTAATGAAAAAGTGCCAGGGCTGCGTCCCTGTGAGCCCTGCCTCCATTACACCACTGCAACTCAGGCTTTTTTTTCCAAGGTGGATGCCAGCCTGAGGCCTGTGTGACCAGAGAACAAAATAAAGCCCAATAATTACTTTATACTGCTGGCATATCCTCCATATGTTTTGTATATGTTTGTCACTAAATATTAGGCTAAAGACATGAACTCAAAAGAACACCCAAATACAACATGGTTACCTTACCTACCTCACTTAATAAATGTGTTGTAAACAAAGGGCTGGATCTACATTTATGCTGGATCAACTGAGCTGATGGAAGTGGACTTCCCTGGCCCTTCCTTCCCATGGCAGCCCCATCAACACACTGGAAATGTTACACACAGAGTCAGGACATCCTGCTGAATGAAGTGAGCTGTGGTGTGTGTGTGTGTGTGTGTAGGGTGAGGAACCCCCTAAAATCAGGTAGAGGGACCTTTCATGAGTGGAGCTATTCCTCTCATAGAAGATCCTTTCCTCTTATGGATGGCATATCTTTCTGCAAGGTTCTTAGCTTTCCTGTTCCGTGGGCAAACTGCCTTCCCATTGGGTATGTTGTTTCCCTGTTCCAAAAAAAAAAAATGTCCATCCATTGGGCTTTGATTTACACGCTACTGAAAGATCACTGATATTATTGCAGTGTTTGATTTTGCCTATTTTGTAATTAATCTGAAATGTTAGTATGTTAGTATCGGTGAAATGAGTTCTTAATGATTGTAATGAGGTCCTATTATAATGATGTATTGGTATGCTTTTTTGTTGTTGTATTGCTGTTTCGTTAGCCGCTTTGGGCACTTTTTGTGGAAAAGCGGCATGTAAATTAGATGGTGATGATGATCCTGTGTGTCTCAGAGCTGAACCAGTAGAAATATTTCACAAGCCAAATGTTCTAAAAGCAAAAAATAAATTAAAGAGATGACATATCTCATATGCATAAACTGTTATCTTACATTCATATGAATACATCATATAGGAATGTAACAGTTTTATCGCCATACTTCAGTCAGTCCAGCTGTATTCTCATACTCAAACTCATGACTCTTCTCTTGCATTGGCCACTGGATAGGGGTCTTGGAAGAACAGAAGGATGGAGGTCCTGGTTTGGGAATCTCAGGGTCCAAGAGTTGCTGTATGCCAAGCTTGGGCTCAGTCTCAGGGTTTGGGTCTCTCACTTCTGCAGGTGGTAATGATGATGTGGATCTGATCAGCTCCTCTGCTGTGTCCAAGTCCTGGCTGCTGCTTGAATCTAGGATCATGACAGGCAAGAGCTGCTACAATATTCTGTAGCCACTTTATACCATGTCTCACCATTGGCTGGATTACTGCCTACATGGGACTGCCCTTGAAGATTACTCAGAAATTTCAGTTGGGGTAGAATATGACTAGGGATGGGAGAACCAGGGGTGCTTGAGCTTGCTGAAACTCTCGGAACATTACGTCAAAGCTTGGTCTGGTTTGCTCCCATTCTTGTTCGCGACCTGTTTTTTGGTTTGTTCGAATGGGGGAAGTTGCACATGATTCAGGAGCACATTTTGCGAATGCAAGTTTGGGAATTTGTGGATATTGTCAGAGAACATGCACTCCCATTCGCATTCATGTTTGGGGTTGTGAGTGATTTGTGAACTGAAATGAAATTCTCATACATCCCTAATGGCTGCTGGAATTTTTACTGGTATGGCCAGATTTGTGCATATTATGCCAGTTTGATCAGAACTGCACTGGCTACCTCTTCACTTCCAGGCCCAATGCAAAGTGCTGGTATTTACTTTTGAAGCCCTAAACCCTCTTCTGGACATTCTTTATACCATGTGGCTATTAAAGGCATGGGAGCTATCTTTGGGGTAAATGCTGACATACATGATTAATTTTTTTTGTTACAACGGATAACTGCAAAGTTCTGTAATACTTTATACCTTTATCCCTAGTTAATGAATCAAGCTGTGATGACAGCTTAGGTAAATTATGGGCTTGTAACTGCTTGGGGAAAATGAGGTATCCTATTCAAAAGTTTGATGGCATGTGTAAATATTTCTATAGACTGCACATACTTTGTTTTATCTAGAACTATTTAACTCCTCTCATTTATCACAGCTATTATAAGATGCTGAATTCCTGCAGTGCTGGGGCAAATGAGAATAGGGCAATCAGATTATTTTGTGGAGTTGGATTCCATCTCCACTTTCTCCTGGGAACTCCAAATCTGTTTGCTGTTAGTCTCTGGGGTAAGTTAAAAGCCATCATTTTATAAATCATGTAGTAAATTAACAGGACTGGGTTGTTGTTTTTTAAGCTTTTGGAACCTTGGACTTGTCTGTATGATCAATGACCAGCATGCTTACAGTATAGCTAGCTAGCAAGAAGCCCATCAAATCGAACGAAACCTACAGTATGGTCCAGTTTTCCAGTAAGAGTGTGGAGTTTTCTGACATGGAACTGGGGGTGAAATTAACAAAAAAAGAGGCAGGCTTGGTATATAGATTTGCTGCTGTCAGAATAGAAGCAAATCTATATATATGGCTAACCCAGATGTGATGTTGATCACATAGTTTTCCCTGGTGTGCTTGATAATTTTTTTTTAAAAATAGCCAGCCTGAAGGGGGTGGGTGGGAGATGGATTGGGGCCATGGCATGTGGGAGAGGGCTTTTATTCCTTTGCCTATGTCATGGTCCTGATTGGAATCCTGCTATTCACAGTGGGAGAAAAGTTTCCATTTGTAGGAAACTATTTCCAAATAGCAGGCAGGGATGAGCCAATTACAATCAGGACCATAGAGAGGGCAAAGGGATAAAGCCCCCACCCGCATGCCATACTCTCAGTGCAGCGCTCTCTCTCTCTCTCTCTCTCTCTCTCTCACACACACACACACACACACACACACACAAACCTCCATGGGGTATTTGTTTCAAACGTCAAGCATGCCAGGAAAAGCTATGTGAAAAACATCACATCTAGTTTTGCCCAGAGATAAGCGCACCGAAGTGTAGCAATGGGCACACAAGACAGGGAGTTTTCGGTCACAGCACCACAGCTGTGGAATGCCCTGTCATGGGAGGAGTTTGCCTTGCTTGCCTTTTGGTGGACAAATGAATATGTACTTATTCCAGAGTATAAGTACTCTGCCACCCCTCTGCCACTTCTCTTTCAATCACTCAGCCCGTTTTTGCTCTCCCCCTCCCCAGAGATCTGAACTGTTTGCTTGCAGAGGACCTCCCCCTGCTTCCAATGCTCCATCTGTTTTGTCCTTTTCCTCTGTTTTTTCTCCTCCCATCCTCCTCCTTTCTCTCTGGGCTCTGCCCACCCACATGAAACTAAGGTTTCATGTAGCTAGAGGGCCACTGTTTCCCCACCCCTGCTATAACGTATGGCCATTCATGATTCCTCGGCTCTCTTGTCACACAGCAAGGTCCTCATGATTAGAATTTTCAAGAGAACAGCCATTTTGGTCTGGTCTCCTGTGACAAACCAAAGCTTTCCCTTTCTTCCTTCTAGAAATGTCTCTATTCATGAGGTTCACCACACCAGGCTTTTTATTTCACAATTTACACAATGTGTTTCCACATTCTAAGGGAGATAAAGATCAGATAAAGAACACAGGCAACTTCTCCGCAGCCTTGGGGCAGAGAGCGAGCAGTGAGTTTCCCAAGGGATTCAAGTATCTCTCTCTTGCTTGCACGCTGTCTGTGCAAAGCAGTGTGTGAGGGGGTGTCTCTGTGTGTGGCTTTGTTGCTGTCAGCTGTTTACATGGGGGTCGCCATCTTCTTCTTTCTCCCCTGGCCAGCTCCGTGCTCACTTTGAGTCTCTCCTAGCCCGGCCAGGAAAACTCTCCTCCCAGCCCAGGTCAACAGGAAGACATGCTTGGAGGAGGAGGGAGCAGGGAAGGGCAATTGTGAATTTCCTGCTCTGTCCAATGGCTCCTTCTTCCCAGGCTGTGGTTATAGTGGAACTGCACATTTACATACAGTTGTTAAGGTAGATTTACATTTAAATAGTGGATTATGTCAGGATTTGGGGTTTTTTGCGGGATAAAGTTCAAAACAACTGGATGTGCCCTGGGGGTTGACGGTGTCATGTAAATGACCCGGAAACCTCTGTAAGTGACCACTCATGAGTGTGCTATAAATGCCTCATGTAAAGCCAGCCCATGTGAAGACTTGCCCAGATATGACCAGGCAGCTATAGGTGCCAAATCTGCCTTACTACACATCCAAGTCTGACTTTTCCCCTTCACCACCATTCATGACTGATTCCATTACAAGGTACATACAGAAATCATCTGGAGGACACATGATCAGGTCATTCCAGGCATTGATTTGTCAGTTTGATTTTCTAGTCCCTCTCTAGAAGTTGACCAGGTATCCCACAGAGATACCTTTGTTTGTGAAATCTTCCTTTGCCTTCGGAAGAAATCAGTAGGGATGTACAAATCCCTTACCTGGCTCCCTTCCAGGGCATCCGTGGTGGTGGGGAGGCGCTCCCTCCCTCCCCCCCAGAATCCTCCCCAACCGGCTTCATTCCGCAGCTGAAGGCAGCTGCAGTAAAGGCCTGGCAAAGCATCTCGAGGGAGGAAACTCAGCATTTGGTCATGTCAATGGGTTCCAGACTTCAGGCAGTCATTGACTGCAAAGGATTTTCATCCAGGTATTAAAGGTGATCCTTAAGTTCGAAATGATGTTGGTTTGTTCCATTACTTATGAGCCACCAGTGATGGGTGTGTGTGTATGCCACTGGCTGTCCTTCCTGAATGGTTAGTGCCCCACTTTTGTCAAGCCCCTTGAATTACAGCTGAAAGTCCTGACTTCGCTTCCATCTGGGTGTGTTTCCTTTCAACTTCAATGTGGTGGTGTACAGAGGCCAAGTGCCAAAACAGTTATGCTTGTTCCAATATTTCTGGCCCTGGCTGTATCTTGCTCTCCCTGCCTGCCTGCTGCTTGGAATCCTGCCTGTCTCTCTTCCTGATATTTTTGAGAGCTGAAACTAAGCTAAATGGGCTGCTGTCTGGAGTTCTGATCTTGCCATATTTGGCTAGAGTTCCTAGGACATTGCTGGAAGGAGGGGGAGGAGGAGGAAGAGGCATAGTTTGGTGGTAGAGGATATGCTTGTTATGCAAAAGATGCCACAGTCAATCCCTGGCATCTCCAGTTAGCAGGGCTGGGAAAGATTCCTGCCTGGAACCCTGGAGAGCCGCTGCCAGTCAGTGTCAGCAACACTGGGCTAGATGGACCCAGGGTCTGACTCAGCATAAGGCAGCTTCCTATTTTCCTATGCTCCCATGCTGCAAAGATGTTGGATGTTCTTCCCCATATCACATTTCTGGAGAGGCCTTTCACCCCAGAGATGGTTTCAGCCAACTTTCTGCCTCTGTCGCATACAAACATGCAAATGTACGCAGAGTCCCCTCCCTTAGTTGGAGGTGGGATGGGGTGTCACTTTCCTTAATGAGTGTCTCATTCAAACACACACAGAGTCCCAATTATCCCATAATCATTAGTTCCCACTGAGAAAAATGTCAATCCACCAGCTTGTGTGATTGGGGGTTGGACTCGATGGCCTTGTAGGCCCCTTCCAACCTTCCTATTCTATTATTCTATGAACCATCAATGAGCTAGCCCCATAATATGTAAATGGCCGTAAAACCACATATTGTGCATGAGAAACTGAAGAAATGCTTTTTTACATCATGTCAAGTGCACAGCTCCCAAAAGTTCCCCTTGCAATTCCTACCACTGCCCTTTGCACCCATAGGTGATGTTTCCTGCATATGCACAGTCATTTCAAAGTTGGTGCAACACTTGAGCCTCACCAAGTCATTCATATTTTTCTCCTATGATGGCTGAGTGTTTTTATTTTGTAATGGTTAACTATAGCTTTACAGTTAACTAAAGCATTTATAGCATGGGGTCACCTGCTGTTCAATATTGCCTGTGACACGTGCGTGGGCTGACCTGTTTTCTTGTCCCTGAACACCTAGGTGTGTTTCCTCTTCATTCTAAAGCAGCTGATGTTTCTTTGCCTCCTCTAATAACTCATTACCTCACACTCTAGATGTGAAGTTCCTTCCTTGAGTCATCATTCTCTAACCTTTGTCTCCCAGCTGCTAGCAGTTTTTATAATAAATCCATTCACCTTTAAATATTTGCATTTAATGTTAATGGCTATGGCTGAGTCTTCACCATCCTTCTGTAATCCTTCCTCATTTTTCTCCCTTTGGTATAGGCAGTTATATTTGCCTCAGTCTAAGGAACTAGTGCTGAGTGATAGCCTGTTTGGAAGATGGGAGGAGAAAGCAAGATTCTGAACCAGCAATAGCCCAAGGCATTTTAGAGCGCAATCTCAGAGGTGACTGCCTATCCAGTGCAGGGTAGGAGAAGCGTGGAGGGGATCGTCCCCTCTGTGCTTCAACTGCCCTGCATTTGCAACTAGACAGCCGATTCCAGCTGTCTAGCCAGGGGAAGGCGGAGCGGGGGAAGCAGCTGCCGGACAACACATAGGATGTGTCATATCGGTATTTCCACCTTCCCCGCCCCGGAACGCCCCCAGGAATGACCAGTTTTCGCTGCTCTTTCAAGTGAGCAAGTAGGCAGTGACATTTACTGCTCCTCCTTCTCACCACCTCTGTTGTGTGGGTCAGAGCGAGAGGCAGGTGAACAAGTAGGTCACAACGGTGAAGAAGAGGAACAACTCCAGGTGGTGCTTGTCAGTGAGCCCCTCCTGGGGTGTGGGCCCTTGGCAGGTGCTTGCCCAGGCCTACCCTTGACGCTGTACCAGTTAGTGGCTGTCACTACGTCTTGTGGTAGCAAATTTCATAGTTTAACTATGGGCTGTGTAAAGAAGTACGTCCTTTATCTGTCCTGAATCTCCTACCAATCAGCTTAATGGGATGACCCCAGGTCTAGTGTTATGATAGAAGAAAAATGCCTCTCTTTCCACTTTCTCCACACCATGCATAATGTTATACACTTCTGTCATGTCTCCCCTTACTCATCTTTTTTCAAAGCTAAACAGTCCCAGATGTTGTAACCTTTCCTCATTGAGAAGTTGCTCCAACTCCTTGATCATTTTAGTTGCCTTTTTCTGCACTTTTTCCAACTGTACAATATCCTTCATGAGGTGCAGTGGCCAGAACTGTTCAGAGTATTCCAAGTGTGGTCACACCACAGATTTTTATAAGGGCAGTATGTAGCTTCCTTAGTCCATACAATCCAGTTGTCCTTGTTTACTAAAGAAATCCCCTCTTTTCTGGGTCCAGATAAATTGTTTCCCCCATTTATTTATATATTTAATTGCCTTTTGGAGAGCCTGTAAAATATTCCTCAGACTTCACACCCCACTGCCCCAGCTCTACAGACATTAAGGGTGCATGTTTAGAAAAAAGGTCCTAGAACTCCCAGCATTCCCCAGCCAGCTCTGCTGGGAGTTGTAGGACTTCTGTCTAAACATGCATAGGATTGCACCCTAAATCTCTGAGTTGGGAGCAGTATTGCCTGAAGACATTTTGCTACCTGAACCACAGCACAAATAGCACTTGCCCTCTGCTGCCCCATTTAGACACAAATTCCTGGCTCCATCTGTCTCACGCACATGGTAGCTGCCTAAAACAAGTTGCTTCATCCCGCTCCATGGCAGGGCTGGCCTATCTGAAATCTCAGTCGACACATTCCTACATAAACTTCCCACATATTTGTTCCAAAGAGCCTTAGACACCAACTGATGTGTTCCATGCACATTGTTTTTTACTCTGAACGTCCCACATCCAAAGTTAAAAGGTTTTTGGGATTTGTGTGGCTTGCCATATTGTACTTCATGTGGGTGTATTTATACTATACCACTCAAATAATTTTAAAGCCTTTCTGCACCTGCTCCCACTTTAGCATTATGGTGTAAATATACCCACACGTGGTGGTGCATGATACAGAATAGGACAAAGCAGGAACAATCCTGGTTCACCACATGGGGCAGCTCCACATAGATCCAGTTTGAGTTGCAGTACCTCCTCACAACCACTCCTGAGTCACTTTTCTCCACTGAGGGTATCCACTAGGGCTGTGCATGGACCCCTCGATCTGACTTGGAAGCTGCTTTAGGGCTTCCAAGGCGGGCCTGATTCGACTAGGGATGTATGAAAATTCCGCCACGGATCTCGGCGAGGCCGAATGCCAGCGCATTCGGCCCCCTGAAATCAGTGGCGGAACGCCCCCCCCCCCCCCCGGGACGAGACTTACCTTGGGCGGATCTTCCTGGCGGTGGCGGCGGCTCCGGCGGCAGGTCGGGGGCGGCCGGACTTCTGACCAGCTGCCGCCACCCCCATTTCCAGTTTAAAAAAAAAAAATGTGATAGGCTACGTAAAGATTTACGTAGCCTATCACAGCTAGGTTTTTTTTAAAAAAGTGATAGGCTACGTAAATGTTTACGTAGCCTATCACGGCTGACTTTAAAAAAACAAAAACGCACGTACACAAATGGCGGCGGCCATGGCCGCCGCCATTTGCATTCCTTATTTTGGCACGTCTTAGCCTATGTAAACATTTACGTAGACTAAGACGGCAAAAATAAGGGGAACGCAAATAGCGTAGATGCTACGCTATTTGTGTTTTCCTTATTTTCGCCGTCTTAGTCTATGTAAATGTTTACGTAGGCTAAGATGTGCCAAAATAAGGAACACATGGCCGCCACCATTTGCGTACACGCGTTTTTGGGGTTTTTTTTAAAGTCAGCCATGATAGGCTACGTAAACATTCATTTATTTATTTATTTATTTATTTATTTATTTATTTATTTATTTATTACATTTATATCCCGCCTTTTTTCCTCCAAGGAACTCAAGGTGGCGTACATTATCCTCCTCCTCCTCCTCCTCCATTTTATCCTCACAACAACAACCCTGTGAGGTGGGTTGGGCTGAGAGTCTGTGACTGGCCCAAAGTCACCCAGTGAGCTTCCATGGCCGAGTGGGGACTAGAACCCGGATCTCCCGACTCCCAGTCCAGCACTCTAGCTACTACACCATGCTGGCTCTCATTTATGTAGCCTATCACGGCTGACTGCAGGGACGCAAACGGAGGCGGCTACGGCCGCCGCCATTTGTGTCCCTGCTAGCCAGCAGCTCCGCAGAATCGCTGCGGAGCACAGCCAGCCGGCCAGGATTCCGGGGGGGGGAGGAATGGAGCGCCTCCCCCCCAGCGAGGATTCCAGGGGGAGGGACGGAACGCCTCCCCCCCAACCATAAACATAATCCGCGAAAGGTAAGTACCTTTCGTACATCCCTAGATTTGACTTGGGCTGATTTGGCGGCCCCTAGACCCACCTCGGCCTATGAAGCCAACACGGAATTTGGACATCCAAATCCCGCTTTGCCCCCGCCCCCAACACACCACCCAGCCGCCAGCTCCTTATCTGGGTCCTTGTTCTGGGAGGGGGTGCCGCAGCCAGGGGAACCGCTGCTGTCACTGCTGCTGGTGCCACCGGGGAAGCTGCTGCCAGCGCTGCTGGGAAAAACACTGCCAGGGAAAATGCTGCTCATCGCAGCCCACCAAACACTGACAGGCATGAGGGCAGGAGTCGCCCTCCAACTGCACTCTCTCCCTTCCTTGGAAGGAGGGGAGGGCACCCGGTTGGAGGCTGATTCCTGCCTCTGCTCAGGCCTTTACGGGTTCCTTGCTTACGAGGAGCCCGTGAAGGCTTGAGTCAGCTGGTGGAGGCAGGAGTTGCCATCCTCTCTCCTGTGCTCTCTCCCTTCCTTGGAAGGAGGGGAGGGTGTCTGGTTGGAGGATGACTCCTGCCAATGAGAGCAGGCTGCCACCACCAGCTCCTAGGCCCTCTGGATACACGCCGGCAGCCATCTTGTTCCAGGGAATGCGGGGAGCCGTTTTTCCCTGTTTTTGTGCTGTGGCTGTGCCTGCGAATGGCAGATCCATGATTTTTCTGGTTGAGTCCGTAAAGGCTGATGTGCTCTGTGATATGTTGGTGGTTTGGGGGATTTGCTGTGCAAATATCATATGAAATCAAGACAATCCCTCCCAGGGATCCATGTTTTTGCACCTTGGCTGTGCCCATGAGTGGCTGATCTGTGATTTTTCTGGTTCAGTCCATGGAGGCAAATGTACTCTGTGATTGGATGGTGGTTTTGTGGGTCTCCCCTTTAAAAATCATATGAAATCATGAGGATTTTATGGATCCTCATTTTACCCAGTCCCCCTAGCACACCCTTTGTTCTCGGCTTCATTCTGCTAAAGGACAGTAGGAAGGGTTAAGGCTTCCTCTGCCATTCCTGTCAGAGACTAGGACAGTTGCTCCCAGTGGCTAGGACTGGAGCGGAGCAGAGACAGAAATGCCATGGAGCTTCGCTCTCTGCTCCCATCCCATCCTGCTGCCGCCGCCGCTGCCACCACCATCATTGCACACAACGGCAGCATGTCAGGGCAGTGGGGGGCTGCTCAATTATCAGGCGGCTCGCACACCCCAATGGATTGCCTTCCGCCCCCCTGGGGTGCATGCACCCCACTTTGGCAACCACTGCTCTAGCCAGATAATGTTCAGCCAGTCCTCCTCTCTCCAGTAACATCACCTCTCTCACAATGAGCAAACAGAGGCTAACTCACAGCAAAGCTCACTCGCTCACTCACTCCTCCTCCCTCTCCTCTCCCTCTCCTCTCCCCTTCGCCTGCCTCTTCTGGTGGCTGGATCGCTCTCAAATTGATAGATTTGGTGCCTCCACATCCTCTCACTTCCCCCCTCTCTCCTCCTCCTCCTGCCCCTCCATGTGATCTTTCAGAAGTTGATATAGTTTGTAGGGATGTACGAAAGTCACTTACCTTTTCGCAGCTTGGCTTCGCGGTGGGGGGGAGGCGCTTCGCTTTCCCCCCCGAAGTTCAGGCGAGGGGGGGAGGCTTCCTGCCTCGCCCGGCCGAAATTCAGGCCGGGGGGGAGGCTTCCCGCCTTGCCTGGCCAAAATTCAGGCCGGGGAGAAGCGCCCCGTCTCCCCAGCTGCGAAACAAAAAGTAAAAAAAAAAAAAAAGACCCCGTGATAGGCTACGTGACGATTTACGTAGCCTATCACAGCTAGATTTCCAAAGTCAGCCGTGATAGGCTACGTAAATCGTCACGTAGCCTATCACGGGTGACTTTAGAAAAAAAAAAGCGCGTACGCAAATGGCGGCGCCCATGGGGCACCGCCATTTGCGTTCCTTATTTTGGCACGCCTAGTCTACGTAAAGATTTACGTAGACTACTGCGAAAATAAGGGCAATGCAAATAGCGTGCCCTTATTTTCGCCATAGTCTACGTAAATCTTTACGTAGACTAGACGTGCCAAAATAAGGAACGCAAATGGCGGTGCCCATGGGCCTCCGCCATTTGCGTACACGCTTTTTTTTTTTTCCCCCAAAGTCACCTGTGATAGGCTACGTGACGATTTACGTAGCCTATCACGGCTGACTTTGGAAATCTAGCCATGATAGGCTACATTAATCGTTACGTAGCCTATCACGGTTTTTTTTTTTTTTTTACTTTAGTTTTTTTTTTTTGCAATGGCGGTGGCAGCAGCCGGTTGGGAGACCGGCCGCCGCCCCCGCCCATGACGAACTGCCGCCGAACCGCCGCCGGGACCCGCCGCCCAGAGGGACATTCGCTGAAGGTAAGTCCCGTCCTGGGGGGGGGGCTGGGGGCCGGTGGAGAATTTCCCAACCAACTTTGGGGGGCTGAATGCGTCGGCGCTCAGCCTCCCGAAGATTCGGGGAGAAATTCTCCGCCATCCCTAATAGTTTGGAGATAGCCTGTCTAGGCTTCTCATAAGGCATAAGAGCTCTGAATATACGAGGCGAACGAGGAGCTTTGTGGAGGAGCCACTTTGCTTTGGGGCACCGTGGTGCTGGTCTGATAACCTTTGTATCATGATGAGGCACCTCTGAATCAGCCCGCTTCGCCTCTTTATTCGGGCTTCATACCAAGGTGGTGCACAACCCTAGTATACACATATCCTTTGATCTACTCCACTCTGGCCCTTGGCTCGCTCATATACCCACCCACTTTACTGCCACAGATCAATTCAGTACAGCAGGCAGGAGAAAAGGAGTAATGGGATAATTCCATGGAATTTGTTACTTCTGCATGCTTTCGTAGCAGCCTGGTTTGCATATAAAAACAACCCAGAGTATGGGATGAGTACAAGTTGAGTATTGGTTTATTTATTTATTTAGTTGCAATGTTTATATGCTGCTCCACATCTAGACAGATTCTGGAGCAATGAACAATAAGAGTTAAAAAGATATGAAGATAAAAGAATAAAACCCCACATTAAAAATTATTATTTTAAAAAAGCAGAACACTGATAACAACTGTGGCTGGTGGGTCATGGAAGGCTTCCTGAAATAAAGATGTTTGGTTGTCATTGAATCGTGGGTTGTTGTTGAATCGTGGGTTGTTGTTACATGCACATCCTATACTATGGTTTAACTGTGGGTTCTTAACCACGAATAATCCAGAGTTCACAACTCAACAACAAACTACAGGTTCTCTTTCTGGGTTGTTCATGGTTAACAACCCAGAGATAAACCATAGTGCAGGGTTCGTTCATAATGACAACCCACAATTCAGCAACAACCCATTATTCAACAACAACATACATAAGAAGACCTTTTCCTTTGCCGCCCCTCAGTTGTGGAATGACCTGCCAGTTGAAACGCGCCTGCTGACCTCTTTGAAGGTTTTTAATCAGGAATTAAAGACTCTATTATTCCAGTAGGCCTTCCCTTTTTAGAACTGTTGTCTCTTCTTGCTGACTTTTGTATACTGTTTCTAAGCTGTGTTGCTTTATTGTTGGATTTTTTGTTAAATTGTTTTAACTTTGTATCCTGCCTAGAGTATTCGTATAAATTGAATAAATAACAACAACAACCCATTCTTGACCGCCAGTGCTCTGGGTTGTCATTATGTGTAATCCAAGTCTCCATGAAAGACCGGGAAGGGACCATTGCTCAGTGCTAGAGCACACGTGTTGCATGCAGAAGGCCTTAGGTTCAAGCTCTGGCATCTGCAGTTGAGGAATAGGTAGCAGAAGATGAGAAAGACTCAGGTGTGTTTGTCTGAGCCCTTGCAGAGCTGCTGACAGTTGAAGCAGAGAATGCTGGGCTAGTTAGACAAATACTCTGACCTAATATAAGGCATCTTCCTGCGTTTCTTCCTAATGAACTATAAACAATTAGGAACAATTCTTCCTAATAAAAAGACAAGTAGTACCTCCTGTTGAGCATCTGCTAACCCTAGCTAAAAATGTGGAGCCATTTACACACCTATCCCTTCTTGGATCAAGAATTTGAACAGAATATTATGAACTCATGGAGAAGTAATCCCCAGTCACAACACTATTTTGTACCACAGAGCACTAGCCCAAATCCAGACAATATTACCATTACAAGAAATATTACCATTTTGTTCTCTGCCTGACATGGGGATTAATATTCATGCCCGCCCTATTTCCATTAACTAAAAGAAGTCATAACATGGACAAGCTGTCAAAGGCACCTCAGATTCATCTTGCATCTAAGTTGAGATGTACAAAAATGACAGCATGGCTCTATTGTGAAGGGTGGAAAAGGCTTTAAAACAGGGAGGAAAATAATACAAAGGCCCAAGAAATTAAAAACAACCCTTCCATCCTGTTTAGTCTTTTCAGAGCATCTAGTATTAAGGGTATTGTTGCAAGTAAAAATGGCAATTTGTTTCTCAAGTTCTTCTTTCATCTGTATGGAGCAGGTATTTGAAATTGCAGATCAAATCCCACTAAGAATCAATACCATTGTTTCCATAATAATAATGATAATGTTTCCCATTTTAGAAGTTCCTAAAAATGACTTTGCTATTGTCTTTCCTGTTCAGTTGACAATCTTTGCTCCAGGCACATTCACTTCATTTCCACACATCACAGCTGTCCTTAAGTGTATTTCCATGATCTCAAAAAGAATCAAGCTGATGGATGATAAGGAGATACAATGATAATTCTATGTCCATCCCCTCCCTACCGCCTCCAGCTGCTATCCTGAAATTAACAGATGGAAAGAGATGTACTGATTTTTCGACCCTATGGGAAAATGCATTTACCTCTAATCAGGTTGAGTGCACCATTGTAAGGCTGATTGTATTACATTCAGATGGAAATGATTTCCATCTCTATGGAACTGGACCATATTTCATCTGGGAACCTCAAAAAATGTAAATTTGTATGCTTCATTGACAATCTCCTGAACTATTCACTTCCTTCTAACATGTATTTTTGAAATGTCTCAGTGCACCTACCAGAACGGATGTTGTAAAGATAGGACTTCTGTTAATAAGTGCTTGTGGACTTCTTTGGCATACTAATTACACTCTGGTCAGCCTATATTAGAATTTGGGTGGGGTGGGGGTCCCCCTAAACTTTGGTATGTTTGTTTCTTGCTAAAGTTACAGCTATTTCTTACTAACCATCTGCGTCTTTTCTATCTTTTGTGCATTTGTAGATGTTAATCTTTCTGATCAAAAACAGTGAACAGTGAAACTGACAGTATAAATGGTCAGTTTATGCCACGTCATCATCATTGCTAAAACTTGCTTCCCTGCCCCACCCAAATAATCTCTACTTGCAGTCAAACTGGAAACAACTCTGTGGCATCAAAATGACTGACACCTTGGAGGCATGGCTAACGGTGTGCAAGTGTAACCGCGGCATGGTACATTCTCTCCCAAACCCACAGAGCCTTATGCTTTAGACATACTGTAGCTAGTTGTGAAGCAAAACTGAACCAATATCAAGGTGGAACCGAAAAGCAATGCAACGAAGAACCATTGATAGCAAACAAAAGTGCTAAGACTCCAGCAAAGCTCTCAAGAGCCATTGGACAAAGAAGGCACTCGGAAGACAAAGCTGGAACTCTCATAGCGGAAGGGGGCACAGAAGCTTCCAAAGGCGTGTGAGTAGCGTGATGAAAGCTGGAAATGAAACAAAGTTGCACAATTCAGAAAAGTGTTCACAGAAGACGGGGTTGCTTCTTCTCAACTGCAAGAGGACTGACACCCTACACCAGGGATGCTGAACCTCTTTCAGCTTGTGGGGTGAATTCACTTTCAGAGAAACTCTGGAGAGCGCATGCCAGTGGTGGTGGTGGGGGGCTGCAGACAACGGGGATGGGGCAAAACTACAAAACATTCCAGCACATTTTAGTTAAGCACTCTTACTGCCAGCAGCTAAGTGCTAGAAGAGGCAGTTCAGCCTTTTAGAACAGGGGGAAATGCACACGAGCCAAGAAACCACCAAATGCTTGGTGGTTGGGGAGAAGCAGGAACCATCAGGTGACGTGGGGTCTGGAGCGTGGCCATCTGGGAAACCCTGGAGGGCCAGATTGAGACCACAGGCATACTGGATTGACCCACGGGCCTGAGGTTCAACTCCTCTGACTTATACATTTCTGATGGTGTATGTGTGTGCCCGTGAAGGCTGGTGGCTCAGATGCCAGTGGGGTGGTGAAACCGCTCTGGGTTTCAGTCAGAACCAGTCAGAAGCACCTTGGCTGGCTCTTTTAGAGTTCTGACTGGACCCAGAGTGGCTTCACCACCCCACAGGCATCGGAGCAACCAGCCTTCACAGCTGTGTGCTATGCCATGGTAGGTTTCCTGCTGATCCTTTGCTGCAATGAATCGAATATCCTGAGATGCCATCCTAGATGACGATGACTTGTTCAGTTTACAAGTCGCCATAGAGCCAAAGCTCTCCAGGCAACATGCACAATAAAAGCAAAAACGATACAGCCCATGATTTAAAAACCCAGTAATAAAACTCATTAAAATGTATTGCTTTAAAAGCAGCAACAAAAATTCAGCATTCGAAAGAAAAGAACTGAACAGCTAAAAACGGAGACGATTTTAAAAAGCAGCAGGGCACATATTAAAAAACAGAGCCAGTCGCATTTTAAAAGGCCTGAGAGGATATAAAGGTCTTTGCCTACTGCTGGAAAACAAAATAGGTGCCAGGAAAGCCTTCCACAATTTGGGGGCTACTATAGAAAGGCCCCGCTCATGATGCTTGTGGGAAGCCCACAAGTAGGACACGAGTGCAATAGCACCCTCCCACCATGTGGCTACATGGGCTGGCCCCACCTCTGCTGCCACCAATGCGCCATTTGGACAAGTGCCATCTGCACTTTGGCCGCATATGAGAGGGGCCTTGCACACATAGCGACATAAGCACTTAGAGATCTTCCACACGACAGGGGTCTTGGCCCCCTCTAGTGGCCGGCATCTCCCCTCTCACCTGTTCCTTGAACACACGGAAGACAGTCATCTGAATAGGGAGGGCATGCAGAGGCAGCACCACCATGAATGGCAAGGTTTTGCATGGGATCTTCTCAGATGCCCTCCTGGAGCCCCTGCCTCCTTATGGCAGAGAACAGGGAAACTCCTTCCTGTGCATCAGAGCTGCTGCAGAGTGCCAGACTTTGGAAGACTATCAGGTAACTTGATTTACTTTTCATTCCTTATCAGCTTTTGACTTCCAATCCAAACTATGATGGCTCTTTTCTGGAGGGCTTTTGGGCTGCTCTGATCAGCTTTTTTTCTTCTTTATGCTGGTACGATCGGTGTCGCAAATATAATGAATATTTATATGGTATGTGTATTTTAAAGATGATTTTTATATGGTGTGTGATTTTGTATAGTTTTTAGTATGTCTCATTATTAGAGACATTGTAGACTTTTAGTAGAAAGGCAAGTTAGAAATGTTCCAACAAACAATATCTCTGGGTTGCCAGTCTAGGAACTATAGAGCTGCTGTATCATGAGCTCTGTACTTGTCCGTTTATTGCCTACACTAATCCTCAGACACGCACACCAAACATTTGTCATAGCAGATACATTTGCAGTCATTATGGTGGTATTATTATTATTATGCTTCCAAGGTTTATTATTCGAATCCACAAATTAATTGTCGTATATAAAATTTAAACACTGTTGTGCACTCGGAAATAGAGAACTCTGAGTACAAAATAGTATATATTCCCATTTGTTTATAAATAAATAATTTATGACATCTTTCTCTGGTTCTTACATAATTTGTCAGTGTTGCCATTACCTCATAGTTCTACATTTTAATAATCCGTTCATTTAACTGTGGTATTTTTGGTCGTTTCTAAAATTTGGCATATAGCGGCTGAGCAGCTGTTACCGTATAGCCTGCCAGTGCTGCATGCTTGCTTTTTATTGTGTCATTACTGTAATAACCATAAAAGTGAGTAGCACATCCTGGGATTCTTTTCATAGGTATCCTTATTTTGTTCCTTTTTTCTCTTTCTTTCTTTCTTTCTTTCTTTCTTTTTTGATTTGTTTTGTTTTTACAAGGGGGCAGATCAACCATATATGGTAGAAGTCACCTTGAGTCTTCTGGCATTTCCATCGATTTAGATTATATTGTTTGTTCTGTGTATCATCAGCGGGGTAACATGCCATGGCCATTATTTTGTAACAATTTTCTCTGCTCCTCATACTGAAAGAATTGTTCCTATCCTAGTAAATATATTCCCATGTTTGCATTTGTTTATTATTCCCTGTGTCTTGGGTCCCTCTTATCCTAAGCTCAGTCCATTCTGCATTAATATTTCCATGATCAATCAGATATACTTGAAACAATATGTTTATCACTTCTCATGATAATTTCCTCAAATTCTGTGTTGTTGTTGTTTATTCGGTCAGTCACTTCTGACTCTTCGTGACTTCATGGACCAGCCCACGCCAGAGCATCCTGTCGGCCGTCACCACCCCCAGCTCCCCCAAGGTCGAGTCCGTCACCTCCAGAATATCATCCATCCACCTTGCCCTTGGTCGGCCCCTCTTCCTTTTGCCTTCCACTTTCCCTAGCATCAGCATCTTCTCCAGGGTATCCTGTCTTCTCATTATGTGGCTAAAGTATTTCAGTTTTGCCTTTAATATCATTCCCTCAAGTGAGCAGTCTGGCTTTATTTCCTGGAGTATGGAGTGGTTTGATCTTCTTGCAGTCCAAGGCACTCTCAGAATTTTCCTCCAGCACCACAGTTCCAAAGCATCTCTCTTCCTTCGCTCAGCCTTCCTTATGATCCAGCTCTCGCAGCCATAGGTTACTACGGGGAATACCATTGCTTGAACTATGCGGACCTTTGTTGTATTCTGTACACTGGCTTAATTGTACTGGGGTAATCTATAGAGATAAAGTCTCTGATTTGAAAATATTGAGAGCAAAAGGCTTTATCCCCGATCCAGGTCACTTTAATGCTATCACCACCACCACCATATTATTATTATTATTATTATTATTATTATTATTATTATTGAATAAACATAGGGGGTTGGATCCAGGATCTGCCTCCTGTGAGAGGAGAGACTCAGCTTGTGAATGGTCCATCTGCTTAATTTTGGGGATCTCCCCGCCCAGGCGCACACAGTTCAGCTCACCCTATTCAGCAGGTCTCTTGGCTCTCTATGTAGCCTTTTCAGGGGGATTGGAGGGGCTGGTATGGGAAGGAGTGAGCAGAGAGGTCCACTTCCACTAGTGCAGTTGATCCCCTTTAAATCTGGCTCCAACCAGTGGAGGCTGGTGGCTCCAGTTTCGGAGCGGCGGTGATTCCATTCTGGATTTTAGTTAGAACCAGCCAGAACTCTAAAGGTGTTATCCAAGGTGCTGCACCTATGCCCAAAATGGTTTCAGCACCATGGATAGCACCTTTAGAGCTCTGGCTTGTTCTAACTAAAATCCAGAATGGAATCACTGCCCCTCCAAAACTGGATCCACCAGCCTTCACTGGATACAGCCCAGGGTCATTTGTGTACATGGCCTTTAGGAAGTATTACACGCAAAAGCTTCAGGTCCCTGCCCTCAGGAGCTTACATTTATGGGAACCTGGTTTCTGCAGGACTATCGATTTTATATATTTACCTATCCCACAAGCATCCTTGTAACGTGTAAGTCCTGCTGCAACTGACAGCACGATCTACTCAAGATGCATCTACTCCAAACAAAAGCAAGTCCTATTGAGTTAGTGGGTATAGGATTGCAGCCTGAGGCTTTTAGCCCCCCTCTGCCAATGTGGGTTATTGGTAAAGGGAGAGGTGCATATTTCTCCAGGTGCTCATGCTGGGAATGTGTGAGAATTTTACTGAAGTTTGTTTTTTTTATCAAAATTGATCAAAATTTGCAAAATTCTTCATATTCAGGATGGAAAGAACTTGAGATTTAAACATTTGAATGCAGGAGAAAGCGAAACTGATAGATTTGTCCATCCCGACCCCATGTTGAGTCTGTATGGATTAAAAACACACCCCCTCTGTGGTTAGGAAGCTAAGCTGATTGGAAATGGAAATTTTCAAGGGATAAGAAATGGAATGCTGCATTAAATTTGGAGGATGGCATTTATTTTTTAATACTCATAAATCCATGAGAACAGAATCCTGGTAAGATGGGCTACTGATAACTCAGTCTATTAATATTGCACAGCTTTTGTTTTGTGTAGCTTTGATTATATAACCACACATAATTTTATTTTTGGGTTACCTGCATTTCAGTTTTAAAAAGGGGGGAAAGAAAGGAAGAATTCGAGCTATTGAATTCAGAGAGCTTCGGCTATTGGGCGGTATAGAAATGAAATAAAGAAAGAATTGCTAAAATCATTCAGCAGTTGCTGAACCTTTAAATCCCCCTCCGTGTGCATAATGCGGCACGGCTCTAATGCTGTTGGGATTTATTGCTTTGTCTTGAATACAAAATGACCATTACTCTACTTTCCTAGATGTTTGACAAAAATAAATTGTCCATTAGCCTACTGCTGGTTACAGTTAGACATTTTGGAGGATGATTATTATGCACTCAATCCTCAGGGGGCAAGGTAAATTATTTGTGTATTTGAATCCAGTTCAATGCAATATTCACTCTGTGGGCTGGGTAGCTACTAGCTAGCTACTCCAACTGGTAGCAAAAGGCTTGGCTATTACAGTGTAATCCACGCACAACTTTGTACAGTAAAACGTCAATTATTCAGGTGGGGGGGATTCAATTTATTTCTGTAGCTTGGAGCCTGGATAACTGACAGATTGGGAGGTTACATAGACTGGAGTCCATAAATCCTCGGAGGGAGTAATCCCATGGCCACTAGTCAGTGGCTAGACGGTGGTAGGATATGTGGTTTTCTGGGAACTGACCTTCCCAGAGGTCGGTTCCCAGAGAACCAACCTTCCCCCCTTTCCGCGCTGCCTCGCAGGGGCCCCTCTTATCCTAAGAGGCCCCGCAATCCACAATCGGAAGAGGAGCATGGAAGGGCCGAAACGGGGCATTCTGGGGGGCGTTCTGGTGTGGGGAAGGTGGAAATGCTGGTACAACACATCCTGTGTGTTGTCCAGCAGCCTCCTCCCCTGCTCCGCCTTTCCATGGTTAGACAGCCGAAATCGGCTGTCTAGCCACAAATGCAGGGCAGGAGAAGTGCGGAGGGAACGATCCCCTCCGTGCTTCTCCTGCCTTGCACTGGATAGGTGGTTGCCTCCGAACTCGGAGGTGACTGCCCATCCCCATAGGATTGTGCCCTAAGTGTTCATCCTGAAAAGGAGCAGCAAGAGTTGAATTGTCACAGAAGGGACAGTACTGAGTATACAGAGCTGCGCTTTCCTTGCAGCAAAGACAGTGCTAGAGCAGTAGTCCCCCACCTTTTGTGGGACAGGGGGCACATTTGGAATTTTGATGGGCTGTTATGAGCACTCTCACAAAATGGCTACATTGGGAGGCGGTTGGCCATTCACGACATGATTCCCGTGGCCAGTTTCAAAATACTCATTTCCTAGAAAACAAACTGGTGAGGCTAAAATAAAAGTAGCTTGTCCAAGAGCATATACAAAGCAGAAGTGGGGTCTGAGTTCAAAAAACACAAAACCACTCTTTTGAACCCACAGCTTTCTGCACAGACTGATGAAGCTCAGAAAAAAATGACTTGGCCAAGAATGTCACATGGGGCCCAGAAGCATTCTTGGAAATAAAGGTGGTGCTGGAGGCTGGTGCCTCACGTTGCAGTGTGTTGTCCCCCCAGCTAACCCCCCCCAACCTAAAATAAAAATCTGGAGCCTGAAAGGCCCCAAGAGAGGTGTCCACTGGTGCCACATTGGAGACCCCAGTATTATGAGGGACAATGGTCTGCCAAAGGAAACAAGATGTGCCGAAAGGGACAGCAACAGGCATATAGGATCGTGCTTTCCTTGTAGCTAAGATGGTGTTGTAGGGGCAACAGTCTGCCAAAGGGGGGGGGAATCTTATGTGGAACTGGCACTAAGGACATCAGAGGACAAAGATCCTTTCTTCCTCTCTTGGCAGCATAGACCGCAGCAAGGAGTCTTCTTGGCTTAGTAGAGTACATGCTTTGCATGTATATGTTCCCAGGTTCAATTCCAGTATTTTTCTGGAGGTAGGGATCTCAGATAGACGGTCTGGGAAAGACCTTCTGTTGTCCAAGAAGCTCAGGTCAATGCATATGCCCTTAAGAGCTGAGGGACAGATTTTTATATTTACAAGAAGCCTGTGAGGTAGGTTGGGCTAAGAGAGTGGCCCAAAGGTCATCCACTGAGCCAAGTAGGAAATTGAACCCGGATCTCACCACTCCTAGCGCTGCAGTCTGATCATAACACCACACTGGCTCTCTGGTCTTTCAACAGAGGAGGTGAATCTGCATGTGTGAATCTGACCTCTTCCTTGCAATTAATGGGACCCATCCATTTGGCCATGGGAGCATATGCAGCATCTAGATCTGGGGCCAACTTACTAGAACACATGCTTTTGTGCAATCCTAGATAAGTCTACTCAAAAGTAAACCCTATCGACTTCAGTGGACATACTCCCAAGTAAGTGTATACGATTGCAGCCTTTGTCAGATACGTAAAGTGGAGTTAAAAGGTGGGATGTATTGCAAAATGGATTGCAAAAACAAGTTAATCAAGGGGAGAACGAAAGGTCACAGAATATATACCTATGTAATCTGCTGATGTGTAACATTAGGGAAAACCCCGAAACAATTACCTTTTCAGACCAACTTATTTTATTAATACCTTTTACAAGTTTACAGTGAAAATCATTTGCACTTGCACGTAGTGAGTTAGGATGCAATTTCACAAGCTCCTACATGGGTAAAATAATAGCTGGCACAGTTGCAAAGACAATTAGCACATGGAATTCTGGGGGAAAGAGCAGCAAAGGGTGAAAGTAGGTAACTGTTTCCCTACATAAGAACAGAAAAATGTGGCAAATACAAATAATTTTTAAAAGCATGTATAAATACATTCTATAGGAGATTTTGGTTGGTAACTTCAAAGAAAGTAAAGGAAAGAAATCCCAATTTTCAATCTTTTCTGAGATTGGAGCTTTTAAATAGATAGCTTCTCTGTCTAATGTTCTCCAGTGTAGCTGCCAAATAGGAATAAATGCATGACAAAGATCAACCCTGAAGCTTTAGAGCTAGCAAAGTGACACTGAAAAAATATAGCCATCACTTTAAAAAAAAAAAACCTTGAGCAGCTTATCCATTGCCTTAGAAAAAAATTACAGTCGTGTACATTCCTCGTCTATTGCCACTGTCAACTTTCTAATGAGAAACATTACAGTTACCTGTATTACCAACAATAAAAATCATGACCAAATGATATTTCTTAGACCCCAGTAAGGATTTGGATACCCCTTATAAAACCTGAACATGTCAAACTAGGTCTTGTCTTTTTAGTTTCATTCCTTACATTTCCTCCCAGTTCACTTAGGCGGTTCCAATTTGCCTGTCCCTTAAGACTGCCTTCCCCAACTTGGAACCCTCTTGATGTGTTGGATTACAAGCCCATCATCCCCAGCCAGCATGGTGGGGGTGATGGGAGTTGTATCTCAATGTATCTGGAAGACACCCAATTGCGGAAGGCTGAATTAAGCACTTCAGCCTCCTATAATGCAATGGATTGAGGACCTTACAAATACCTTTCAGTATTTGAAGAGGTGCGTGTAGACACCACCTTCAAATGGATACTTATTTGGATATCTGATCCGCTTTTCTTAACATCTTTGTATAATTACTAGAAAGCTGTATGTTCACATATATGCATTTTATATGTATTCATTATGAATATATACAGATCTATGTATAAATATAATTTTCCCTCTCTTTTTAATAGAATCATAGAATAGTAGGGTTGGAAGGGGCCTACAAGGCCATCGAGTCCAACCCCCTGCTCAATGCAGGAATTTTTCTTTTTTATAATTTTTTTCTGGTTGAAATTTCACAATCAAAAATTAATTTTTAAAAAAGAACTTCTTGGGATGTTCACAGCAAAAGTATTGATAGCCACAATGTTTATTTTTCTTTTTAAACGTTCTTGGGGAAAACAAGTTTGGCATTCTCCCTCTGATGGATTAGTCAAACACAATGGACAATGATCTATCTAAGAAAAAAAAAAAATCACCAAGTACCAAATTTCCTGCCTCATATTTGTAACGGTTAAGCCCTTGTCCCACAGTAGCAGAACAATGTCTGTACACTGTAAAAAATAGAACATTCTAACAAACCTAGTTTGATTTCAAGTCACAGTTTCCAAGCCTGAGAAAAGCCCAATATAAGTAAGAGCCAGAGATCTGCAGCTGCAGGAAACGCTGGCAGGGATACTGCTCCATGCAAGCTCTCCCCAGCTCTGCTGCAAAGCTTACCATTAGTGGTATCTTCTAGGGATATAGAAGTTGCCTTATATTGGGTCGGACCATGGGCCCATCTAGCCCAGTATTGTCGACACTGACTGGCAGCTGCTCTCCAGGGTTTCAGGCAGGATTTTTTCCTAACCCTACCTAGACATGCTGGGGATTGAACCGGGGACTTTCTGCATTCAAAGCAGGTGCTCTGCCACTGAGCTATGGCTCCTCCCCTTCAGTCTCTTCAGTTTCTGCCAGACTGAACCATATCATGGGAAACCAGGAAGCTGCCGTCTACTCAGTCAGGTGATTTACCATTTAGCTCAGGATTGTCTACTCTGAGTAGTAAAGGAGTTCCAGGCTGACAGACAGAGGATGTCTCCTAACCCCTGCCACTGGATCCCTTTCACTGGAGATTGAACCTGGGGCCTGTAAACAAAGCCCGCTTAGCTACAGTCCCTCCCTACGAATGGGGGGGTGGGGGGCAAGACAATCAAGATTTAGTGCTCCAGGAACACCAATAACATTCAAGTGGTAGAAAAAGATGCATCTGAACAACAGTGTGTGTTGGACCCACGCTTCTTGGTTCAGAGAAGCCCAGGTGTAGGTTATGGGCTTATCTTTCCCAGCAGAGCAGCCTGTTACGCACATGGGACCCATTCCACGAGGGTGAGCTATATACAGATTGCTCTTGCTAGGTCATGGTAACTGTGACTTGCTACATTTTTTTTTAAAAAACTGATCATACAGTAAAATTACTGTAGCTACGTATAATAACTACAACAAGAATAAATTAAGGGTGCAATCCGATGCATGTTTAGACAGAAAAAAGTCCTAAAACTCCCAGACATACTGGCTGGGGCATGTTTGGAATTGTAGAACCTTGTCTGTCTAAACATGCACAGGACTGCACCCTAATGTTTCCAGTAAGTTAAAATTGTGCATCTTGTTTAGGGTCGTCTTCCGATTTAAGAAACTATGTGTTGGGGTTTTTTGGTCTCCTTCTCCCTGCTAAGAAAAGAAAAGAAACTGAATCACAATCAGGGGGAACTTGTTCACTTCATACAATTATGGTGGCAGAAAGAGCAGCTGTAAAAAGAATGCAAAGCTCCAGCCCATGAAACCCCACCCACTAGCTACCTTTGTTCACACAAGCATGTTCATCACTTCATAACTGGCACACCAAATGGTGAATTGTATGTGTGAATGAAGCATCAAAGATCAAGTGCCATAGATAGAACTTTTCATATCACCTCAAAATGCAACCCTTTTTGGCTGAATCACTTTGCACACTCAGCTGCAAGTTATCGGGGCTTTGGTTGCATTTTTACTACTTATAGCCAGGTGTTGGATCTCAAGGTGACTTACACAGTAAAATAAAAGTGGGTTGGATCCAGATATAGCCATGTGCAACTGGGCTGGTGGAATGGGACTTCCCTGCCCACTCCTCTCTGTGGCACCCCCTCCAAACTCCTGTGTTACACAGAAGGCTGGGGGTCCCTGTAGACTGGAGTGGGCTGCAGTGAAGACAGGGAGGGGGATCCACCAAAATTGGGTAGAGGCACTTTCCATTTTGTGCATGGATGGCAGATCCTGGATCCAAAGCAGTGTATGCAGAATTGGGATGTGTCATCACAGAGAATCTGGATCAATTTGTCATTTGATCGATTTTTAAAAAATGTTTGCATCTATAAAGAACTTAAAGTGGCACTTTAGCCTCCCAATAATCTTGTATGGTTGGGCAAGAATTTAAACTCAGCACCCCACATCCATGACATTAGGGGCAAGACTGAGACCAATGTTTTTCTTGAACATATAGCTTCAACGTTGTCCTAGAAAGTGCCTGATTTTCAAGAAACCTATAATAACTGTTTCCTTCCAATGTGCGCCTTTATGCTTCATGCTCTGCTCTTTTTCATAAATTGTGTTCCCCCGAACAAACAGCATGCTCCAAGGTTTTCATAATAAGAGCATGTTGTAAGGAAATAAAATCTAGTATGCGGAGGTGTGCTTAGCGTACTAAATGTCTGATTAGGCTAGTGTGTACAGAAATCCACTGAAAGGATTCTGTTAGCAGGTGAGCCTGCCCTATAACTCATTTCCCCTTCTTTCATGATTCAGTTTCCTGTGTGATTTGAACATCTGCATAGTTCTACATTCCTGACCTTCCACTAGGGCACCACACACAGACCGCTTGGGAAGGGTGGCTAGGCAAACAGCCTCTCATCTTTCCCAACCCCTGTCAAGAGGTATCTAGTCAAACCACTCATCCTCACCTCCCACCTAGAGAGCCAATGGGGCAAGAGCTGACCCAGCCAGCCGAGGGTGACAGAACTTGTAGTCCAACACATCTGAAGGGTGCCAGGTTGGGAAAGGCTGGGGTAATGAAAACAGGGCTATCTCAAGACATTTTGCTACGTGTGATGGGAGCAGCAACTCCCCCCACCTCTCAGTCAACATGCATAGTACCCAAGGCCAATTAAGTTATTTTGGCACCTGAGGCAGAAAATTGCAGAAGTGTCTCTCCTCATCCCTGGCAGTGGGTTGGATCCCAGACTTAGTCATACTTAGAGTACCGACTGAAACCAATTGGACTGAAGGTAGGAATGTTAGGATCCAACCTAACAATAACAAATTCCTAAAAACAACTGGCTGCCTTTCCATGACACGAACTATCGGCTGCGTGAGGCAGCTGCCTCATGTAACCTAATGTGAGGGCTGGCCCTGATAGAAAAGTGTCTTTATCTACTCTGTGGGACCAAGACAACAACTCTGTGCATGTGTGTCTGTGCGTGTGCAGATGTGACTTAAGCACCTGGGCAAGATGCTTCGAGTGGGTGGTTGCAGGACAACTCCAGGCACTCTTAAATGAAACGGATTATCTAGATCCATTTCAATCGGGCTTCAGGCCTGGTTTTGGAATGGAAACTGCCTTGGTCGCCCTGTGGGATGACCTCTGCTGGGAGAGGGACAGGGGGAGTGCGAACCTGTTGATTCTCCTGGACCTCTCAGTGGCTTTCGATTCTATCGACCATGGTGTCCTTCTGGACAGGTTGCCTGGGCTAGGAGTTGGAGGCACTGCACTGCCGTGGTTCTGCTCCTACTTGGATGGCTGAATCTAGAAGGTGGTGCTGGGGGACTATTGCCCTGCGCCTTGGCAATTATGCCATGGGGTTCCACAGGGCTCTATTTTTTCCCCTATGCTACTCAACATCTACATGAAACTGCTGGGGGAGATTATACAGAGGTGGGGCTGAGGTGCCGTCAATATGCAGATGACACCCAGCTCTACCTCTCTTTCTCATCAAAACCAGGTGAGGCAGTGGCTGTTCTGAATCAGTGCCTGGGCACGCTAATAGACTGGATGAGGGCCAATAAACTGAAACTCAATCCAGACAAGACGGAGGTACTGTTAGTGGGTGGTTCGTCTGCCCGGCTAGGTGATGTTCAACCTGTTCTGGAGGGGGTTGCACTCCCCCTATGGGATCAGGCTCATAGTTTGGGGGTGCTCTTGGACCCAGAATGGTCACTTGAGGCACAGGTGAACTCAGTGGCACGGAACACTTTTTTATTAGGGGTGTACGAAAGTCACTTACCTTTTCAAAGGGTGACATTTACGGTGGGGGGGGAGCCACTCCGTCCCTCCCCCTGAAATTCTCTCTGGCCAGCTCCGCTCTGCAGAGATTCCACAGAGCCGCCGGCCAGGGCCACCCGCAGCCAGACATCCGTCCGCAGGGCAGCCTGCAGGGACGCAAATGGCGGCTGCCGTAGCCGCCGCCATTTGCGTCCCTGTATTCTGCCATGATAGGCTACGTAAATATTTATGTAGCCTATCACAGCAAAAAAACACAAAACAGCGAACGCAAATGGCGGCGGCTCTGGAAGCCGCCATTTGCGTTCCCCCTTTTTTTTCCCGTGATAGGCTACGTAAATACTTACGCAGCCTATCATGGCTACAGTGATGAAGCGAATGGCGGCCGTGGACGCAGCCATCATTTGCAAGTCAGCGCGAACAGCAGCAGGTAGGTGTCCCATTTCGCGCACCTTTTGCAGGGTGGGGGGGCAGCGGGGCTTCATTCCGCCACGGATTTCGGGGGGCTGAATACACTGGCATTCGGCCTCACCAAGATCCGTGGCGGAATTCTCTGACATCCCTACTTTTTATCAGCTTAGGCTGGTATACCAACTATGCCCTTATCTGGACAGATAGCCTAGCTACAGTTATCCATGCTCTCATCTGGATTACTGTAATGCATTATATGTGGGGCTGCCTTTGAAAATGGTCTGGAAACTTCAGCTGGTCCAAAATAGGGCAGCAAGATTGTTAACAGGGACTGGCCAATGAGATCACATTACACCAGTTCTTTTCCAGCTGCACTGGCTGCCAGTCCATTTCTGGGCCTGATTCAAAGTGCTGGTATTAACATTCAAAGCCCTAAACGGCTTGGGGACAGGATATTTGAAGAATTGCCTCCTCCCATATGTGCCTGCCCAGACCCTAAGGTCATCCTCAGCAGCCCTTCTCTGTGAGCCCCTGCCAAAGGAAGTGAAACTGGCGGCTACCAGGAAGAGGGCCTTTTCTGCAGTGGCACCCCGGCTGTGGAATGAGCTCCCTAGAGAGGATCGCCTGGCGCCTACGTTGTACTCCTTCTGGTGCCAGGTGAAGACCTTTTTATTTTCCCAGTATTTTAGCATTTTAGTTTCCTAGTCTTTTACCTTTGGTGTTTTAAATCTGCATTTTAAGTCTCTGCATTGCTGCTAGGTTTTATTCTAGTTGTACTGTTATATTGTGTTTTTAAGCTTTCATATTTTATATTGTTTTGCTGCACTTTGTGTTTTTAAGTTTTGGGAACTGCCCAGAGAGCTTTGGCTATTGGGTGGTATAGAAATGAAATAAATAAATAAATAATAAATAGAGAACGCTTTTGATAATCCAGACTTATTAGTACAGGTCTTATGTATGAACCTTCATAAATGGGCTAACACGCTACACATGTGTCACTCACAGCAAGGGAAGAGAACCCTACCTTTCCTGCAGGCCTTCATACAGGATTTCTCATCAACAAAATTGTTGTTGTTTCCACCACATGCAGTATAGCTGAATTTCTCACATTTTCTTGTGTTTGCATTGTAGTAAAAGCGAGGTACCGAAGCAGAACAGGTTCCTACATCTTTGGGACTATAGCAAAATAAGGGACCACCTTAAAAAAAAGAAAAAGAAAAAAGGAGTAAATGTACACTATTAGCATACACCAGTTTTTAAAGTGTGTATCGTAGTGACGTTATCATGCCCCGGCTAGAAGACTCCTCCTTAGAGGAAGAGCTGGAGGACTGGGAACCACCTGCCATCAGCAATATCCAGGATCTGCCAGTAGAACAAGAGGAGCCTGGGCCCTCAGGGATGACTACCATGAGAATATCACCTGCGGAGGACAAGGACTCTGCCTCAGAAGTGGAGGCAGGGAAACTCCTAAGCCCTCAGGAGAGACACCGCCTGAAAAGACAAGAACTCAGAAGGAGTGCTAGACTGAACCAGAGGCCTTCTTGTGAGAAAAGGTCTACTTGCACATAGGAGGCTTGCTCACAAGGAGGACCTTTTCAGCTGAGTCACTAATAGCTCACAGCTGAAGCTTGGGTGTGACTCTGATAGCCTCTGCATAAAAAACAGCAGTGTAAGACTGGGAAAGATACTGGAAACAATGTTGACCAGACCTTCCTGGATCTAGTTCACCATCCTGGTGTGAGCACCTCTGGACTGAACTGGGATGTAATTACATGGGATGCAGTCCAGGCCCCTGGAAGTGACATTGCCTCCTCAACCTTGAACTTGGACCCACTACCAGCCAGAAACCTAGATCCGTCTTTGCAGAATGCAAGCTTCAGGTTAATTTCATAGTACATCTATGGTAAGCCACATGCCGACCTGGCATGGGTATGTAGGGAGGTGGTGCCCTCTCAAATTCGACAGCCCTTTGTGTAGTATTAAGATTGTAATTACGTCTCAGTGGCAGGCAGGTGTCCAGGCAATCTTCCTTCTTAAAAAACCGGTTTATGTTTCCCCCACATCCTCCGTAGTCAAATTTCTCACACTTCATTGATGTCAGGTTGAAGAAAAATCTTGGTAGTATAGCTCTACAGATTCCTTCCTCAGCTTCCAATCTGCATGCTAGAGACACTCCTAAAGTGAAGAACAGCAGCAATAATCAAAGCCACCATAAGTTAAATCATTGCTGTAAGTTATTTTGTCCTGTCATGCAGAGTGACCTTCCCTGGTCCCTGAGGGGGCATACTGGCTATCAATGGGCACTTAGTCACTAGTGCAGTGGAGGCTGGTGGCTCGAATGTCTGTGGGGCAGTGAATCACCTTGGATAGCTCCTTTAGAGTTCTGACTGAAACCTGGAGCAGCTTCACCACCTCACTGACATCAGAGCCACCAGCCTCAACTGTACTAGCAGCTTGTCCCTTCTAACTGCACCCCACTGCTGGAAGCAACCTGTGTATAGTCACTTTAGAATCATGGAGTTGGAGGGATTGTTCCGTAGACCACCTAGTCCTCTGCTCAATGCAGGAAATCTAGAAAAACCACGGCAGCCTCTGTTCGAAGACCTCCAATGAGGGAGACAGCCCACCACCCCTTTCAGTAAATGGTTCCATTGTCGAACTGCTCTTACTGTCAAGATGTTTCTCCTGGTGTTCAGCTTGAGATCTACCTTCATGTAACTGAAACTAGGGGTGGGGAGAAGGTAGATCTCCAGATCTTTGGGATTTCCAGCTCTCAAAAGCCCCTGCCAAGATGACCAATGGTCAGGAATGCTGGGAGCAGAGAAAGAGGTCTCAGCCTAGTCGTTTCTCTGCGGTGCTCATTTTCTGTACACAAGGGAAGAGGATTGCTGAACATGGCGAGTTGCCATTTGAAATTGTACAGCCCATCTACCAACTCAGGGCTCCCTGAAGTCCTTCTACTGGAAAGCAAAGACATTTTTATTCAGACAAGCCTTTGGCATTTAAGCTGGCTTGCTGTTGAAGAGGGTTCAAGCTGGGTGTTATTTCTTTTACTGATATGTTCCATTTTTTAATCTGCTTTTATGTTTTAATTGTATTTCTTTGGGGGGATGTTTCCTGAATTTTACTGTTGTTAGTTTTGCTGAGTGCCATTTCTGGCAGAAAGGTGGAATGTAAATGTAATCTTTTTCTTTTTAAGCTGTTCAGGTAGTCTTTGTCACAACAATGTGTGGTAAAGGATTCTATGGGTAGAAAAGGCACTGTGAAGAATCACTTCCTTTTGTTGGTTTTAAGCGTTCCATTTCACCTGTATTGCTTTCCTGCCCCCAAAACTTCCTCTCCTAAGTTGGAGTGTCTTATTTTGACTGTCCTGCCCTCTTCCAGTCCAGCCTGAAATTCCCAAATGTTGGAACTGCTTTGTGGCCTTCTTTCCTTTTCTTTTTGCCTTTAGCTGGATTCACACATACAACAAAATGGGGTCCTGAGGAGGTAGGATGGGCTGTACAATTTCAAACTGTGATGCATATCTTTCTGCACTTGGGGGAAAAAGCAACCCTGCATATAGAAAGCTAGCACAGCAGGGAAAACGCTAGGTTGGAACCTCTCTCTCTCTCTGTGTGTGACTGGGTAGTGTTCTTCTAAGAATTCTTTTTTATTGGGGAAATACTATAAATGTGACATGCTCACAATCATCAGAAGTGGCTGTTCTACTACTGTAGGATTCCAACCATCTCATCCTATTATGCAGATGTTTTGCCCAGTCAGTCAGACTGGGCAAAGGTGTGGTACATTAGCTGTGTCCCTACCATAAATCCAAGACAGGAACTGATTTCTCAGCCGTCTACTGCATATAGGAGACATACCACACTATTGGGCCATACCCACTTTATAAAGGTTAAAGAGGTACTAGGAAATCCCATAATTGTTTAAATGAAAACAGGAAAAGATGCCAGAGAGACTATTTCTTCCTGATGAGAGAAGAAAATAATAGTTCTGAAGAGTTGAATGATCAGGTCTGAGCAGCCCATTTAAGATATAGAATCATAGGGTTGGAGGGGGCCTACAAGACCATCGAGTCCAACCCGCTGCTCAGTGCAGGAAGCCTGATTCCCAGGCGGTCTCCCATCCAAGTATTAACCAGGGCTGACACTGCTTAGCTTCCGAGATCAGATGAGATATAAACAAGGTTGGTGTCAGGACTAGACACTGTTGGGCATCTGCCAGGGCACATACCCCTGCAGGGGATTGAGTATCGACCCCCAGAACCTCCCAACCCTGCTGCTCCTCTTTGCTGTCGGTGGAGACTGGTGGCTCCAATGTTGGTGGGGCAGTGCACCTGCTCTGGGTGTCAGTCAGAACCAGTGAAAACTCTAAAGGAGCTATCCAAGGTGCGGAAGCCTGGAGTGGATTCACTGTCCCACTGACATTGGAGCCACCAGCCTCCACTGCTGTCACTACCTGTTCATTCGCTTTCTCTGAGCATGCAAGGAGGGACAAGAGGGAGAATGTAAGAGCAGCTTTCTTCAGTGGTACAAATTGAGTCCAGAGGCAGAAGGCAGCAGGGCAGAAGCAGAGAGGGCAACTTGCCCAAATACCCCCCCAACCCCAAATCCTGGAGCCAATATTGCACATAAACTTTGTAAAAGCAAAGAAATGGATTTCGAACAGCACGATCCTATATCCATCTACTCAGAAGTGAGCAATGGCGTAGTGGTAAATTTGGAGTGCAGCAGCTCATTGTGACAGTCTCCAAAGGCAGTCCAAAAATGTCAGGTAGCGGTGTCAACCCCTATCAACAAACCAGTTCTAGGAGTTTTCATCTCCACCAGGAGCATGTCTTTGGTAAAGCGAATAGGGCTTAATTGCCCATTCCAGACCAAGTCATGTCAAATACTTTGCATTCCAACATGGAACAATATAGTGTTGCTTGGAAAATTCATTCCCCTCACAGCTACAGTGAGGATCGCAGCTAAGCTCAGGGGGAACAGGGAATTCTGAGGGGGGTGGTACATGACATCAGAGTCCCTGCTAATGAAAAAGTGCCAGGGCTGCGTCCCTGTGAGCCCTGCCTCCACTTCACCAATGGAAGTGAGTCCCATGAGTTCAGTCCCAGGTTAAGTACATACAGTACTGCAACCTAAATTTAGATCTACGCTTATTATACATCGACCCAAACCAGCAGCTATTTCGATGGGAGTGATGAAAACAGGACAGCTTGTTTCAATGGTAGAAGCTTAGCAGGACAAGAATCTACTTGATTCCACAATTCAGTTTTAGGATCTGAATATTTCGTTATAGCAATGACTTACTCTTGATGTTGCTGCACTTATCTCGACAAGCTTGAAGGCTTAAAAAGTTGTTGGCATTCCCCTTGCAGCCACGATAGGCAAACTCTTGGCAAGCCTGAGTGATTCTATCATAGTACCACCTGGGAATATAGTCATGGCAATCTCCTACCTGTAGCGGCTGCAGGCAAATGTGTGTGCCATCTGCAAGAAAGGGGGGGGGGGAGAGAAAAATGAGAGGAGCTTTCAGTACAAATCCAAAGAACAAAGAAAGTCATGTGCAGCAAAGAAATCCATGGGTTGTAAACAGAGCCTATTTCAACAGCAGGGGTTTTGTGGCAATGAAGCATAGACACTTGGCCACAAAGCAAAAGACAGCAACATATTATGAAGGAAAAGAGTATCACCTCCCAACCTACAGGAAAGAATAATGTGCTCTCCATTCCAGTTCTTATATCCTATTCCAAAACATTTCTAGAAGAAAGTACGTCTCACTGATTTCAATTAATCATACCTCACTATTGTTCAAGTATTGCACTTTAGGGTATTATTCTTAATCTACTCCCCCCTTTTAGAACTAAGCACTTTACCTAATTATCAGCACTCACCCCTGAACATCACTAATAAAAGGAAAGATAGACAAGATGGTGCCACCACACACAAGAGAGAAGTATCCCCAAGTCTGCAAAGGAGAAAATGAAAACAGGGGCGGGGGAGGAGATCTCAGGGGACAAAACCCCTCCAAACTAAACAAACCCTCCAATACAACCTGCTCGGTGGCTGTGGAATGCTGCGTGTCAGGGGGGTTAGGTGGAAGAAAATGGAATAGAATATCCTGAAACAGGCATTGCTGTCTGGAACCCTGACCAAGAGCACTGCACGCCACAACATTTTGTTGCAGGCCCACTTGCATTTCTGAATCCTTTAATTTCGGGGGTGGGGGTGGTTTCTTGTTTACCATGTCTCGTATTTAACTACCATGGAAGTCCCTTCTTTCAGGCTGCAATCGTATACATCTTTCCCTGGGAATGAGTCCTATTGAACTAACTGGGATTTACTTCTGAGCAAGCGTGCACAGGATCGCACTGTAAATCTTCCATATTTAGGGGGAAATTATATACAATACGGCCCTCGTGGATTTAACGAAGCACAAGCACTTTTGCCAGCCAAATACACCCCAGGACAACGGAAGACACCCCATCCTCGCCCGTGTCCTAGTTACGAGATGGACAGAAACGGCGCGTGGAGGGGCTGCCGGCGGCGAGACGGGGGCGCAGCCGCGCGGGGCAAACGGCGGATTTAGCGAGCGAGAACGGTCTCCGCGGGGCCACCAGCCAAGAGCCGACGCCCCCGCAGCAGCAGCGGCGGCGGCCCCCGCAAGGAGACGGCGAAAGGCCGCCCCGAACCGATTACCTTCCGCCGGGCTCTTCTTGGCACCGCCGCGCTCCAAAAGCGCCCAGAGCGAGGCGGCCAGCAAAAAGCGCCACGAACGTCCGGAAGGCCGCCGGTCCATGGCACGTGGTCGAGGCAGGCGAAGGCGGCCGAGGGTCGGCAGAGGGCGCGGGGCTTGCGGCGCTCCCTCGCCCCATCGCGGCGCCTTTATAGGGCCCACGAACGCGCCTTGCCCCGCCCCCTTCGCTCGACGCCCCCGGCCGGGACGACTCAGGCCTCTCTGCGGAGGGCGACGCGAATGGCGAGGCGGGCGCGCGGGCCTCGGCTGATGCGCCCCGCGCGCGTCATCGCGCCTTCCAAGGAGGACCGGCCACGGGCTAGGTGGCCCCTGGCCGAGCGGGGAAACACCCGGAGGCCGGAGAGGGCTTGGCGCCTTGCTCACGGTGGAGTCGATGTTTGGCGGCGGCGGCGGCAGAGATTAAGTCAGTCCTCACCCCGCTGTTGAGTAGAGCAAAGTGTAACAACCCGGGGATTAGGCACGGCGCGAGCGCTTTCCCGTTTGCCTCGGGCTCAATCGTGATCAAAGGTTTCTGTCCCGCTAGACGTCGGCTGTTAAGTTAGCCGAGCAAAGGCGAGGGAGCTCCTGCTGCTGCCGGCTACTGCTGTTGCGCGTGTGCTCCTCTCGAGGTTGGATCCAGAGTTAGTCTTACTTAGAGCAGTGGAGGTTGGTGGCTCTGATTTCATTGGGGCTGTGAATCCCGCACTGGGTTTCAGTCAGAACTCTAAAGGAGCTGTCCAAGGTGCCGAACCAATCCCCCCCAAGGGGTTCGGTGCCCTGGATATCTCCGTTAGAGTTCTGACTGAAACCCAGAGCAGATTCACAGCTCCACTGAAGTCGGAGCCACCAGCTTCCACTGACTTAGAGGAGACCCATTGAAATTGATGAAACTTAAGTCACTCATGCCTAGATTAAATCCCATTGATTTCAGTGGGTCTCTAAGTAGGACTAAATCTGCATCCAACCACTGAACTTTACCCAAGAACTTTACTGCCTTACACTGGGTTGTATCCAATGTTACTCTGACTCAGGTCCCATTCACTTCAGTGAGTCTGCTCTGGGAGCAACATTGGCTACAACCTGTTGTCTCCTCCAGCTGACAGCAGCAATCTGGAGTCTCTCAGGAAGAAGGCAGAGGCCTTTGACACAGCTGATCTTTCTAACTGGAGATGGTGGGGATTGAACCTGAGGACCTGAGCCCTCCCTTTTGGGCCGCAAGTCTCCATAGGGCTTCAGGCAAAGCTTTTCCCCATCATCTGCTACCTGGAGCTTCCAACTGGAGAGGACAAGGAATGAGGTTTGGGGCTTCTGCATGCAAAGTCTGTTCTCCCCTACTCCCGAGTTGTGGTCGCTTCCACAGAAATGTTACATACTTACCGTGCCTCTTGTATTTCATGGCCTTTTGTATCCCATGCATATATATATATATATATATATATATATATACACATGTCCATATGCATGCATATGTATATATAGGTATATATGCTAACAGAGGATGACTTTTCATTGCATGGGATGGGTTGTGATGCACAATACCATATGCCATGATAAGTCCATTAATTGTTAGGGTGCTACCACACACCCCTCTTTTTTGGCATCACTGTAAATGACCGACATGCTACCCCTCTGGACTTTGTTGCAATGGAGAATGTAAACATTTTGAAAATTCTATTTCTAAATAAAACTGTCAACAATGTTGCAAAAACCTTCAGGACTATAACAAGTCATTTCTACTAAAGGTTGTGTACATGGCCACTGCGGTCTTGTGAATATTTTCCTGGTGTAAATGCTATGGACCACATTGGGATTTACTTCCAAGTCAATATGCATCAGATCTGGCTCCACAAGTACCAATTCTAAGTTCTTACGACTCACATAATCAACTCTTACTCAGAAGCTATTGTGCAAAAGCCTGCTGGCTGCTACTATCCAAGGCTGCAGGTCTTTGACTTTCTCCTCCACCAGGAATTTTCAATGATTGAATTAGGTGCCCTACTATGTTGGGCACAGTTGCAACCATGTAACTGCCTCACCTGCTGATCTTACTAAGCCTCGGAGCATTAAATAATTGAAGAATATGTCATTAACTGTTTATATTTTTACATGACCTTCATGTTTGATGCCTATTTTGTATTTCTCTCCAAGTTACATCTAGGGCAGGTGTCCCATAATCCTATGGCTGATCATCAAATATGAGACAGAGATATCATATTGTAAGGACAGGAAGGGCCTGCTTTTGTATTATTGTTATCATGTGCTGTGTGCAGCTGCAGTCTGTGGGCAGTATCCAATTGTGTCCTTCTGTTAGTGCAAATAATGTTGCACTACCAGAAACTAGGTTCTGAACTATGCGCAAGAGAAGAATCCAACTGAAGTTATGGTTGCGCAAGTGCGGTTGTGCAAGCGATTGTACATTATGCTTGTGAAACCCATTTCACATGCTTGTGCAACCCGTTGCACATAACTCTTGTGCAACCTATTGCACAAGTGCTTATATGACTGGTTGCGCAAGCGTAATGGGCAACCAGTTGCGCAACAGAAAGATATAGCAGAGCTCCGCTGGTGCTGTCTGAGTTTACGGAATGAAACCGTTGGATACTGCCCACTATAAACAAAATAATGATCAGTTATGGAAGAAATACCTCACACTTTAGGAACATTGGAAGCTGCCTTATTCCAAGGCAGACTATAGGTTATATCCAATATTAGACCTTAGAGTAGACTCAAATGAATGGGACTTAAGTTTTATTAAGATTGGACACAACGCTATTTGTCTTTCTCGCCCAGTATTGTCCACTTCGACTGGTGTCCCAAAGTATGATTGTAATGTGTATTATTGAAAAGAATTCATTGTATTTCACAGGAGTGCCATTCGTAATAATCTGTGTACGCTAACTATAAGAACGGAGTGATTTGATATGTGTGCTGTAAGCTAGCTTTAGGGAGCAATCTTATGTCCCCTAGACAGTGTCAGAGCTCAGAGTCCATGCTCCCCTCCCCCTTGTAGCTGGCATGGTTCTCTCTGTGCCAGCCACATCTCCAAACTTAGACATGGAGTGTGGAGATGGGGAAAAGAGGGCGAGGCGGGGAGGGGAGGAGACCATGGAAGCCGCATTACGCAGCTCCCAATGGCTGCCTGGCCTCTCCTGCTCCACAGCTAGACAGGCGACATTGCCTGTCCAGCCAAAAATGCAGGGCAGCCAGAGCACGGAGAGGAAGATCGCCTCTGTGCTCCAGCTGCCTTGCCTTGGATAGTCATCAGCCTCCAAATTGGAGGCTGATGACTATCTCCATAGGACTGCATCCTTAAGTGCAGAACTCTGTTCTTGGAACCTGGGCAGAGAAGCTTGCTACAGGTGGATTGTTAATTCTTGGAAGTAAAAAGCTCATTGCCTCATGAGGACATGAACCTTCACGAGGGATGGGTGCTTCTGGAGTAAGCTGTAAGCCTGGCTGTGTTAGGGCGAAGGATGTCCAGATGTTGTGAAATCTGTCCTGTGTGTGTTTCGTGGATTGTGCGGTGTCGTTCGTTCTGGTGTCCTTTACAAACGGATTTGAAATTTTTTCCGTTATGTGGAAAAATACGCAAATAATTTCATAAGAGGGTTTGCAACAATTTACGTAATTTATGCTAGTACAAAACATTTTGCGTATTGTCCCCCATCCCATTCAACTTTTCCCCTTGTATATTTTCCAGGATGGCATATGCAAGTTTCAGCAGAAACTTGCATATTTTCCTCTGAATAACTTTGCATTAATTTTGGGAAAGTAAAAAAAAATGGTCTGAAAGCCCATGGAAAGTCCTCCTGCAAAGCCCGAGGAGGTCGGTCCACAGCAGATTCTGCAGGCTGGATTCTCAGAAATCCGAACTCATTTTAGTCAGTCTTGAATTTCTCCAGCATCCCTAGTTAGGCAGAGGTCCTCCTGAAGTGCACTGTCGATGCCTAGGGATGTCAGAGAATTCTGCGATGGATCTCGGTGAGGCTGAATGCCAGTGCATTCAGCCCCCCGAAATCCGTGGTGGAATGAAGCCCCCCACCCCAAGAAAGGCGCGTGAAACGGAGCACTTACCTGCTGCCGTCCGCGCTGACTTGTGAATGGCGGCCGCGTCTGCGGCTGCCATTTGCTTCCTCATTATAGCCGTGATAGGCTTACGTAGGAAAAAAAAGGGAACGCAAATGGTGTAGTGGCCGCCATTTGCGTCCCCCTTTTTTTTTTTTGCCATAATAGCCTACGTAAATATTTACGAGAGCTTCGGCTATTGGGCAGTATAGAAATGAAATAAATAAATAAATAAATAAATAAAGGGGGGGGGACTCAAATGGTGGCCGTCGTAGCTGCCGCCATTTGCGTCCACTGGTTTTGGGGTTTTTTTTTTTGCCATGATAGGCTACGTAAATATTTACGTAGCCTATCACAGGAAAATACAGGGATGCAAATGGCGGCAGCTATGGCAGCCGCCATTTGCGTCCCTGCAGGCTGCCCAGCAGCTGCCATTTGTGTCCCTGCAGGCTGCCCAGTGGCCAGATGTCCGGCTGCGGGAAGCCCCGGCCGGTGGCTCTGTGGAATCTCCGCGGAGCGGAGCCCGCTGGAGAGAATTTCGGGGGGAGGGACAGAGCGCCTCCCCCCCACCGTGATTGTCACCCTTCGGAAAGGTGACTTTCGTACATCCCTATTGACGCCTACCTCAAGCAGGAGGCCCACTGCATGGTCACCTACAGCATCGAGTGGGAGACCAAGCCGGCTGACAAGTACACCTATAACCCTCTCCCAGGGTACAGTCTGCCCATGGGCGGGGGGCCCAAGTACTTCACCATCACTGACAAGGGGCACATGCTCGAGACCAGCTTTGGCAGCGGGTGGGACTATGAGATCATCCACTGAGCGTGCTCAAGAAGGAGGCGGCCTGAGCCTTGGTTACGCAGTATTACCCTGTGCTTCGTTCATAAAAATTTTATTCAATAAACAAATAGTTTAGGCAGCATCGCAAGTCTATAAGTGCTTTGTGTCTCACATCTCATACTTTGATTAACCTACTATCACTCCCTCCCCTGTTTATGCAAATCCTCCTGTGGTTAGGTATTTCCGCCTCCCAGTTTCATTTTTATTTTTAGCTGATATGAGCAGGTGCTATGACTGAATCCAAAAAGTCAAGGTGTATAGATGTGATTAAGATAAAGGAACCAGAGCTGTTGTTAGGCAGACTGTTCTAAGTAGTAACGTTATGACATGGTTGACCAGAATGTTCCTGGGAGAATGAGAAGCCTACCAAAAATGATTATTTAAGCTCTGCCGACCATGCCTGTCAGATAGGTAACTATAAAATCTTAATGATGAGTTCTTTGTTGGTTGAGAGAATAGAACTTTAATTTTACTAAGAAACATGCTAGCCACTGTTTCTATTATGCTTCTAATCTCCCTAATTGCATTATATGTAGTAATGCTTTTTGCTTGTTTCATCATTGCAAAGTTTCATTATTCTCTAATACTGTTTGAGCAGTAAGTAGATATTTTGTGGAACCACTTTGTGTTATTTGGCTTGAGAGTTGTTTCAGGGTCCACAACACATATCAATTTAATTCTTGAAGCCCAGAACACTCAGCTGGGATTCATACATCTGTTGCTGAGTGGGGTCTGTCCATATAGCCACTGTTTTCTCTCTTGGTCAGGTGAGTCACAGACACACCTCTTCAGGTAGGTAAAACAAGCTAGTCGGATAGAGTGGGAGTGGGTCCCCCCCCCCCCCGGTCTCACTGGTAGCAACACTCCCGGGTGTCAGGCAGACAAGAATGTTGCCCATCAACTGATGGATCACCTCATTCTTTTAACTGGAAATCCCAGGAATTGAACCTGAGCCTAACAACAGTTGCTACCTGGACAGCAGACTGAGCAAACACATGGGCCATTTGGTCACAGCCTTCACCACTACGGTGAGATGTGTTGTATTTCTATTAACATTATAGTAATTATTTCCAAATCAGCACCTATACATTAGCATATGCAAATTTTATGCAGACATGTACCTTCTTCTGTCTTTTTTTTTCTTTTTGGTGTGTAAGTGGCCACCCTAGACCATATATAGCAAAAATCTTCAAGAGATGCAATGGAGTGTTTAGATACATTTTGTCCTTTGAATGCAAACGGTGGGAAGTGAAGAACAAGGGAGAGACTGATCATCGTCTTTTTTTGGTGCAATTCCTGTACACTGTATCCAGTTTCATATCCTGTATCCAATTCTGGTCATTGCTGGAGACAGGAGATTGAACTAGACAAAATTTGGGGACAACCCAGCTCCTTCTGCTCTTATGGAAAAAATCTGGAATTGGTTAATGTTAGCTTTCCAGGAAGAAATCTAAATCAGGCATTGCTGTATTGTATAAATGGAAACAATAATGACCCTCCCCCCACCCATTTTCCCAACTTCAACTGGTTTAATATGCCAGGCATAAAGAATAGCATGGAGTGAGGAATACAGCGGAAAGTGGAATTAGCTATCTGTGAGCCTCAGTTGTAAGTGATTCAATAGTGCAGAAGGTTGATGCCTCTTTACTGATACAGCCTAAAACTGAAGCCCCAAGAGCCTATTCCCAGTGCAAGGAAAAGACAGGTGGCAGGATGTGATTAAGGGCAATAAAATATCTCTGCAGAGAAACTGCTAACAGTTTTCCTAGGAGCTGGTGATGATCCAAGTGGGAGTCAGGAAGGAGGAGGTTGCATTCATCCAAGCAAGAGAAGACAGACTCTTCAAAAATAGTTTTTACAGGAAGATTCTTTTCCCAGTTCTTTCTGTTTTGCCTCCTTGCATCTTGATTATGCTAAAATCTAATGTCCCTGACTTCTCATTTTCCTTGATTTTGATTCCTACTCTTCTGCTTGTCTCACCTAAATATCACCTCTTTCCAGTCTTGTGTTATTTCTCTGTCTGTCCCTACCCTGTCTACTTTCTCATGCCTTATATTTGTTATAAATAATGGTGGATCTGGGCTAAGTTAGTTGCATTCAGTTCCTGTTGAAGTTAATAGGCCGTGTTAAACCAAGCCATGACCAGCTTGTCCCACTGATTTCAATGGACCCTAAATTTAGCTAACTTAGGGCGCAATTGTATCAGGATAGGTGGCCGCCTCTGAACTTGGAGGCGACTGCCTATCCAATGCAGGGCAGGAGCAGCGCAGAGGGCATCTTCCCCTCCATGCTTCAGCTGTCCTGCATTTGCGGCCAGACAGCCAAAATCGGCTGTCTAGCCATGGGAAATCAGAGTGGGGGGAGCGACGCTGGATGACGCGTAGGAAGCATCGGAAAGGCACATCCACCTGCCCCACCCGCAGGAACACCCTGTTTTCGCTGTTCCATGCTCCTCTTATGAGCGCAGGGCTGATCCGCACTGCCTATGAGACAGCGCGGGAGGGGTAGAGGTTGGTTCTCAGGGAACCAACCTATCTTATGTCTGTCTAGCCACTGACTAGCGGCCATAGAATTGCGTCCTTAGTTTGAATTAAGAATAGGTGAGAATTGGTTTATATTTTTAATAACAGCTTACTAAAATTCATGCATTTCTTCATAAAAGGGTTGGAAAGAACTTGAACTTTAAACATTTCAAATGCTGGAGAAAGTACAACTGTGCAACTGAGAGATTTTCATTCAGGCAAAGAGCGCTGAGTGCTTAGCTCTTAGCTCCTATGTAGTCAACCCTGTGTGGTGCTGACTTAGGGTTGCTGCCTCTTTTTTTCTGACAGGCTGTTCATCTTTAATGGCTTCATGGCAGGCAGGTACAACATGGGCCTCTCCATGCTGGAAATACCGGTACCTATCAAAAAACTGGGCTGGTGCAAATGGTGAGAATGATCAGTGCAAATGTGGTTCATTTGTTAAAAAATGTTATTTTTAATAAGAACTTACCAAATTTGCAAATTTCTTCATAAATAGGATGGAAGGAAGTTGGGGTTTAAAAAAAAATGGTGTGAGAGAAAGCAAAACTGGCAGGTTTGTCCATCCCTCAGCTGGATCCAATGCATTGTCTTCTTACTTTGAAGGTTCTCCGTGACTTTTGTTTACTCCTTATTTCTCTCCTGCTGTGTTGGTTAGTTTGAGATTGGGAACCTACAGGCAGGGATTTGCCTTTTAAAAAGTGTTGTGTAATGGCCATGCTTGGTAATGTTAGTAATTTCACAACAACAACAGAAACAAAAAGTATGTCTCTTCACCACATTTCAGAAGAAGCTTTTACTAGGGTGGATCAACCTGTAAGGTGTGTGGGGTGGGGTGAGAAGGCAAGCCAAACCATCTTTAGAAAATAATTGGGGCTATATGAATTAAATATAGCAGTCTATGTTTAACTCATGTAGTTATGTTCTGCTTATTCTTTAATTAATTTATATTCCAACTTTCCGCCAAAAATGGCGCTAAAGATAATAAAATACAGATTAAAAACAAAATATGATTGGAAAGATAACGCTAAAACAAATTAAAAACACAGTTGAAAAACACCACTTTTTAAAAACAGTTTTTAAATCTGCTTGGTCATTTTGGGAAACAAAATGCTGGACTAGCTGTTTAATCTCATCCAGCATAGCTCTGATGTTTGTATTTATGCACATATATATGGGATGGGCAACAATGTGTTGCAATGTATCCGTAGCTCCTAGCAGTAGTTCAGGATTTCCTGCCAGCCATGCCCTCCCCTCCAGGGTACTATAAGGCAAGCTGCAAGTTCAAGCAGGGCATTCCATTCCCCCATTCCCAGTTTTCAATCCCATACCCCAACTGGTGCTCAACATTCTATGGCTACTGAGCATGGTCAGTCTTCATTGGGTTTGGGGTGGGGTGGGGGAGTTGTCCCATTAGGGATATTTAAAAAAATATGTACATCTAAAAACCTTGGAGTTCTTCCAAGCATGCTGACACCACCATCTTATTTCTCAGTGGCCCCATTTTGGCTCCATTTCTGTCGGCACTCACCATCTGAGTTTGCTATTAGAGGGAATGATACATATCCCATCCACTCTTCCTTAGAAAGCTCAGAGCAACGTGTGGGGCTCTCAATACTCTCGAAGTTCACATCCATTTAGCTAGTTTATTGTGTACACTTTAGAGTAGTACCATTCAATGGAAGGTATTATGATTGCAGAATATTGTGTTATGATTTGTTATATACCACTACACAAAACAATCAAAAGACACCAGGATGAAAGCTCCTAAGAATCAGTAGATATACATTGAAAAACAGATTATATACCTCCTAAACATTACAATGGATTGGATCTAGAGACAGATGAGCAGAACCATGCTAACATAATGTGGCTTTTATTTTGCTTCCCTCCCACTACAGCCTCCTGTGCCCCCCCCCCCAGTGCCTCCTGTATTCATGAGGGTCAACAGACCTCTGGAATAGCATGTGATGGGTCAGGGGGATACAACAGAATGGGGAAATTAGTAGAATTCAGCAGGGCTGTCACAATGAGTAAAACGAATGATTGAAATCAAATGGAAATCAAAGATTGAGGATTGCAAATAAAAAAAAACTCCAATGCTCTCTTAAAGACTTTCCTGTACCACACGTTTACGGGAGATCAGTACAGATCTGAGACATTTGTAATTTACAGCTGACCTACTGGATTGGTGGTGCATAACATCTAATGTTACGCATTATTCAGCCATGAATGGGAATTGTCTTATTCAGCTATGAATGGGAAGTCTTATTCAGCTATGAATGGGAATTGGTGTAAGTGTGAGACAACGGGCTTCTTCACACTGTGCTTTTTTCCTGCTATTGAGATTGGTTACTCATGGAAGTTTGCGGGCCCTTTAGATGATGTCATTAACCTCTAGGGCGTCTCCTGCATGAAATGTCCTTTATTCCACTTTTTAAAAGATCAGAGATAATGAGCTATCAAATTACAGTGCTTGAGTTCTGTTTGAGTTCCCTCATGGAAAGCGAAAAACTCACAATAAGAGGAGCTAGATCAATGAAACATATGGAAGACTCAGATAAGGGGGAAAAGCGGCGGCGGGGGGAGGGGGAGGGGAGGAAGCATGTGTAAAGGGAGTCTGTTGTGATCCTGCACTTAAAATGAGAGCAGAAAGCCCCATTTTAAATGCAGGATTTTAGGGTTTCACTTAGTGCTTCCACTTCTCGCAATGCAAAACTGAGTGGAGCTATAGCTCAGTAACTGAGCACCTGCTTTGCATGCAGAAAAAGGTCACTTGTTTAATCCCCAGCATGTTGTTTTAAGTATTCACTCCATTTATGAATCACCTGAATGCCGAAACTCTCATCTGAGGTCAGCAGAGCTAGGATGTTGGAGAGGCACTCCCAGTTGGAGGTGCCTACATTCCTCTAGGTGGGCCAGAGTCTGCTACAGTCTAAGTGTAGCAGAACGTGCATTGTACTGTGTGGAACTGGTAAGAATTTATTGTATTTTGTAGACGTGACTAGTTCCGTGTGTGTGTGTTGTGAGATAACTATGAGTAATGGAGCGTATTCTTGGAATTGAAGGAAGGCCGCCACAAGTGGGTCAGTTAGGTACTGGAAGCAGCCAGCTGCTTAGTTTAGCAGGGATACCTTCGTCTAGGTGTTACTGGTGTCAGCGGCAGTCCTGGTTACATTGAGAACAATGGGAATGGTGGTAAGACCAGGTCCAAAACTAAGGATGAGGTCATCAACATCATGGGGGCTATAAAATACCAGGGTTTGCTTTGTTTGGGAGAGAGATCCTGGGACAACGAGAAACCTGGCATACGTGCTTAGGCTGGCTTCTCCCACCATGCCTTACATCTAGGTAAATACGAAATTTTGATATTGACTGTTAGATTGAGAGGAACCTAGGTTTTACTATGTTAACAATATGCTTGCTACTATTTTCATTATACTTTTAGTGATTATAACTTGTGTGAATTTAGGGATGTTTGTAATCTGCCTCATCTTAGCTAAAGCTTGTTATTTCTTAGACTGAGCAATAAATATATATATTCTTTAATACCATATTTGTGTTGTCTGGCTTGATAGAGATTTTAGGGACCACTACCCATACATTAATTCTTGAAGCTCTGAACAATTGGTAAAGATTTGCAAATCTATCACTGAGTGGGGTCTGCCCTTAGACATTGTATTCTCTCTTGATCTGGTGAATCTCAGATACAGCCATTCAAGTTTGGGAAACAAGCTAGACGGATGGAGCAAGAAGAAGTTACTTGTCTCATAAGGCTGCTTAATATGTTCATATCAGAGAGGCCTTTTGGGAGGAATCCTGTGACTGAATACCACCTTGGGACTATTATTCAAAAAAAGAAAGAAGAGAGTTTGCAAATGGTTTAAACAAATTATTACACAAACTTAGTGCTTGCCAGTGCTGGAGATTTTCAAAGTACGGAAGCAGCCATTATAAAATCCGCAAGGGCACAATCTTGTGGATGTTAAGACAGAAAAAGTCCTACATCTCCCAGCATTCCCCAGCCAGTCATGCTGGCTGGGGAATGCTGGAAGATGTAGGACTTGTTTCTGTCTAAACATGCATAGGATTGCATCCCAGAGCAAAAGTCTAGTCTAGTTTAAGAGGTGCAAGCAAAAAACGGCAATGCAGAGCAACTCCATGCATGATGACTCAGAAGTACGTCCCACTGCATCCAATAGAGCTCACTCACCAGTGTGTACATAGCAGCCTTCCCTAATCTGGTGCCCTCCAGATGTGTTGGACTGCAACTCCCATCATTCCTGGGGATGGTGGGAGTTGCAATCCAACCCATCTGGAGGGGGCACCAGGTCAGGGAAGGCTTCTATATAGGATTGCAGCAGGCTAAGTTATGTAAATAAGTAGTTGCTAGGGTGTAACCTTGCCTCCCTGTGTGTAGGGGGGGCGGGACGGGGAGAGGCAACCCTGCAACATTTATTTTCTATATGCTTATGTTCCTCCTTCATTTCTCCAGGTCATTTCCCAGGGCCCCCCCCCCCCATTGTTTAGCCTCTCCGGCCTGGCAGGCAGAAAGGGCCAGACGTTTCCTTTGCAAGACCATTTCCTGTGGAACTCTCTGCCTGGCCAGAGTTTCCATTGTACAGAAAGTCAAAGCATACACATCCTGCCTCTAATGGCTTCCCCACTCCCATTCCCCGTAGCACACTCCATACTCTCTTCATGCAATAGAGAGGGGTCCTATGTTCTCCAGTGCCTTTGCCCACAGTACAGGTGTGTGTGTGTGCGTTTGTGTTAATCTCACATTCAGTATTCCAGAGTAATGTCTCAGTGATACTCTCTAAAATTCTTGCCTCTGAGCAATCCAAGATTCTGTAGAGTAGGAGCTGAATTTCCTGTGTGTGTGTGAGTGTTATGTTAGGGAAGTCTGGAAAGTTAGTGCATGGCATGAAAGCAGAGGAGAGGGAAGTGTGGGTTTCTATACATGTGTAATGCCTCCTTTTGGTTTTTGGAAGCAGTGAACACTGGAGAGGGAAGAGGGGTGGGGGTGTCAAACTGTGCAGTTTAATCGGATTAGGACAGATTCTGCGGATGAATTAAAAATCCTGCAAGTAGTCCGAAGAGCCCAGCAACGCAGCTGGCTGGAGAGGAAGTTGCTACTTTGGGGAAATCAGGATAAACTCACATAAAAAGTAAGGATTTTCTTGGGGTGGGGGAAGGAGGGGAGGCTTCTTATGCACCCACCTGCTCCCCCCCCAATTTAACACTTTCACTCTCACACTTTCTCTCTCTCTCTCTCTCTGCTATAAAGCAGGGATGCCAGCAATCAATATAGAGGATCTGAGCGAGAAGGATAAACTGAAAATGGAAGTGGAACAGCTACGGAAAGAAGTCAAGTTGGAAAGGCAACCTGTGAGTACTTAAACCATTATGGGGTTTCTCCCTCCCTCCCTAGATCTGGGAAGAGAAGCTTTTGAACCAATTCCTGTTTTCAGTGGCATATCAAAGCTGTGCTTTTGGTTGCTGTTTTTGGAAGAGGCGTGTTGGCACAATGTTGGGGTTGCAATTTGGCAAAGAAATTGACTGGTTTATTTATTTTATTTTTTAAGTTCCATTGCTAGCAGTGCTCTTAGGAAAACTAAAGAAAGGGCCAGCTAGAGAAAAGAAAAAAAACAACAACCCAAGCCCGCCTTCAATCTCTTTGGAGACCTAAGCAGAGCCAGTGGAGGTAAAAGGCTGAGGGTGCAATCCTATGCATGTTTAGACAGGAAAAAAAGTCCTACAACTTTGCTGGCTGCACCCTTGCATTGCTGGCTGGGGGATGCTGGGAGTTGTAGGGCTTCCTTCTGTCTTAACATGCGTTTGGATTGGACCTGGAGTTGTGTTCATTTGAGACGTGGGGCCAGCCTGATCGCGCTGCCAAGGTGTGAAATCTGTAGGGGTGCGAGGGCTCTGTGAAAAGCTTCCCTTGGCTAGCTTTAGAACGGGGGTGGGGAACATATGGCCCTCCAGGTGTTCTTGGACTGCAACTTCTATCAGCCTTAGCTAGCATATGGTGACGATGGGATTTGCAGTCCAACAACATCTGGGGCCTGCACGTTACCATCCCTGCTTTAGAAACACACAGAAGTCCCTTATTTTTGCAAACCTGGGCTACTTTCTCCCCTTTTTGTTGGTTTTCTGCTGATTTTCATTTGATACCTTTCTGTTCATGGTACTTTTAGGGCACAATCCTATGGGGATAGGCAGCCGCCTCCGAGCTCGGAGGCGACCGCCTGTCCAATGCAGTGCAGGAGAAGCACGGAGGGGATCGTTCCCTCCACACTTCTCCTACCCTGCATTTGCGGCCAGACATCTGATTTTGGCTGTCGAGCTGCAGGAAGACGGAGCAGGGGAGGAGGCTTCCGGATGACACATAGAACCTTCCCTGCCCTGGAACACCCCCCGGAACGCCCCATTTTAGCCGCTCCACACTCCTCTTCCGAGTGCAGAGCATGGGGCCATTCCACACTGCCTGCGAGGCAGTGTGGAAGGGGGGGAAGGTTGGTTCTCTGGGAACTGGAAAACCACATATCCTATGACCGTCTAGCTGCTGACTAGCAGCCAGAGGATTGCTGCCTTAGAATTATTACTTAATAATTGTGTTATTGTTGTCTTAATAACAAGTGGGACCTGCCACAAAATGTTGTAGTGTGGAGTGCTCTTCTTCAGGATTCTAGCTGTGCTCTCTTCCAGGATGCTCCATTCCAACCCCAACTCCCAATCTTCCATTTCTTTCCCCACTCCCAAGTCAGTCAGCATTCTACGCCCACTGAACAAGCTCAGTCCTGATTGTGCTGTCTCTCATACTTAGAGTCGAATGCTTGAAATCAATGGGTCCTTTAATTTAGTCATGATTAACGTATGTCACATTGATTTCAGTGGGTCTACGCTAAGTCTGGATCCAACCCAGTATATCATAACACAGACAGAATACGTAGCAGTATAAAAGCCCCAACAACAAAATTCAGCAGCAAGAAAATCAGTTGGCCAGCATCTTTCCTGGAGGACCACCAAAAGGTGGGCAGTGATGGAGTCAGGTGGACCCTGGCCAGGAGGGTATCCCACAACCCAAATGGGCCTGTCATATGTTCCCACCTGCTGTACCTCAGAGTGGGGGACATGGAGCCCTGAAGGGGCCCCTTCAGGAGCCCTGATGATGGAGCCCATCATCAACCCTGATGGAGCCCTGAAGGGGCCCCGATGTCATCTGAGGATGTGGATAGGTACATAGGGGAAGAGGCAGTCTTTAAGACATTCTGACCTGGGACCAGATCATTTAGTGTTTTAAAAGTATGCTCTTTAGATGTAATTCCATGACCTGTTGAATGTTATAGCCAAGAAACTAGTGCCTGAATTTGCTTTTTCCCTACTCCCTCCCAATCCACTTTCCTTTTGTGTCATGTCTTTTAGATTGTAAGTCTGGAGGGCAGGTGCTGTCTTATTTCTTATCTTTGTAAGCCATTCTGGAAGGGTTTTTGGCTGGAGGGATAAAAATGCTAGAAATAAATGAGTAGCCATTAAGTTGGAACAAGGCTGGAGTTCTATGCTGTATTTATTGAGCTCTGGTTAATGCATTTACCTAGCAGCTACATTTTGGACCAGCTGAAGTTCCTGAGTATTCTTCAAATGAAGTCCATCCCCACCCCATCCTAAACGCATGTTACAGTAGTCCAGTCTGGCTATTACAAAGCGATGGATGCCTTTGACCAAGTCTCCTTACTCCAGGAAAAGGCCCAGCTGGTGAACCAGCCTAAGCTGAAAAACGGTAGTCCTGGCAACTGTGGCTACCTGGGCATCCAGGGGGAGCCCACAGGCTGTGAATCCGATTCTCTCTGGAGAATTGAACAGGCTTTATACCTAAATCCAGATCAGCAGAACCCCCAAGCAAGAGTGTCATCTTTTCTGGATCATTTAATTTATTATTATATTCTTACAACCTTGATTGGGGTGGACTATCTGGACTTTCTGTCTCAGGCACCAAAATGCCTTGGGCTGTGTCCGCCTTTGCCTCTCCCCCTCCCCCAACAATCCCAGAACCAGTTTGGGAATTACTGACACTAGGGAATGGCTATTGACATCAGTTGTAGAACTGATGATACAGCCAGAACTAAAATGAAGACTGTAATTACAAGGAAAGGGGAGAAGCGTGAACAGGCTAATTGTGGGGTATGTGATTGGCGGGGTAAATTTGGGACTTTTATTGCTTAAGTATAAGTAGCATGCAAGTAATAAAATGGCTGATAATTAGGGAGGGAAAAAGCAAATTGGGCACCATCCAGACATTCCTACTAGTACTACACAATGTGTGTTTGCATACTCAAGCTACTTTGAGGCAGTGCTTGATAACTATCAATGTATCAGTACATAGTGTCTTCATAAATCCTGCAAGTCAAAACTGTGTGGGCTGGATTTACTGCATGTAGAAGCTCTCCACCCAGTTTTTGGGGATCCCCCTTCCACCATCGATCACCCCATTCAGCAGCATCTCCTAACTCTCTGTGTAGCATTTTCACGGGGCTGCCATGGGAAGGAGGGAGTGAGGAAATCCACTTTTGTCAGAGCAGTTGATCCAGCATAAATCTGGATCCAACCCAATATGTACAGCCAATTTATAGAAAGGTATCTATCACTGTGAAATTGCACTTAGTCTTTTTCCAGTGCTACCCTGTATATATACAAACTATATATTTTTCTTCTTTCTCTCTCTCTCTCTCTTTCTCTCTCTCGAGGTTTCTAAATGTTCTGAAGAAATTAAAAATTACATTGAAGAAAGATCTGGAGAAGACCCTCTGGTGAAAGGCATCCCTGAAGATAGGAATCCTTTTAAAGAGAAAGGAGGATGTGTTGTTGCTTAGGTTAGGAGAACACAGTTAGGCAATTTTGAAACTGGAATAAAAAGCATTATAGGATAATTAGGTAGCCCGATCTAACTAAGTTCCAAGAGTCCTCCTTACTGAAGAAATACAGAGAAACTGATTTTTTACAAGAATGGAAATGCCTGCTTATAATTTTGTTTCCTGAAGCAGATTCTTGCTAAATACATTCCTAGAGGCTGTTTCCCACTCTTAATTTCCTGTGCTTGCTGTTTTGAATAATAATAAAATTATTTGTATAACTTAATACAGTGTTATTTTGGATTCAAGGTGCATGGTGAAATGCTTCCCTTTCTTCTTTTTTGCAGAATATAGAACCTTAATCTTGAGAGCACCATGGTGTTATACCGTCATATAAAAATAGGGGTTCATTCATATGTTGCTGAATTATAATCGTGATTATGCAAGCAATTTTTTGTTTGGCTTCAAAGTACTTACTTTATCCGAGTTAGTACCAATGATCAGAACAGCACAGCCCAGACACTCATATGCAGAAGTAATGAAATCAGTGAAACCATCTCCCAGTATTTATATTTATCATCATCATCATCATCACCACCACCACCACCACCACCACCACCACCATTTGTTTATATCCCACTTTTCCCTCCAAAAGGAAGCCAAAAGCAGTTAATATGCAGAATTCAATAGTATCAAATAAAACATCAAATGACTATATGAAAATATCTAACAATAAAAATACCACAATAAATTAAAAACAAGCTTTCAGTTCAGAACTTAAACATCAACTCAGTTAACAAATAGAGAATTCATACATATATTGAACAAAGGGGTAATAAAATACAAACCATACTTTACCAAAAATACACACTTAATACCCCACTCCAGCAGCCAATATAACTGTTGGACAGTACCATTAAAAGAGACAAAGCACCCTAGAACCAACAGAGGGAAAACAGACAGAATTAATACAGTAAATGTGCACAATATAAAGAACTGCCATACCCTGAAACCCTGTCATATCAAACCTTCCCCGAGGTATTAACTGAGGTGGGTATGTTAGATTCTTCGTGTAAAACAGTATCACCTAACACCTAACTCAGTTCATCCAGAAGATACCATTGTTAATGGTACGTAAAGCACCACTGTACTGTCATTTTTATGACACAACTGCCCAGTTTGAGCGATCAGAAATGCCCCATTTATGAAGCAATCTTACACGGGTTTACTCAGGCCTGCTATGCTCAACAGTGCTCATTCCTGGGTAAGTGTGTAAAGAATGGCAGCCTTAAAGTGCCCCTAAATTAAATTAAAACTAGGGCTGCAACATTTAATCAGTTTATTGTAATTGTCCCAAAAAAGGGTAATTGGCTAGCATATATATATATATATATATATTGGACTTGATGGTCTCATAGGCCGCTTCCAACTCCACTTTTCTATGATTCTATGATATATAATACAAGTGTTTACAAAAATGGCAGATGGCAAGCACAATCTTATTGATTGATTGATTGTATTTTTATCCTGCTCCTCAGCCAAAAAAAAAGGCTCCAGGAGCGGCTTACAATCATTGAACAAAGACAGTACCTGCCTGCAGGCTTACAATCTAAAAAACACAGGACACACAAAGAAAGGGCAACGGGGAGGGGAGAAAAGAACAAAGAATTAGGTAGACTGTCAGCAGGGCTGGTGGGATGGCCCTGTTCCCCCCCTCATCTCCCAAAGGAGGGGCAGTCCAACTGGAGCAGGCCCTGATGTTCCCTTAGCGGCTCCCTCGCTCCTTCTTCTTCCCCACAGGGCCATGGAAGTCAGTTAGAAGCGGGCTTCTCCCTTCTTTTCACACACAACGCGGACTGCCTCTTCTAAGGCTACTAGGGCACGTGTGCATCACTCGAAAGTAAAGAAAACAACCTTTTTGCGTCAGAAACGGTTTTTACGCATAGGCCAATTTCACCAGCTGATTAATCGGCTAAAAACTCGCACGATTTCTTGGCAGCCTTGGTTACAACTCACAGCCCTGATACCCTAGACGTTTAGGTGCAGGGAGGGATAATATACACGGAAACATTAATCGGAATCACAAGACCGAGGCTTCCGACGGATCCGATATCGCTTCATTCTCCGGTGGTGACACAAGTTCCTGCTCAGGGACCGCCTTCAAAGTACACAAACCTTTCTAAAGGTTGGCGACACGCTCGAGGGCTGCAGCTGAAGGCAAAGCTAAAGGGGCGGTTTAGAAGTTTTTGTCAATCCTATCCGTTTCGGTAGCCCTTGCGGAGGCTGCGCATGCGCCCCGCACCGCCAGGCCCTAGAAATGGCTCTGCGCTGCTTTTCCCGGCTCGGGCGCAAAGAGTGAGTCAAGCTGCCGCCGCCGCCGCCGCCACCACTTTTGCGCGGCGACACCGCCGCGAGTTCTTCCCGCGGCAGGAGCAGCGCTGCCGACGGCTCTCCCAGCGGGAGCCACCCGATATACACGCAGGAGCATTTCGCCTTGAGAGCGTCTCTGAGAAAGGTACCGTGAGGACCCCACGTCCTTTTGCCAGTGAATGGCGTCACTCAGCCGCCTCCGCCTCTCGACCCCGCGTCCTTTTGCCAGTGAATGGCGCGCCGGAGCGGGGGACGGGAAGGAGCCTGGGTTACTGCCGCCCGCCCCTCTCGAGAAGGGGAGGGCGAAAGAAGCATTTCCCTGGTCGCGGCCGCCGCAGGGCCCGACCCCCACCCCCGCTGCAACGAGCCGCGGAGGACAGAAGGAGCAGCTGCCCGCTCCTGCGCCTCCGATGTAGTTAGCGCGTAATATTGGTGGCGGCAGATACCACCAGTTGGCTTACGCGCTGCGCCCTCGATGGTTTGGAAACCTTTCCCGTTCAGTGCTCCGCCCTCCCTCTTTTTTTTTTTTTTTTGGCGGTGCCCATTTTTTTGGTACTACCTTTTTCTTTTCTTTTTTGGTAAGTAAGCTCAGCCCCACCGAAGAATATAAGCGGCCTGCTGGGCACATGGAGGCTGCAGTCCTGTGCATATTGATCAGGAAGTCTGTCCCATCGAACCTAGCGGGGCTTCCTTCTGAAGAAACGGGGATGGCATTGTGCTGCTAGGCCCGAGTCCTCCTGTTTCACGTTATTGTAAGCCCTCAAGCATGGCATGCAGGTAATAACACACTTCTGCTGACCTCGGCCCCAGCAGCTGGTATTTGGAGTATACTGCTGCTGAACGTGAATGTTCTGTTTAATTGTCATGGGTCACAGCTGTTAATAGATCTGGCCTCCATGACAACATCAAAGATAGTAGCTGTCACGACATTTGGCGATACCACATTCCATAAACTTACATTTTCTTGTAAAGAAGTATTTGCTTCCCTCTGCTTTGATGCTACTGCCACATCAGTTTCATTGGGTGATCCTGAGTTCAAGTCTTAAAGGAGACAGAGAGAGAAACAAAAATAACAGCTGGACTAGAGAATTATATGAAGGCATTGCAATACTGGCAATATACTAATTATGTAACCGGCCAATTGGACATTCATTAGACAAATAAAAAATAGTTATAATTAAGGAGAAGACTATTTTTTAAAAAACCTGTTCAACATAATCTCACATTTAAGGCTACGGATTTATGAATTTTATTTTTTACATGTATATACTACCCATCAGTTGATTGTAGGGTGGTTTACAATCATGAAAATACAACAATTCATTCAACAATAAATTGAATGGTTGTGAACTGCCCAGAGAGTGTCAGCTGTTGGGCAGTATATAAATGCAATAAATAAATAATAAAAACTTAAAACCAGCAGAATGCAAAATACAAAGCTCACAGTATGTACTTACAGTGCAATCCCATGCATGTCAACTCAAAAGTAAGTCCCATGGAGTCCAGTGGGGCTTACTCTCAGGAAATGCATAAGGATTGCTGCCTTAAAATTCTAAATGCACCTAAAAGCCTGGGAGAATTAAAACAAAAAAACCCTGCATGTTTTGCTTGGCATGTAAAATGAATGTCAGATGAGCTTCCTTGGGGACAGAATTCCACAGTCGTTGTCTTCCAACCGCTTATGGTGGGGGTACATGGCTTTGCCATGTGCCAAAGGTGTGGATAAGGGAGTCAGTGTTCCTCTAGGTGCCTGGGTCCCAAATATTATGCAGACTGATTTGAGATCCACACCTGAGTAAACATGGATTGGATGAGGCTGCTGAGTTGTGTTACGTGTGCATTTGCAGAATTTAGCAATGGCTGCCCCAATCCAGCACACACAGGACTCCCCACCCCCACCCCAAGGATCCCCTGTTGATATGATAGGGTAGGAGTTCTGTTTGTTTATCCATTTGCATCTTCATTATTCGGTCCTGCATTGGTAAATGGGGCCAGAACTCTTGTGGGTTTATCATATACACAAAGAGAATCTGGGTCACAGTGGTGATATGGTAAATGTGTAGTTCTTAGTCCTTATGAAAAATCTGGGCTATTTCCCCTTACACACTATTATACGATCTGCTTTCTCCTAAATTACTATAGTTGATAGCTGAAGGCAGAAACGTCTTTATGTTGCCTGTAATTTCCTTCTGGAATTCATTGCCACAACATGGCTACTACGTTAGATGGCTTTAAAACAAGGATGGGGAACTTGTGGTGTGCCAGACGTTGCTGGACTACAACTCCCATCAGCCCAAGCCAGGGATTAGGGGAATTGTAGCCCTATAACATCTGAAGGGCCACAGGTTCCCCACCCCTGATTTCAAAGATACTTAAAGAAATGGGGGTAGGCTGGCTTACTTTCGGGTGTCCTTCCGCTAGCAGGGAAAGATGTTTCTGTTCAAGCAGGGCTTTGGGTTGTAAAATGGTCTGTTCGGCTGAGTGCTGTTTTTATTCTGTAATTTTTGGTGTCCTTTTATATGTGCTTTAATGTCTTTATTAGTGTTTTTAACTACGTTTTTTAAAATAACATTTTATGATTGTTATCCTCCTTGAGTGCCGGTTTTTTTAGTGGAAAGGCAGGGTATAATAAGGGTGCAATCCTATGCATGTTTAGATAGAAATAAGACCTCTAAGTCCCAGCATCTCCCAGCAAGCCATGCTGTCTGGGTAATGCTGGGCAAAGGTAGGACTTCGTTCTGTCTAGACAACACCCAGCATTCCCCAGACAACGTGGCTGGCTGGGGGATGCTGGGAATTGTAGGACTTAATTCCATCTAAACATGCATAGGATTGCATTCTAAATAAATACATTCATGTAGGATATCTTTCTCGGTGGCTATTGGCCATGATGGCTAAATGGCAAGTCATGTGGAGATGTGCATGGACTGAAATCGTGTGAAGTAGTCGCTGTGACAGCTGCATGAAGGTGGAATGAGTCAGGTAACTAGATGTTGGGCCATGGAATGTTGTCGTCATTCCCTGCTCCCTAGGAAACCCTTCTTATGAAGTGAACACCAAGCCCCATTGAGCTATAGCTCAGCCTCCAAACTGGAGGAGATCTTCCCAAAGTGTCCAAAGTAAGCATTGATCAGAACACTGTAATATACAAACTAATAGCACTAATTTACTCTTAGGATTCAGAGGCACCTCAAATTCCTGGTTGCCAGCATCAATGTTTCTCTTGCACAATCACTTCTTTTGTGTATCAGTGTGGGTGGGAAGCCCAAGATTCTTAGGCTTCAGATCTTTAGACATATGGACACTTCCAGCCTTGTTCATTTTGTAAGCATGGGTTCCTTAGAATTTTTTTTTTTTAAAATGGAGTGGCTGCTATTACTATCAACATCAGGTCAGCCATTTTAAGGCAAAGCTCAGCTCACTTCCAGCTGTTCTCTCCCTCACCCACCCCCACCCCCAGCGAATAGCAGCTGCAAAAGGCAATGCACATTGGCAGGGAAAAAAGAACACTGCCTGAAGTCAGCCCTATTGTACAGTAACTGCTGTAATTCATAGCTTTGTCTGAAATCTTCAGATGATTTTGAGGCTCAGGAAAAACCTCTTGCATTTGAAACTGCCCAGGATCAAATTGTGTTTGTGCCCATTCTCACAAGCAGGAATGCTGCAGAAAACATACATAGGGTCTGATCCAGATTTGTGATGGATCACCTCCACTGATGGACAGCGTTGATTTGAGGGGTAATTCCAGGAATGATTCCCATTCCTCGCCTGGGGTTTGGAACCCCATGTAAGGATTGCCTGGGTTAGGTACACCAGGAATCCAGAGTCTCTTCACTTGTGTTCAGAACCGTGGAGAAGGCAACGGGGAAACCACATTGATGAGGGCCTCAGTCATGGTAGTAGTGTTTAGCTTTGGACTGTTCTGGAATTACATACAACCTGTAGCTCCTGACCATCAGCTATGTGATTTCTGAAGAGTGTAACCATTAATCTTTTACCATGGGATTTCCTGCAATAAAGAAATCTCACTGATTTGGGTGTCCGGTGTTAGATTGCCTGAGCGTGTGCGCTGAAGGATCAGGAAATTGGACATCCTCCTTGTTCAGATCTACTCCATCTCCCTAAATACTTTATTCATTGACCTTCTCTATCTTTGCATTTAGAGAGAGGCATGCACTTTTGTAGACCACCTGCAGTGCAGAATAGGATTGATGAGGTTATCTCCCAACTCCATAAACTGCTGTTAACACGTTCATAGAGTATAATTAGAAGTTGTATTATTAGTATTCATGATTATAACTTTGACCTAGGCTCTTTTTTACCATTTTTTAAATAACGTTTCAAAATCTGATTTAAATTTTAAGTAATCTGATTTTTTAATTTTTTTGAAAAAAATGATATTTATCAATTCCGCTGACAGAAATTGATTTCCCTGCCCCCTCCTTCCCATAGAAGTCCCCCTCCAGCACCCTGAAAATGCTATACAGAGAGTCAAGAGGTGATCTCTGGTGTGGAGAAGAGGGGGAATCCTCCCAAGGGAGCCCTTTCTCTCGCAGAAGGTCCCTTCCTCTTGTGGAAGGCAGATCCTTGATCCAACCCAAATGTTGCTGCTTCTTAGATGCTTTCTTCTGGACATGTGGTCTGCCCTATTTATACCCTCCGCACTCCCTTCCCCAATTCTGGCGTTTGCACCAGCCCTGAGATTAGCTGGGTTCAGAACTCTGAGGATCAGTGTGAGACAGGCAAATAGCGGCATTAATTCTGAAAGTGCAAAGATGGCGGAATGCATTCTTAGCAGTGGCATTGTGAGCAGCTGCTCCAGTACTGGCAGAAGTTGTGGGTTGGATTAGCGACTATTGAAAGTATTGCTCCAAGGAGAAACCACACCACCCTGATTACTGAGCGCTGAGTGTGCTTTGTTGCTTTGGAAGCTGGTTTCATTAATAACTACAAGGCCATTATATTATTTAATCAAGTGGTATTAATTAATATATTGAGCATTCCTCTCTCCAGTTATTATTTTTTTTGTTTAGTTTCCTAACCCTTTCAAAAGATTAGGAAATGGTATTTAACTCCATAACATGTTCCTGTATAACTGACTGTGCACTATGCGGTAATTTTAGGGTTGTAAAGGGGACAGCCACAAGTCATCTTGCTTTCTAAGCATCAGCATTGCTTGTTTTAAAATAAAAGATGAGGGAGACAAGTTATGGACATATGATTTTTGCTTGGGGTGGAACATTTTGCTGCTGCAGTTATTCTGAGTAGGAACAGCAGGGATTTTGCCTGGGTGCACCAGGTTATGGAAGCGCATACATTACTGAGGCCTGTAAGCATGCACGTAAATCTGATAGATGGTCTAGGTAAAGCTTGGTTGACCTTATTGGAGGACCTTATCCAGAGAATAATAGAGCAGTTTTATGGCATCTAGGCAGGGTCTAGGACACCAAAGGATGCAGAGACAGCGCTACAAGTGTGAAGAAGGAAACCCTTTTCTAGATCTGTCTCCCACCCACCCCTCCACAGCTGTCATGGAAAGCTCAATGGCAGCTCCTCTTTCTGATGTTTCAAGACCAGTCTTGGAAGAGGAGAGGAAGGGTGGAATGTGGTGTGCTGATGGGAGGACAGAGGAGAGGATGTCAATCCACCGGACCCACAAGCCCATTCACAGCCTTGCTCCCAGGAAGGTAAGGAAGCTAGATGGGCTCAGAGGCCAGTATAGCTAAAAATACCTTTAGGGCTCAATCCTATGCATGTTTAGACAGAAAAAAGTCCTACAAATCCCGGCTGGGGGATGCTAGGAATTGTAGTCCAACACATCTGGAGGTACCAGGTTGGTTAAGGGCTGCTATGCAGTCTAATACTCTTAATTATGCCTGGTACAGGTCACAGAACACATGCCTGAACTTCAAATAACCCTTTCCTCTTTAAACTTTATTTTGCCATGATTAGTACTTTTATTGGCTTGTATCTTCGAACCTTCCTGTAGACAGCATAAAGGGCAAGGGAAGTTCGTTACAACTGTTGGTCAAAACCATTGTCCTGTTGTTATCTTCCCTGCACATGATAGGCAATGGTGCAGTCACCCTTTGTCTTGGAAAATGAGAGAGATTGTACATTCCTATCTGACTTTGATTGTTCTCGATATGTTTTCAGTTCCATGTGCCTTCTCTGCTAAATGAAATTATCAGATTTTTTTCCAAGACTCCAAAAAGAAAAAAGGCGGAGATGCACTACCTGATGGGAACATTACTGTAATCGAGAGCCACAGTTGGCAGAGGATACTAACTTGAGAAGGCCAATGCAAGTAAAAACAGTTGGTCAGATCCAGACTTATAGACTTATTGAAATCGATGGGACTTCATTGATTTCTGTAGTCATATTCAGTGATGTGATATGGAATTTTTTTAGTGCTTTATTTTCCCACAGAAAAATAGCCCATTTCATAAATTCATTAGGAACAATGAATGGATGCCAATTTCAAATGCAGTATTAGGCAAGCTTGTCACTTTCAAAGTTGTAATTAATGCTTTTCAGATTATTATCCCTAGCAAATATATGAGAGTACACATATATGTCATTAATTTATAAGTGGGGGTGGCTTGGGGAATAAAAACGACAAACAGTTTATCAGGAATGATTACATACTGTACTGTTTTTTAATGATTGTACAGGTTGTAAAAGTTGAAGTAGCTGAGTACTCAGCATATCATGCACAGTAGGTGCAGAGAGCAGGTTTTGGAACTAGCTTACAGAATTCCTTGTGCAGGGCCTTTGAGAATTAACAAAACAAGGAACAAGGTAAACAGTCAACGTTACTGGACAGATATGGCATGCCATATAAAAGCCTATTGCCAGTCAAGCAAGGTGTACAAAAGTATGGGAAAAGAAAAAATTGTGTTTTTGGAAAGGGTGTGTGTAAACTTCTACAGCTGGGTCCTGTGCGTTAAAAGAAAAAGTTTAAAAATGTGTCCTCGAGGTACCAAATCAATGGTTCAGGTTGGCCTTGAACTGAAAGGAAAGGATCTGGTGCATGAAACAGGTCAAAAAGTTCACCCAATGGGTAGAAACAAGGGCTCTTCCTCTAAAGTCAGGAGGAAAGGGGGGAAAATCTACTGATCTTTCTTAATCATACAACTAGATATCCTAAAGCAGGTACATTGGTTTCAGTAGGGGACATTGTGCTTGCAGCAACACTGTTGAATGTGTTTCCCCTATAGTTGGTGGCAGAGCTGGAGAGCAAACCACCCATTTTATAGATGTCATATTTATGTATGATATATGTATATATGGCAGTTCTGTGGTGAGAAGGGTTCAGATGGGAGCTTTTACTATTGAAAGAAATTGCCATGTTTTGTTGAGAGAAGACAGGTGCATACTCTGTAGAGAACTGGCAGTGACACAGGACGGGACCTTTTCAGTAGGTAGTGGCTGTGGCACGCACTTCCACTGGAGGCTTATATACATACCACAGGCTTTTTGGCATGCAGTTAAGACTTCACTGTTTCCCTTTTCATCTTGATTGAACTGCTTCGCATGATGAAGTAACCCTTGGTTTGTTAACCTTGGGTTGTTTGGGAGTGAGCAAGGGTCCTGTCTCCTGACCTCTCACTTGCTTCCTGTGTGGTACGCCCTGCACCTGGGTTGTTCTCCGTGACATGTGAACTCAGAACTCTGGCTTGTTGAGGGTGAAAGCATGAGTTATATAACTCTGGGATGTTTCTCTCTCAAGCTTGGGTTGTTTCATTGTGCGAACCAGGTCACTGAGTTGCTTGATTCCTGGCTTGCTGTACTCCCTCATTATTTTATTGTATTTTATTATGTTTGGGTTTTTATTTGATCTTTGTTAGCCGTTTTGAAGAACTATACTGGCAGAAAAGTGGCTTATAAAGATTCATATAATTAGTTTTATGGAGAAAAGCCCTTATCTCAGAGGGTAAGTTTTTGAGAGAAAATGTGAGATTTCAAACCAGTTCTTAAAACATGGGAAAGTCTCTCTACTGCACTTGAAAGTGTGAAGTCTGCATGCTTTTCTGGTTATCTAAGGCACTGTCTGGATCAAATTCTTGACAGAGTAGAAAGGAATGCATCTTACAGGTTTTCTATATTTAGTGTACTTAAATGCTGGTGTTTTCCAGAGAATCAAATTAGAGAGCCAGTGTGAAGGCAAAAGGAGAAGGGGACGGCAGAGGATGAGATGGCTAGATAGCATCACGGATGCAATGAATATGAACTTGAGCACGCTCCGGAAGAGAGCGCAGGACAGGAAGGCCTGGCGTACTATGGTCCATGGGGTCACGAAGAGTCGGACACGACTGAACGACTGAACAACAAGTGGTGTAGTGGCTAGAGTGCTGGACTGGGAGTCGGGAGGTCCGGGTTCTAGTCCCCACTCAGCCATGGAAGCCCATTGGGTGACTCTGGGCCAGTCACAGACTCTCAGCCCAACCTACCTCACAGGGTTATTGTTGTGAGGATAAAATGGAAGAAGGAGGAGGATTAGTATGCTGCCTTGAGTTCCTTGGAGGAAAAAAGGCGGGATATAAATAAATAAATAAATAAATAGGTGCATAATGATCCAACAGCCATGTTGTTGGGTTGTTGTTGTTCTTTGTTTATTTTTCCTTCAATAACTAATATTTTAGTTTAACTCTCGTTATTTGTATCATGGGCAATTTCATAGGGAATGATACAGGGTACCAGTAACATTTACTCCACAAGTACAGATCCTATCCCAGTAAGGCAGCTGTAGCCATTCACGACCATAGATTCCAGTCATGTAGTCCTGAGAGATGATTCAAATGTTCCAAGAAAACATATCCTTGAGGTTTTTTTAACTGATATGTGTTTATTGCATTTTAATCCTACCATTGCTCTGTGGAGTTCAGGATGGCATTCTGCCCCCTCATTTTATCCTCATAACAACCTTGTGAGGTAGCTTAAGCTGAGCGATAGTGACTTCCCTCAGGCAACCCAGTAAACTTGAACGCCAGTCTCCAACATTCTAATCTAACCACTACACCACACTGGCTCCTTGAATGTTTGAATGCTCCTGCAAATTTTTAAAAAATCCTTGCATGTGGAAATGCAGATTCTTAGGGAGAATAATCCTTGTCATCCTAAGAGGGTGCCACCTAACATCTACCTCCTGGGCTGTATAAAGTCAGGGCCTTTGACCATACTATTGAGCTGAATAGCAGACTTAACCACAAACCTTTGGAACAGGAAACTTATGTGATTTGTGCTTCTCCTCCCAGTTGTTGTATATGAAATTCATTATTCTGAGTAGTAATAGTGAAGAAAGCAAGTTATAATATCTGCTATTAGCATCACCTCCAGACTTCATAATAAATGAAATGATATACTGTGAAGTGAATTAAAGAAATTACTTTTAAAATATGCTTTTAAAGTGATTACACTGCTGATTATTGGTAGAAGTAGCAAAAGGCTTGGGTAAGATAATTTCCAGTTTTCCATGTCTCCAGCTGTCCTTGCTCTGAATATTACCTTTATAAAGTCTTTATGTTATTGTCAAAGAATTGTGGCTTATAGGTATGTTCTTCTTCTTATCTTTCCCCTCATTAATTAAAGAGCAGACTTCATGAATTATTTTGTCATGAGAATATCTGAAATAATCTTTCCTGGCATAGCAGGACACTATTAATATTGCAACTCAAATGTGCTCTATTTATTTGGTCTCAGACTGTAATTAGGCATCTTGCTGGTACCAAATCTCATACTTAGCCAGTCCCTTTGGCTCTTATTATTCAGATGCTGAAATGAAGTTTTCAGCTATGAATAGTACATAAGGGATTCTTTAATTAGATTTCCCAAAATGTGCAAGAGGTCTTCTGCAATCTTTTTTTTTTTTTTTTAACGTGCCAAGTCACTGTTGAAAATGTAAAGTTTGAAATGTAGACATAAATAATGTGTACAATTAGTAGTATCTAATTATGGATAAGAGGCTGTGCTTGCAGTAAAAGAAATGTTTTGGTTTTAAGACTGTTCTTTCAATTGCAACCTAAAAAGTGACCTCTCATCAATGACTAGGCTCTTCAGACTGTATATTTTGAAATCTTGTAGTTGATTAGCCCATGCTCACTTCATGAGGGAGGGAGGATTTAATTAAGGCCCATTAAGTAACTTCCAAAGATTGGTTGGGGAATAGGTATTCAGCCGTCTTACAATTTTATTGGAACTACTCCTTGAAATGTTAGTCAGAAATCAAATATAAAAAGCAAACCAGTCATTTCAGATCTTAAAGCCCATCCCTGTCTCACACTAGGATCCCAGTCTGGATTGGGCCCTCCTAGAGTAGAAATCAGTAAAAAAAAAAAAAAAAAGAGAGAGAGAGAGAGAGAGATGTAACTGCTAGACACTGATTTAAAATAATGTGTATTTTGGCCCTAAGATGGTCCAAGAAACCATCAGTTTACAGCTTATAAGGATGATGGGAAAATCTGCTTCGACTTCTGGACTGCAATCCTATACCCACTTACCTGGGAGTAGGCCCCATTGAACTTAATCTGAATTACTTTTGAGTAGACATGTTTCAGATTACACTGTCAGTCACTTTTTTAGATTTTCATGGGCTTCAGAGAGAGTGTAGTTTTATAGACTTCAGCCCATCAGAGCATCTTGGACCACCTTTGACGGTGGTCACTCTCACTTTTTGCTCAAGTGCTATCAGATACATAAGAACTGTGTTATACTGAGTCAGGCCGTCGTTTCTGCTAGCTCAGTTTTGTCTACACTGACTGGCAGCAGCTGCCTAGGGTTTCAGACCAGACTTTCTCAGCTCTAACTGCAGAAGTTGGGGATTGAACTTGGGACCTTTCTCATCCAGGGTATGCCCTCTGCTACTGAACTAAAGCTCTTCCTCTTCTGCAAGTCTTACTAAACTTGAACTGCTATTAACATGCAGTCTACTGCACAGAAAAACAATAATAATTTGACCACCTGCAATGTGTACATTTATATATTCATAGTGGACCTGCAAAGAGATGATACTGTCTAGATGGAAAAAGAAGCCCAGTTTTCCTTTTGTCAATGCTGATTACAAAGTAAACACATGGCACCAAAGCATTAATTAACAATCCAGTTTAATTATTTTGCAGAATGCGGTGTTACAGGAGTGTTATAGAGGATATTGATGGATTCTGCATGATGTAAAGTGTTTCCTTGTCTCTTCTGAATATCTCCAGAGAAGTTCCGTCTCATGGCTTCTTCACCAGTCATCATAATTAGTTGCCATTGATAGTCCTTTTCTCCATGAATTTGTCTAACCACCCTTTAAATTGATGGCCATTGCTACATCTTGTCGTAGCGAATTCCATACTTTAACTATGAACTGTGTAAAGAAGCATTTCCTTTTGTCCTGAATCTCCTACTGCTCAGCTTCATGCCATGACTCCCAGTTCTAGCTTATGACAGAGGAAGAAAAACATCTCCACACCATGCATAATTTTATACACCTCTATCATGTCTCCCCTTACTCACCTATATCTTTGAATTAGTCAGTGTGGTGTAGAGGTTAGAGTGTTGTACTGGGGAGACCAAACCAAAAAGGAAATGTATCCCAAACCAAGAACAAACAAAAAGCCAGATCCATTGGGATATATAAACTGATGAAAATAAACAAAATTCACAAACCTAATATATAGCAACATTGTATCTTTATTTATTTATTAGTAATACTTATATACCACTTAATATAATAACATCTCCAAGTGATCCAAGTATCTTGAAGTATACTTCAACCAAGCAGTCCAAGTATCTCCAAACTTTATACCTAATATCACATTCAAATAACTTACATACAAAAAATCAAATAGAAAATCATGTTTTGAATAAGTGACAACTTTATATCTTCAAACTAAAACTTACAGTATCATATCGTTCAGTACAGAATCACACACAAGTGAAACATAACCAAATGTGTTTAAACCATAGGTCTTCTTTGGCAGCCTAATATATTTTTAAAAATGTAATTTTTTCCAACAAAGGGCACCCAATAAACAATGGGGAGGCAGCATGGTGCCTGTGGGCACCAATGTGCCCAGTGTGCCCTCGGGCACAGTTTTTGGCACCCACTAGTATGCTCTGCCACTCCGACTTTATACATTTATTTTAATTTTTGTGTGTGTGAAAAGGAGCATGTGCATGGGTGATGATCCAGAGTGAGAGAGAAAAAGAGATAGGAGGGAATCAGTTGGCTGACAGAGCAGGGTTGGGGCGGGCGGGGGGGTGGGAGAGATCTTGCCTTCTGTGAAATAGGTACTATTGTTTCTGAAAACTGGCTTCAAATGGATTGTTTAGGATACTGAGGCTCAGATACCACCACTGCCTTGTACTCAGTCTTTTGAGCAGGTCACTTGTCCTTTGTGACTAGTCATGACACCCATGGCAGCCATTTCTGTGGTGCTGCCCAGCACAGTTTTTCAAATAGCCAAATGGGTCCATGGGCTCAAAAAAGCATTTTTTCCCCCTCCTGCAGTTCCCCCCCCCCCACATCCTGAGCAGTTTTTCTCAGATCAGAAAAACGGACAGATAGGTTTCATGAGGAAAAATGTTATTTTGTCACATCTGTCCTTCCAACTGCTTCAAGAAATCTGTGGGGCGGTGGGGGAGGGTTGGCATGGTGAAGGGGCCTCAGTGGTTCCCCAAGGCAGAGCAGAGTTGGAGGTTTGTGTGGGGGATGTCATTTGCCACAGCCTACACAATGATGTTAATTTGAATTCAAAGCATAGGAAAGAAGAGGAAAATCCTCCGGAGGCTTTAAACTTCAGCTGTTCTTGGGTGTTGCAACATGCTCTCTTTCCATTTAAAACAAGAAGCCAAATCCTCAGCCCATTTAAACCCTAGCACCTGGTTTTAAACTGATTTAGATCCACTGAAGCTAATTGGATTGAATTCGCTTAATTCCTGCTTTGTTGTTGTTCAGTCGTTCAGTCGTGTCCGACTCTTCGTGACCCCATGGACCATAGCACGCCAGGCCTTCCTTTCCTGCGCTCTCTCCCGGAGCGTGCTCAAGTTCATATTCATTGCATCCGTGATGCTATCTAGCCATCTCATCCTCTGCCGTCCCCTTCTCCTTTTGCCTTCAGTCTTTCCCAGCATCAGGGTCTTTTCCAGAGAGTTTTCTCTTCGCATTAGGTGGCCAAAATATTTGAGCTTCAGCTTCAGTATCTGTCCTTCCAATGAGCACTCAGGGTTGATTTCCTGTAGGATGGACTGATTTGACCTCCTTGCAGTCCAGGGGACTCGTAAGAGTCTTCTCCAGCACCACAGTTCGAAAGCATCAATTCTTCGGCGCTCAGCCTTCCTTATAGTCCAGCTCTCACAGCCATACATTACTACTGGGAAAACCATAGCTTTGATTAGACGGACCTTGGTCGGCAAGGTGATGTCTCTGCTTCTTACGATGCTGTCTAGGTTTGCCATAGCTTTCCTCCCAAGGAGCAAGCGTCTTTTAATTTCATGGCTACAGTCACCGTCTGCGGTGATCTTGGAGCCCAAGAAAGTAAAATCTGTCACTGCTTCCATTTCTTCCCCTTCTATATGCCAGGAAGTGATGGGGCCAGATGCCATGATCTTCGTTTTTTGAATGTTGAGTTTCAAACCAGCTTTTGCACTCTCCTCTTTCACCCTCAACAAGAGGCTCTTGAGATCCTCTTCGCTTTCTGCCATTAGGGTGGTATCGTCTGCATATCGGAGGTTGTTGATAATTCTCCCAGCAATCTTAATTCCGACCTCTGATTCATCCAACCCGGCATTTCTCATGATGTACTCTGCATATAAGTTAAATAAGCAGGGTGACAATATGCAGCCTTGTCGTACTCCTTTCCCAATTTTGAACCAATCGGTTGTTCCATGTCTGGTTCTTACTGTTGCTTCTTGACCCTCGTACAGGTTTCTCAGGAGACAGGTAAGGTGGTCTGGTAGTCCCATCACTTTAAGAATTTGCCACAGTTTGTTGTGATCCACACAATCAAAGGCTTTAGCGTAGTCAATGAAGCAGAAATAGACGTTTTTCTGGAATTCTCTTGCTTTCTCCATGATGCAGCGAATGTTGGCGATTTGATCTCTAGTTCCTCTGCCTCTTCTAAACCCAGCTTGTACTTCCGGTAGTTCTCGGTTCGCATACTGCTGAAGCCTAGCTTGTAGGATTTTGAGCATCACCTTGCTGGCATGTGAAATGAGCGCAATTGTGCGGTAGTTTGAACACTCTTTGGCGTTGCCCTTCTTTGGAATTGGAATGTAAACTGACCTTTTCCAGTCTTGTGGCCACTGCTGAGTGTTCCAGATTTGTTGGCATATTGAATGCAGCACTTTAACAGCATCATCTTTTAGGATTTTAAATAGCTCGGCTGGAATACTGTCATCTCCGCTAGCTTTGTTGTTACTAATGCTTCCTAAGGCCCACTTGACTTCACTCTCGAGGATGTCCGGCTCAAGTTCAGTGACCGCACTCTCATGGCTATCAGGGACATTCAGATCTTTCCTGTATAGTTCTTCTGTGTATTCTTGCCACCTCTTCTTAATCTCATCTGCTTCTGCTAGGTCCCTGCCTTCTTTGTCCTTTATCATACCCGTCTTTGCACAAAACGTTCCCTTGAGATCTCCAATTTTCTTGAAGAGATCTCTAGTCTTTCCCATTCTGTTGTTTTCTTCGATTTCTTTGCATTGTTCATTTAAGAAGGCCTTCTTGTCTCTCCTTGCTATTCTCTGGAACTCTGCATTCAGTTGGCTATATCTTCCCCTTTCTCCCTTGCTTTTCGCTTCCCTTCTTTCGTGAGCTACTTGTAAAGCCTCATCAGACAGCCACTTGGCTTTCTTGCATTTATTTTTCTTTGGGATGGATTTCGTTGCTGCCTCCTGAACAATGTTACGGACCTCCGTCCATAGTTCCTCAGGCACTCTGTCTATCAGGTCTAATCCCTTAAATCTATTCCTCACCTCCACTGTATATTCATGAGGGATATGATTTAGGTGATACCTGAACAGTTTAGTGGTTTTCCCGATGTTCTTCAATTTAAGCCGAAATTTTGCAAGAAGCAGCTCATGATCTGAGCCACAGTCAGCTCCAGGTCTTGTTTTTACTGACTGTATGGAGCGTCTCCATCTTTGGCTGCAAAGGACATAATCAATCTGATTTCGATATTGACCATCTGGTGACGTCCATGTGTAGAGTCATCTCTTGTGCTGTTGGAAAAGAGTGTTTGCTATGATCAGCGTGTTCTCTTGGCAAAACTCTATTAGCCTTTGTCCTGCTTCATTTTGTACACCAAGGCCATGCCTGCCTGTTATCCCGGTGATTTCTTGACTTCCTACTTTAGCATTCCAATCCCCTATGATGAAGAGGACATCTTTTTTTGGTGTTAGTTCTAGAAGGTGTTGTAGGTCTTCATAGAACCGATCAACCTCAGCTTCTTCGGCCTCAGTGGTTGGGGCATAGACTTGAATTACTGTGATGTTGAATGGTTTGCCTTGGATTCGTACTGAGATCATTCTATCATTTTTAAGATTGTACCCCAGTACTGCTTTTCCCACCCTTTTGTTGACTATGAGTGCTACTCCATTTCTTCTAAGGGATTCTTGCCCACAATAGTAGATATGATGGTCACCTGAATTAAATTCGCCCATGCCTGTCCATTTTAGTTCGCTGATTCCCAAGATGTCGATGTTCAATCTTGCCATCTCATGTTTGACCACCTCCAACTTACCTTGATTCATTGATCTGACATTCCAGGTTCCTAAACAATATTGTTCTTTACAGCATCGGATTTTCTTTTCACCACCAGACACATCCACAGCTGAGTGTCCTTTCGGCTTTGGCCCAGCCGCTTCACTCTTTCTGGCGCTACTTGGAAATACCCTCTGCTCTTCCCCAGTAGCATATTGGACACCTTCCGACCTGAGGGGCTCATCTTCCGGCGTCATCTCTTTTAGCCTTGTGATACGTTCCATGGGGTTTTCTTGGCAAGAATACTGGAGTGGGTTGCCATTTCCTTCTCCAGTGGACCACATTTTGTCAGAACTCTCTGCCATGACCTGTCCGTCTTGGGTGGCCCTGCACGGCATAGCTTATGGCTTCACTGAGTTACGCAAGCCCCTTCGCCACAACAAGGCAGTGATCCATGAAGGGGTAATTCCTGCTACATGGATTTAAATTAACAACCCGCTATCTATCACCAGATTTGCCTGCATAACTATAGTTTCATTATATGATCTTTTTAATTTTCAACCCCCCACCCCCACCCCTTTTCTCAATTTTTCAAATACAGATTATTGACAAAGAAATTAATCCATTTGTGGACAAATGGGAAGAAGAGGGACAGTTTCCAGCACACCAAGTTTTTAAATCTCTGGGGAAAGCAGGATTTCTTGGAGTGAACAAGCCAACTGGTAAGAGAAGGGACTGTCTTAATCTTTGCATTTAATTTAGGCAGTGGAGGCTGGTGACTCCAATGTCAGCAGGGCAGTGACTCCGCTCTGGGTTTCAGTCAGAACCCTAAAGTTGCTATCCAAGGTGCAGATGCTCTATTAGAATTCTGACGGGTTCCGACTGAAACCCAGAGCAGATTCACTGCCCCACTGACATCGGAGCCACCAGCCTCTGCTGAATTTAGGAGGCCCAGTTTAAGTTTTGTTTCCGAGATGTACCAATAGCTATTTCTAAATGTATCTTAACTGAGACATTTTCACTTCTGGGTGGGGGTGGGGGGCAGAGGTAAATACGAAAACAATTTCACCAGGATGTATATACAGGCATCGTTGTTTTTTCACCACAGGAAAAATTGGCTCTGGGTGTTTTGTTGGGACCCTTTTTTGTTTGCGCTCTGGCAGTCGTCACAGATCCTCCTTAGACATTCTAATGGGTAGCCTGGCCCTATGAGTGTCTGGATCAGTAAGCATTTAGGATGGAGCTCAGGGATTGATGTATTAGTAAAATGTAACCATCTGCTGTGAGCTGACTGGATTATAGACTGTAATGTGACTAATGGCACCTGCAACAATTGTTGCAGTGTGGAGTGCCAGCCATGCCCTCTTCTGGATACTCCATTCCATTTCCCCTTCCCAGACCCATTTTCCATCCCCCCACGCCCAAGCAGTTCGTCTGTATTCTGTTAACATGAAACATACTCAGTCCTCATTGGGCTGTTTTTTAGGTCCCCCTGCGTAATGTGTTTCTTTTTCTCAAGTTTTTTTGTACTTCTGAAAATCATGGGGTTCCCCTGAGTCTGCTGATGCTTCACCCTGGTGTGTGGATGGTACCATTTTGGCTACGTAAGGATCGGCATAGAGAAGGAGTTCAGCATTAGTATATAACAGCCTTCTCCAACCTAGCGCCTTCCTGATGGGTTGGACTACCGCTTCCATTATCCCCAGTGAGCATGGCCAGAGCCATGCTGGCTGGAGTGTTGGGAGCTACAGCCGATGTCACGAAGCAGAGAGAATAATTCCATTAGTATGGAGGATATAGAGCGGATAGAACCAGGAGCAACATGAGCCGTATTCAGATTGTTGTTGTTCAGTCGTTCAGTCGTGTCCGACTCTTCGTGACCCCATGGACCATAGCACGCCAGGCCTTCCTGTCCTGCGCTCTCTCCCGGAGTGTGCTCAAGTTCATATTCATTGCATCGGTGATGCTATCTAGCCATCTCATCCTCTGCCGTCCCCTTCTCTTTTTGCCTTCAGTCTTTCCCAGCATCAGGGTCTTTTCCAGAGAGTTTTCACATTAGGTGGCCAAAATATTTGAGCTTCAGCTTCAGTATCTGTCCTTCCAATGAGCACTCAGGGTTGATTTCCATTAGGATGGACTGATTTGACCTCCTTGCAGTCCAGGGGACTCGTAAGAGTCTTCTCCAGCACCACAGTTCGAAAGCATCAATTCTTCAGCGCTCAGCCTTCCTTATAGTCCAGCTCTCACAGCCATACATTACTACTGGGAAAACCATAGCTTTGATTAGATGGACCTTTGTCGGCAAGGTGATGTCTCTGCTTCTTACTATGCTGTCTAGGTTTGCCATAGCTTTCCTCCCAAGGAGCAAGCGTCTTTTAATTTCATGGCTACAGTCACCGTCTGCGATGATCTTGGAGCCCAAGAAAGTAAAATCTGTCACTGCTTCCATTTCTTCCCCTTCTATATGCCAGGAAGTGATGGGGCCAGATGCCATGATCTTCGTTTTTTGAATGTTGAGTTTCAAACCAGCTTTTGCACTCTCCTCTTTCACCCTCAACAAGAGGCTCTTGAGATCCTCTTCACTTTCTGCCATTAGGGTGGTATCGTCTGCATATTGGAGGATGTTGATAATTCTCCCAGCAATCTTAATTCCGACCTCTGATTCATCCAACCCGGCATTTCTCATGATGTACTCCGCATATAAGTTAAATAAGCAGGGTGACAATATGCAGCCTTGTCGTACTCCTTTCCCAATTTTGAACCACTCGGTTGTTCCATGTCTGGTTCTTACTGTTGCTTCTTGACCCTCGTACAGGTTTCTCAGGAGACAGGTAAGGTGGTCTGGTAGTCCCATCACTTTAAGAATTTGCCACAGTTTGTTGTGATCCACACAATCAAAGGCTTTAGCGTAGTCAATGAAACAGAAATAGACGTTTTTCTGGAATTCTCTTGCTTTCTCCATGATCCAGTGAATGTTGGCGATTTGATCTCTAGTTCCTCTGCCTCTTCGAAACCCAGCTTGTACTTCCGGTAGTTCTCGGTTCGCATACTGCTGAAGCCTAGCTTGTAGGATTTTGAGCATCACCTTGCTGGCATGTGAAATGAGCGCAATTGTGCGGTAGTTTGAACACTCTTTGGCATTGCCCTTCTTTGGAATTGGAATGTAAACTGACCTTTTCCAGACTTGCGGCCATTGTTGAGTGTTCCAAATTTGTTGGCATATTGAATGCAGCACTTTAACAGCATCATGTTTTAGGATTGTAAATAGCTCAGCTGGAATACTGTCATCTCCGCTAGCTTTGTTGTTAGTAATGCTTCCTAAGGCCCACTGGACTTCACTTTCTAGGATGTCCGGCTCAAGTTCAGTGACCGCACTCTCATGGCTATCAGGGACATTCAGATCTTTCCTGTATAGTTCCTCTGTGTATTCTTTCCACCTCTACTTAATCTCATCTGCTTCTGTGAGGTCCCTGCCTTCTTTGTCCTTTATCATGCCAGTCTTTGCACAAAACGTTCCCTTGAGATCTCCCATTTTCTTGAAGAGATCTCTAGTCTTTCCCATTCTGTTGTTTTCCTCGATTTCATTGCATTGTTCATTTAAGAAGGCCTTCTTGTCTCTCCTTGCTATTCTTTGGAACTCTGCATTCAGTTGGGTATATCTTCCCCTTTCTCCCTTGCTTTTTGCTTCCCTTCTTTCCTCAGCTACTTGTACAGCCTCATCAGACAGCCACTTGGCTTTCTTGCATTTCTTTTTCTTCGGGATGGATTGAGTTGCTGCCTCCTGAACAATGTTACGGAGCTCCGTCCATAGTTCCTCAGGCACTCTGTCTATCAGGTCTAATCCCTGAAATCTATTCCTCACCTCCACTGTATATTCATAAGGGATATGATTTAGGTCATACCTGAACGGTTTAGTGGTTTTCCCTACGTTCTTCAATTTAAGGCAAAATTTTGCACCAAGCAGCTCATGATCTGAGCCACAGTCAGCTGCAGGTCTTGTTTTTACTGACTGTATAGAGCTTCTCCATCTTTGGCTGCAAAGGACATAATCAATCTGATTTCGATATTGATCATCTGGTGATGTCCATGTGTAGAGTCATCTCTTGTGCTGTTGGAAAACAGTGTTTGCTATGATCAGCGTGTTCTCTTGGCAAAACTCTATTAGCCTTTGTCCTGCTTCATTTTGTACACCAAGGCCATGCTTGCCTGTTATCCCGGTGATTTCTTGACTTCCTACTTTAGCATTCCAATCCCCTATGATGAAGAGGACATCTTTTTTTGGTGTTAGTTCTAGAAGGTGTTGTAGGTCTTCATAGAACCGATCAACCTCAGCTTCTTCAGCATCAATGGTTGGGGCATAGACTTGAATTACTGTGATGTTGAATGGTTCGCCTTGGATTCGTACTGAGATCATTCTATCATTTTTAAGATTGTACCCCAGTACTGCTTTTCCCACCCTTTTGTTGACTATGAGTGCTACTCCATTTCTTCTTAGGGATTCTTGCCCACAGTAGTAGATATGATGGTCACCCTAATTAAATTCGCCCATGCCTGTCCATTTTAGTTCGCTGATTCCCAAGATGTCGATGTTCAATCTTGCCATCTCATGTTTGACCACCTCCAACTTACCTTGATTAATTGATCTGACATTCCAGGTTCCTAAACAATATTGTTCTTTACAGCATCGGATTTTCTTTTCACCACCAGACACATCCACAGCTGAGTGTCCTTTCGGCTTTGGCCCAGCCGCTTCAGTCTTTCTGGCACTACTTGGAAATACCCTCTGCTCTTCCCTAGTAGCATATTGGACACCTTCCGACCTGAGGGGCTCATCTTCCGGCGTCATCTCTTTTAGCCTTGTGATACGTTCCATGGGGTTTTCTTGGCAAGAATACTGGAGTGGGTTGCCATTTCCTTCTCCAGTGGACCACATTTTGTCAGAACTCTCTGCCATGACCTGTCCGTCTTGGGTGGCTCTGCACGGCATAGCTTATGGCTTCACTGATTTACACAAGCCCCTTCGCCACAACAAGGCAGTGATCCATGAAGGGGCGTATTCAGATACATACATATTTTTGTGCACATTTCTCCTAATACACACATTTTTGTATGCACGTTCCCAAACATATGCATTTTCTCCAAGCACTTTTTGCTAATTTTTTTTATGCACACTTTCTGCATATAGACATGTTTGTGCGTGTGTGCGTTTCCCTGTTATAACAGATTTTTGTGTGTGTGTTCTTTGGTTTACAAATTGCATTGCAAAATTTGGAGAAGTATGAATATTGCTGTAGAACTGTGTTCTGGTTCGTGCATAAGTTTAGAATGTCCAGATCTGGTAAGTCTGCATTAAAATAAGAAATAACAAATTTCTCATATCCCTAAATATATCTACAATCATCACTATGTAGCATGCTCTTGGAAATTGAGATTGATCAAGCTCTGATGTTGTAATTCAGTTTACCTTCTCAAGTAATAAAATCACTTTGTCATTTGCCATCTTTGGCAGTTCCAACTTCAGAAAGGTACACAAATAACGAAATAGATATAGATAGTGCACACAAATGTGGACCCATGATCATATCTCTGTGATACATAACTAAACAAGATATGCATGGAAATGATGCCACCATTTTAATAGGGTCTGACCTAGAATGTGGGATTGGTAGTCATTCACACTTACTCTGTTTCAGAAAATGGTTACACTGTGCTAGTTTGTTTAACAAATCCAATTAGTTCTGAGGTACCACTTTCTGAAAACGCTGATGGTGCAAGGAGGACATTTGAGATTAACTTTAAAGGATAAATGAGATTACTGGTAAAAAAGAGTCTGGAACCAGATCAAAGCAAATCCCTATCTTGGCTAATTTTTACCAGCCTTGCATTTCCAATTCAGTCAATGAATCAGTATTTCTTTTCCTATGTAACACTGATAGCCTGAGGGTATTTAGGCTGCAGTTCTTAAGTATTGTGCCAGTTCCGATATCAGAATAAGCAATGCTGCCTTTATGAATAACTTCATTCACATATATGATTTCAGTGATGTCTTTTTCATTCTTGCAGATTGAGGTATCTTGATTTGGTGTTTGTCTTTCTCCTGTGACTTCAGTTACCCCTTCCCCTTTTCTTTTCATAGTTTGATTAGATTGTAAACCTGGGGGCAAGGCTTTGTTGCATATTTTGTGTTTTATATTTTATGTCCAGCACCTTGTTATAATTAGTCTTAAGTAATAATTAGAGTTAAGAAATAATTATTCAAATTCAAGTTGGAAAGAGACTTCTGTTGTGCTTGTTGTTGCTGATGCATTAACTGGAGTTAAGTACAACGGCTTTACATAATTTGTAACCATTTCTACCGATCTAAATGAGAATTTGCTCTAAGGAAATGCATATAGAATTGCATCTAATGGAGGGAAGGTGATATGCATTTGCAATCAAGGCAGGTTTTACTAGCTATCTGCACATTGAAAAGATAAATTTGTTGGTGGTGGGTTAATCCAGGATTTGCCTTCCATAAAAGAAAGGAACCTTCCATGAGAGGAAGGGCTTCTTTTGTGGAAGGCCTCTTCACCGACTTTTGGGGGCTTCACCTCTCCCCCACACACCACAGCTCACCCCCTTTTAACAGGGTCTCCTGATCCTCTGTGTAGCATGTTCAGGGGGCTAGAAGGGCAGTTATGGGAAGGAGCACTCTACTGGCAAGGAACTCCACTTCCACCAGTGCAGTTGATCACTGGTAAATCTGGATCTAGCCCAGTGTGTTTGATAGTTATGAGTATCACTGACTAGTCTCTGGCTGTGAGTGGTCACTGGGAAATGGGGGGAGCAGACAGGGCAAAAGTTAAAAATATATCCAAAGCACAAAATGGATGTTGAGCCATACATCTAAAAACGGAGTGGCACTTGGAACTGTGGTATTGAGTATTCCATAGAAGACTGAAGAGCCAATATATTGAAAGAAGGAACTTTGTTTTTACGTCCTCGAAAAGGGATGTTGTCTGTCAGTGAAGGATGCTCCTTAAATAAAAACAACAAACAATTCCATTCCAATATATGACAACATGAAAGGCAGTTGGCAGTAGCACAGAATAGAGCTTTGCAGATGTTGTTTGCATCTTGATAAATCAAGAGGTGTAAAGACATTCCTAAAACTCAAAGCCAAATAGAAAGACATTTGGTATGCTCATATGCGATACCAAAAAGCTCCAATTCTGTATGAAAATGGCACCAAATTTCATGCATTTTCTTGATTTTTGTGGTTGTTGCACAACCTTCTGTAAATGCAGTGTTTAGGCTACACTCCTTTATTTATGTAATAGCATTTTTACCCTGCTTATCAGCCAAAAAAGGTACCCACACATTTCTTTGGTAATGCTCAACATGGCTCAGTTGAGTAGACCTGTAGACTTTTAAGGCTGCAATCCTATAACATTTACTTGGGTGTAAGTCCCACTGAACTCAGTGGGGCTTACTTCTAAGTAGACGTGTATATGAGTGCATTAATTGTACTTAAATTCAAAATATTGTGGCTTCTAATTCAGGAACATACTGTTTTTGCTCTTCTTCCCCTGTTCCCATAATTGCTTCTACATTTTGGGATGTTCCAAGTGTTATAGTATTTTACACTTCTTTTTATTATGAATTAAACTAAATGAATATGTTTGTATGCTGAGTCTAGAAGTCAATTTATTCTGTAAAAAGGAAAAAAAATCTTTCCCATTAAACCAGGCTTGCAAATAAGTCTATAGAAGTTACTAGCCACCTTTTTTTTAACTACTGTACTTAACCGTAGCTCATTATTTTAGTGTACAATCCTATGCATGTTTAGACAGAAAAAAAAGTCCTACAACTCTGAGCATGCCCCAGCTAGCATGGCTGGCTGTGGAATGCTGAGAGTTGTAACAATGTTTTTACTTAAACATGCATAGGATTGTGCCATTAGTAATTTGTGGTGTGTCAATAGTTTGAAACAACCTATTCAGCTCAATCCTATGCATGTTTATTCAGAAGTTAATCCCATAGAGTTCAGTGGGACTTACTCTCTAGTAAGTATGTTCACAAAATGGCAGCCTATGGGGCAATTCTTTATTTCCACAAACTGTTAAGTGTATGTCCGATTACAACCTGGAGTTATTACGAGACTGCATCCAGGTTTTTTTAAGAATATGTTTTACATCCACCAGCTTGACTTCAAAAGTGGGAAACATCTGCTTAATTTTTTCTATTGTGGGGAATAAAATAAAAGAGAGCTTCGGCTATTGGGTGGTATAGAAATTAAATAAATAAATAAATAAAATGTATAATAGAGTAGGATATTTGCAATGTGAGTGGACAATAGAAGTTGTGATAAACTGAATTGTGTTTGATTTTTATTATAATTGTGTTTTATATTTTATATAAATAAAATATTTATATAGAATGTGTCATAATTTCTTTTTTCTACATATGTAGTTGTAGCCTATTAATTTCATCAAAGAATTTTTGGTACATTCCTTTCTTAGTACTAAACTCTGATACAAATGTTTCAGAAGTTAGTAATCAGCTTTCGTAATTGCTGCAGGAAAAGGGAAAACACAGATAACCAGTGAATCCAAGAAATAATATCTGAGAACATTGTGTGAATCATATTGCTAGGACTTGTGTTTTCATTCCACTTGTGTTTTAAGATCCTGCATTTTAATAGGTTCCATTTGTTTACTGGATTTTATTTTAACTGACATTTTAAAAGTGTTTGAATTAAAAGTGTTTTTTTCTTTAATATATAATTTTACTTTTTTAATATTGGAAGCTGCCTCTGGAAAACCACAGAAATAAGCCAGGATATGGATGAGTTTCATGCACCCAGTACACAGTGACCATCAAGACCCAAATTTGTTTTCCATCTGGTTTTGTTTCACTTCTCTTTCTCTTTGCCCCATTCCTCTTGCTTCTGTCCCAGCTTTCCCCAACTTGGTACTCTCCAGATGTGTCCCATGGCCATGCTGGCTGGGAATTATGGGAGCTGCAGTCTAATACATCTGGAAAGCACCAGGTTGAGGAAGGCTTTTCTATCCTCATTTCCTTTTCTGCTGCATCGTCCCTCCAGACAGAAGCCGAACTGGTTGTTGCTCACCTCTGTAAATGTAATTCTTGAGTCCTTTGCTCCACTAAGCATGGCTGTGTTGGGGAAGGGGGTTTCCCTAAAGAATTACATGAATAATCATTATTCAGTTTAGTGGTCTTGAGTGCTTGTGTAAGTGGGTATTGCTCACACAAAATTTCCCCTTGAATTTTAAGATGTTGGTTCTTAAGCTACATCAAATGTAGGCTTGTGTTCAACAAAACCGTGTGCTTAGCTGTAAAGATGTGCCAAAGTACTTATCTAAATGGAAATCTTTATGCATTGGCCTAACTTCTGGCCTGCATCGCTGTATGGCTGATTACGTTTTATGGGGCAATTTGTTCCTCCCTGCACATTACTGATCCATTGTGAGAATAGTAAATAGTAACAAATGTTATTTCCTTCATAATAATGTAAAGCAGGTCGATCAAATATCATAGAACTTCTGAACACCATGTTTCAAAAAAGATTTCATAGTCTGCTGCTCAGATATCCAGTACCTCCAACAGTGCAATCCTGTTCTGGAGTCATGCTGACTGGATGAAGATCAGTTTGCACCAGCTGGGATACCCTGCACCAGCTGGGATCTGTAGTCCAACACACCTGGAGGACATCAAGTTGGAGAAGGTGCCCTACACTGTAACTCATGGGACTCTAGTGACAACTGAATGACATTGGAAAGCCATTGTAACTTTAAGGCATAAGTATTGTGCCACTGTAATGATAAGAACGGAATTAGCAAGATGCTAATCCAAGGCTGCCCCCCATATCTAAGGAGTGATTTTGACTAACTGAGTAGCCAACTGCAGCACAGCCCCAGTAATACATGTAAACCCCAGCAAAGTAGTTCATATATTACATGCACCATGCAGCTAATCACGTGGTCTCTCTCCATCTGTGAAACTATAGACATGCAGGTGGGGAGTTTGATGAGGAACTTTAGCAAAATGGAACTTTACACAAATCACCACCACCAGCAAGGCTTCTAACAGCTTTTCGGGCAGATCACTAATACATGTGTTCTCAGACTCCATACAGATACTTTGCCTCAGGATTCCAGACACACCCACCCACGAAGAACATAGGAAATTGTCTTACATGGGCTCAAGCAATTGGTCCATGTGCTCAGCTCTCCCGGGTTTCAGCCAGGAATCTTTTCCAGCCCTACTTCGGGATTGAACCCCAGGACCTTTTGCGTACAAAGCAGGTGCTCTGTCAAGAAAGTGCAACTTTACACCTGCAACTGGGGGTGCTGCCAAGCAAAGCTTTTCTTGCGCAATCACCCCGCCTCATTCACAGAGGTTTATGGGGGGTTCAGACGACAGTGTCTTCTATTTATAACCCTCCTATGTTTTCCCACCACTACTTCCATCTTTTTTCTTACCTGGAACAAAGTCCATTAAGGAAGAAAAGAGGGAAGAGCTGCACGATTCCATTGAATGTCAACCCCCTCTTCAGCATTAGGTGATATTGTGGGATCCCCGGGTTCCATGTAGGGACCATGGTGGAGGAGAAGGCAAGAAGGGAGGAGGTCCCAAGCCAGCCTTTCCCAACCGGGTGCCCTCCAGATGTGTTAGACTACAATTCCCAGCATCCCTCAGCCATCATGGCTGACTGGGGGATGCTGGGACTTGTAGTCAAACACATCTGGAGAGCACTAGGTTGGTGAAAGCTGGCCTAGACAACCCCCCTGGAAGATTACTAAGACCCTACAGTATGGATTGGCTCCAGGTTCAGATAGTTGCACTTTCCATTGAAATTAATTAGTCATGACTTAATATGACTGGACCCCTTGAAATCAATCAGGGAAGGGCCGTAGCTCAGTGGTAGAGCATATGCACGATCGTAGGTTCAATCCATGATATTGCCAAGGGCTGGGAAAACTTGCTGCCTAAAACCTGGAGAGGTGCTGCCAACATGGGTAGACAATATTGAGTTAGACGGACCAATGGACTGACTGCTGTTATAGCTGCATTGCCTCCCTGCAACCTCAAAAGAAATATTGTTCTTACTCTGCTTTTGGCATCGATGGTGAGGGAGCATAGGATTCCAACTAGTTATACTGGTGCAAGGTCTGGCATAGGAGCAGGCATTTTACCTGGACCATATGATTGCCATGTAGGGCAATAAGAATATTGTCGTCCTTTGGACTTTAATATCTAGGCCTTCATTATTATTGTCTCCTGAATATTTTAAATGAGTGGTGCAAATTCTTTAAGAGGAAATGCATAATATATTTAGAGGCAAATTAAATCGTGTCCATGCAATCTCCAGAGTACACAATAAGCTAGAAAAGACTGTTCTCATTAAAATATCTTAATGCCAACGTGGCAAGAAACAACACAAGCATCTAATTATGAGAATAATATAGGCAGCACTCTAGGATGGGCAGAGGTATAGTTTGATCTAATTTGGGGAAAGATTCCCTCTGGGTAGTCATGCCTACTGCTAACCTGAATGTTCAAAAGCCAAAGAATTGGCAGAATGCTCATGAGACTTTCAGAAACAGAGATTAATCTTTGAGTCCTTTAGGACAGCGGTCCCCAGCCTTTTTGGCACCAGGGACCGGTTTCGTGGACTACCCCCCCACCCCCCGAAATCCCCCCGGGATGGAATCTACCTGGCGGCAGCTGGTCTGGGTCCGTCCTGGGGGGATTTTGGGCAGTGGTGGGGGGGTAGCTGCGCCCGGACTGCGGACACTGCACCCGGACTGCAGACGCAAATGGCGTCCGCTGCACTCGGACTATGGACGCAAATGGCATCCAAAATAGCCAACGCCATTTGCGTCCCTGTTCTTTAAGTAATAGGCTATGTAAATCTTTATGTAGCCTATTATTGCAAAGAACACGGACACAAATGGTGCCCGCTACACCATTTGCATCCCTGTTCTTTGCAGTAATAGGCTACGTAAAGATTTACATAGCCTATTACTTGACGAACAGGGACTCAAATGGCGTCTGCTATGCGGACGCCAATGCCTCCCAACGGCCAGAGCTGGCCGGCAGCTCTGCGGACTCGCTGCGGAGCAGAGCCGGCTGGGACTGGCGAGGATTCCAGGGGGAGGGACGGATTGCCCCCCCCCCCGCAGACCGGTTCCTAACAGGCCATGGACCGGTGCTGGTCCATGGTCTGGGGGTTGGGGACCCCTGCTTTAGGATACGTGTTCACAAGCTGGAGGTGAGAGGCTAGGGGTGCTTCCAGACCAGGATGTTACCTTGCCATCTCCCTGCCTTGCAACCTTTTCCACTCATAACCCTCTCATATGTGTCTCATGGCTTCTTCTGTCTTTTTTCGTACTGTGAAAATCTGTTAAGGACAAAAAAGAAAACAGAGTACTTGCACATTTGCTTTATGATTGGTAGTACTAGGAGCCTTCTGCCTGGAAGCACCCTATATGAGCTGCGGTTTTCAAGAAAAATAAGCCCCTTCCAGCTGTTGTCAGAATATTGAAAGTGTGAACTCAAGATGTGCTTGAACAATATCAAAATAAATGAACCCCAACTTGGTTTTAGCAGTCTTTCAAGCAAAACACGGAACAACTTGGCTTGTGATTGGTTGCCCATACCTTGTAGTGGCTGGACTACATAACATAAGGTAGCAGTTTGGGAAGCGCTGTACCCCAGTGGTAGAGCACATGCTTTGCTTTGCATGCAAAAGGTCCCAGGTTTGATCCCTGGCAGATCCAGCTAGGGCTGAGAAGAACCTGACTGAAATCCTGGAAGGCTGTTGCTAATCAGTGTACACAATATTGAGATGCACATATGCTCTGACTGTATATAAGGCTGCAATCCTATACACATTTATCTGGGAGTAAGTGTCACTGAATCAACTTCTGAAGTATCCCCCCCCCCAAAAAAAAGTATGTTTTGCATGCTTTATGCAGGATTCCCTGCAAGGCAGGTTAATATTACTACACCCAAATTTGCGATGGAGAATTGAGGTTGAGAGGGTGTATTTTGCCTTTGGTCACCTAGAACTTTTCTATATGAAGCATTTATTGTGCGCTTGTGGTTCCTTTCTAATGGTTGTTTACAGGTTCTTTAGATCAGTGGTTCCCAACCTTTTCGGCACCAGGGACCAGTTTCATGGACTACCCCCCCCAAATCCCCCCGGGACGGAACCTACCTGGCGGTGGCTGGTCCAGGTCCATCCCGGGGGGATTTCGGGGGGTGGCGGGGGGTAGCGGTGCTTGGACTGCAGACGCTGCGCCCAGACTGCAGATGCAAATGGCGCCTGCTGCGCCCGTACTGCAGACGCAAATGGCGTCCGGCATAGCCAATGCCATTTGCATCCTTGTTCTTCAAGTAATAGGCTACGTAAATCTTTATGTGGCCTATTACTGCAAAGAACACGGACGCAAATGGTGCCCGCTACGCCATTTGCGTCCCTGTTCTTTGCAGTAATAGGCTACGTAAAGATTTACGTAGCCTATTACTTGGAGAACAGAGACTCAAATGGTGTCCGCTATGTGGACGCCATTTGCGTCGCAATGACTGGAGCCAGCTGGGAGCTCCACGGACTCGCTGCAGAGCGGAGCCGGCCAGGGCCAGCGAGGATTCCGGGGGGGAGGGACAGATCGCCTCTCCCCTCGCGGACCCCCGCGGACTGTTTCCTAACAGGCCACGGACTGGTACTGGTCCGTGGCCTGGGGGTTGGGGACCCCTGCTTTAGATAATGTCTTAATCCTCCAGTTTAGTTTCTGTTTTTTAAAAAACACTTTCCTGGTATTTTTAGAGTGGAGAAAATGGGGTATTATTTCTGAAAGTGAAATAAAAGGTATTTTCCTACTTTGTGTAATTGTGAAATTCTGCTATAGTGCAGCACCACCTAGAGGTTATGTAGTGTTGGACTACAACTCCCATCATCCCAAGCTAGCATGGCCATTAACTTGCGAGCTGGTGATTATGGGAGTTGCAGTCCAACACATCTGGAGGGCACCAAGTTAGGGAAGGTTCCTCTAGTACAGAGCTTTCCAGACTTTTCATGTTGGTGACACACTTTTTAGACATGCATGATTTCGTGACATGGTAATTCAGTTTTACTAGCAAACCGGAGGTTAAACTAACCCGTTATAAGAGATAAGGACACATACATAAATTGTAATAACGAAATGTATGGGGACAGAACATATCTCATGAAAACCTTTCATTTATATTTTTAAAAATATAGGATTTGTAAGATAATGACATACATCGTTGTCATTTATGAGTAACAGTATGTAAATATGTGCAAGAAAATGTGAAAAATAAACAAAATTAACTAAAGTATTTACAATATATGTTAGTACACATTGGCCCAGGTAGGAGCTCAGCTGCAAAAACACATGAAGTAGAGAAGCAAAAGTCCAACAAAAATGGTGTAAATATATATGTCTCGCTACAAGGCTATATTGCTGTAAATATTTGCAATGCCTATGTCCAGAGTCCAGTTTCAGCACTCTCTGGTGGTACACTGCCGGTGGGTGGTTAATCCACAATTACAGCAGAGTAAAAATAAAAATAAATGACAGAAGTCAAATTATAAGTGCCACGTGGTGGGTGGCTTGCTGTTTGCCACATTGGGTTTGGGAGGGTGGCTTCCCTTCAGCCAGCAGCAGGTGGGTTGACTGGGTGACAGCCTACAGCTGCGCTTACCCGGGTGATTGGGAGCACCCTGATTCTGAGGCTTCTGGCCTCCACTGAGCTCCGTTCTGACTGGCCAAGGTGGCGGACGGCCTGCTTGGTGCAGTCCCAGGCGGTGTTTCCACCCGCGCGCTACTCTCGCCTGGCCACGCAGGAGCACGGTGCAGAAGTCCGCGAAGGGCGCGATCGAAATCTCGCAGGGCTGATGGCCGCTGCCACTTCTCTGTGCCGGTGTTGACCAAGCTCTGCTCCCAGGGCGGCGCCTCCCCTCTCTTCGCCCCGCACCTCTACCTCGCCGTACTGCTCCAACACCGCCAATCACGTGCGTCCTACGTCAAGACGCCGCATGATCCTAAGCAGCTAATGTTAAAGCAGCTAAGCCTTAGCTGCTTTAACATTAGCTGCTTTAGGAAGTTCCGGGGGAGGGGCCAAGGGAAGCAAACGTGAGTAAGGGAGTTCCGCGGTGCCCTTCTGCACAATTTTCCGCATTTCGCGCGACACACCTACACACTGCCGCCGACACACTAATGTGTCGCTGCACACAGTTTGGAAAGGTCTGCTCTAGTAGGTACCTGTTTGAATAATTAAATATTCTCCATATATACAATTTTCTAACTACTCTCCCACATCTAGTTTAAAAGCTGCAATTTGGAGGATTGGTAATTTGGAGGATTGGAGGGGGTGGGGGAAGACTTGGACTGGGCAGGTAAGACAGAAGATGCCTGCTTTCTCTCAAATTTCAACTGCCATTTCTGCCCAGAAAGATTCATGGTTTCTAAGATTACTTTTATCTGAATGGGGGAAAGGAAACTTATACCTTTTGTGTGGTGCTTAGGATGACCTATTATTCTGCATATTTGTTAGGAAATACAGGTTTCCAAAAAAGATGAAAAATTCACCTGCTTTACATATCGAACATTGATGATCTTAAAGGTCAAAACATAAGAACATAGGAAGAGTTATGCTGGATCAGGCCAAGGGTCCATCTAGTCCAGCATTCTGTCCACACAGTGGCCAACCAACTGTCCATGGGAAACCCACAAGCAAGACATGAGTACAACAGCACCCTCATGCCCATGTTCCCTAGCAACTGGTGTACATAGGCAGACTGCCTCTGGTATTGGAGGTAGCACATGGGCACAGAACTATGCCCTTGATGGTAATTAACCTGAGTTAAGGCCAGCATTCTTTTTCCACTTGTGCATCAGTATTTGGGAACAGAAAAGCAACTTTCTCAGTATTTGCAGCCTACATTTTTAATGAAAACGGCCTACTTGCCATGATCACTAGTCTGGTTTAGTCTGATTTGATTTGAAAGTAATTAGACATTAATATGATTTCCATTAACTCACCCATGTCTCCTTAGACAAGCAACAGCAGGAACATTTTTCCGGGTGTTCAGTCCATGAGTAGGTTTGACGAATCTGTCAAGTGTGATTCCGCTCAGTTTCTCATTTTTTCTAACATTAAGTTCATCCCATCCAGTTTCTGCATCAGAGATTTTTTTCCTAACATGTCTGTATGAAAATTGTCCCGTCCTGTCCCATTCCATCCAATTTGATTTCTCTTTGGCAGCGGGAGCGTGTGTATCTGTGACCTGCAGGTGATCAAATGAGACCGCATGAGCAACATTTTGCACAAGCTCAGAGTTTAGTGTTTTAAAGACCACAAAGAATCTGACAAGCTACCCCTTCATTCCCCTACCACTTCAGTTGCTTATGTTGGAAACCATCCTAATAATTATAATTAATGATAAAATAGGCTTTGAAGCTGTTTTTAAAAAGCAAACCCCCCTACAGCATTTTAACTTCCTTTGAGTTGTATTTAGGTTTATAAACAGTTTTATATTGTTCGCAAAATATTATCTGTATGGTCGGAGGTAGAGATGTCAAGGCCTGGAAACAAACAAAAAAAGTGGGGAAGAACCCAGTACTTCTACTTTTTTTAATTGAGTTTTCTCCCCTGTTTTTCCCCCAGGGATTCTTGGAAAATGGGGGCGGGGGGAGTTTCCGCCTGATTTTTCCCCAATTTCCCCCCAAGCCTTCACATTTGGCATAGGGAGAGAAAACATCGATTCCTGCATTGAGCAGGGGGTTGGACTCGATGGCCTTGTAGGCCCCTTCCAACCCCACTATTCTATTCTATGATTCTATGATCAATGTTGTTTTTTGTTATAGAAGAGATGCCTTCAGTGGATTATACCAGTTGTCAAACATTTTTCAAAGGCAGTGCAGTGTAGTGGTTAGAGTGTCTGGCTAGGTGCTGGGAGACCCGCTTTCAAAATCCCCACTCAGCCATGAAGTTCTCTGGGTGACCTTGTGCCAGTACCATGCTCTCAGCCTAACTTATCTGCTATTGCGAGGATAAAGGGGAGGGGGAACTGTGCATGCCTCTCTGACCTTAGAGGGAGGGTGAGACAAAACTGTTAGAAAGAAACCATGAGAATTATACATAAGGAAACATGCAGCATTTGGTAGAACCATTGGGGAGGGCTCCCCTCCAATATATGTTTAGTTCTTGCCCATTTCAAAATGGAATAAGGTTAATTAAAGCCAGTGGCAGGGCCCTAAATGGGTGCCAGCTGGCATTTGCTTGATCTCATTTGGTATTTTATATATTTTTTATATATTAGTCAATAGCAGAACTGGCATTTGTTTTAAAGCTGCCCTTGGCGTGACAGACCAGTCAATAATATTCAGTTCATCCAAGCGTGTTACATTTTTTGTTTTGAACCTCTTAGTGAAGTGGTTATGCCCTTTGAAGCTTGCTGTGTGATAAACCCCACATTGTCTGGTGGTTTCCCACCTTTTTGCAGTTTATTCCTCATTCCAAATGGTTGAAATGCCTCTCCTAAGGCTTCGTTTCTTGCAGGCAGAGCTTTAAGCTAAAACATGCTGGTATGTTTGGTGTTTTTGGCTCCACCCCTTTTGCCCCGCCCACCACTGGAATCTCTCCCCCCCCCAACCTTCCCCAAATGTCATTTGGCCCTCAGGCTGAAAGAGTTTTTACACTCACTGACGCTAGTGAGGCTGTGACAAAACTGAGTTCTGAACCAGGGACTTGGTTTTTTAGCTACTTCGCTGCTGTCTACAGTCTATGTTTCAGAGTGGTAATGCCCATTGGAAAGTAGAGCTCTGATCCTCCATTATGTCTTGCTAGGCAAGGTGCTGATTTTGTCCCAAGTTCTGCATTTGATCCCCAAGGGAGAGGGTAGGGAGTTCCCTAGTTTGTTTTGATGGTGGTTCTCATGACTGATCCAAAATGATGTCAATGGGACTGAGTACCTTAACTGGGAACTGCTTGTTTGCTAGCCTTGTTTCATATTGATAAGAGGGCAGCAATATTCTCTGCCACCTCATTTTGTCCATATATTGTGCATCAGATCTTTAACATTTGTATTTATTCAGAATTTTACTCCTGCTATTGTGGACTTTGAGCGAGGATTGGCAGGTTTCAAGTAGTTCTGGCATTTGCATATGAAAAGCAGCTTGAAGATAGCCTATTATGTATTAGAAATGTTTCTTCCTAAATTTTACATTATTATTAAATTGTCAACTAGTAATTTTTTTGGAAACAGTTAGTTTTTCCAGTCCCCAACCTCCCTTTAATGCAGCTGTTGCCATTTTAAAATCCTCCTCAGAGGTCCCTCCCAGTTAGAAACTACAGATTTTGAAAGCCTTTTACACATTCAACCAACATTCATACCTCTACTATACTCATGACAAAGAGAAACATTGATTAAGCAGGGAAGCTTGAATAAGAACAACGGAGGGAGGCACACCAAATAATTCTTAGTAAAGGCTTTTTAAATGCTGTATAAATGTCTCCATTATTTCTTCACACATATTCTTCCGTACTTTGATTTATATATGCTGCTAGTTCCTTGGCTGCTACACTTGCTAACAGTAAAATGCTGTTCATGTCTACTCAGAAGAAAATGTGTATTCATTGAACACTGAGTTCAATACCCAGGAAACTGGGTATTGGATTGCAGCCTAATGTTTATATACAGATATCTTCATCTTTTTATTTTGCCATTTATGTAGTACCTGCCTTTTTAGTAAACATTACTGCTTTTCTGATCCAAATTTGTTGTTCCTTTTTTATATTCCAACCAGCTGGAATGTATCCTAATATTGATACTATGAAAGGCCATTTCCCACACATTCCTGAGACCAGATGAATTATGCTTACCTACCTGTTCCCAGAATGCAACACGTACTAGACATTCCCCATACATGCACCGTAAAGCAGCCTCCCCTGACCTGGTATCCTCCAGATGTTTTGGACCACAGCTTCCAGGATTCCTGACCATTGGCTATGCTGGCTAGGGCTGATAATAGTTGATGGGAACTGAAGTCCCAGACATCTGGAGGGCAGCAGGTTGGGGAAGGCTATGCTAAAGGGACTCCATACCTCCCACAACCCCTCCAAGCTCCAGTAGTATTCCACTGTTTTTATAAAAACATTTCACCGGAGCTTAATGTATTCTGTGAAGAATTTTAGATGTGAGACGACTAATTCATCAGGGAATGTCAGCTATAATACTTTGCTCCGGGAAAGTTTTTATTGTTTTCCATAACAATCGGTGCTCTATTATCCGTTGTTGTTGTTATTATTATTACTACTACTACTACCATTATTTCAAATACTGGTAAACATATTCCCAAACTAATGATGCCTTTTCCTTCAGAAACACTACAAGTGCACCTAGGCAAAACAGTTACTCTAAGTCAACCTGGTGCCTTGCAGATCTTTTGGACTATAACTCCTATCAGCCCCAGCCAGCACAACCAATGATCAGGGATGGGAATTGTAGTCCAAAACATCTGGAGGGGGCCATGCTGGGGAAGGCTGTTCTTAAGCACATGTCTTAATTGAATATTTGAGGTGCATGTTCTTATTTCTTCTGAGGTCTTCAAATCTATAAAATTTATCCTATGAATTAATCAATTGGCAGTTGACTTATCTACATGTCTCCTCAGGAGTAAGTCTCATTGATTGCAATGTGGTTTACTTCCAGGAATGCAGGTATTGGATTGTGGATTGAGACAGATATAACACCTTTTGTGGACCACTGATTCCATAAAATTACAAGTCTTATTTTTGATTTTTGATTCCCAGATGTTCCATAACCCCAGGGCACGGTCAGAGGGCATATGGTACAGCCACCTTGCTGAAGCAAAGCAGGGTCTGGTCAGTGCCTGGATGGAAAACCAAGCAGAAACCCCAAGGATGCTGCTTTGAGTTCCAAGATGGAAGAAAGGCAGACTATAAATGTGCTAAATAAATAACATTTGAGATGTTTTACAATGCCCAAAGGAGTATTTGAACTACTAGGAGGGCAGAGTGCCTGAGGGTACCAGAAAGAAGTACCTGGAGGGATGTGAAGGGGTAATAGATGGCTCCAGAGCATTCATTCAAGGGGATAAAAGGATGTTAGAGTCAAATGAAAGCTGATAAGTATCCATGCTATATTCCCATGGTTTTCTGAAAAGCATTTCTTATTAATACGTAATATATTGTGCAACACTGCTTGGAGAATGACGGCGTTCTGTCTTGGGAGGGTCCATAAGTCTGTGGCAAGACACATGCTTTGCTGTATGCAGGAGGTCTGAGGTTTCAGCCCCTCGCATCTCCAGCTAAAAGGATATCATCTTGTTTATGTCCCTAGTGAGGTCTGTCTGTCCCCTTCCTTAATTTTAGGAGCCAGGTTATGTCCTTTTTATTAGTGTGAGCATTTATTTTTTATAAACAGGAAATTTTATTTTATCTGCCATGCTACTAGCTGTTTTATCTGGCATTTTACTGTGTTGTGTTGCTCTTAAACTTTGCTCTATTAGGTTTTTGTTTGATATTTTAGCTGTGTTTTATTGCAGTCCGGTTTTGGAAACTTTGACTTAAAAGTGAAAAGTGGGTTATACATTTTTTTAACACAAACATCTAATTAATTTCACTTCTGGTTTGATGTTTTTCTACTTGCTTTACATTTTACATCCGACCCATTTTAACATTTTTAGTATAATTTCAGAAGGATTTGTTTGACTCAGTATACGCTGATCCAGACAAAACTGAGCTAGCTTTCACATGTCGTTCTCACTCACAGACAGGCAGTTATCCCTGCTGCCAGGAACTCTGATTAATATGGACAAGCAAAGAAAGAGAGAGATGACCTCTGCAGCTTCCTTTTGTCAAAGATGTGTGGCTGTTTTCTCAGAATGTGACGTGCAGAAAAGAGACAGTCAAACATTCTTAAAATACTATTATTGTTTTTTAAGCATGGGAAATAGGAGCAAACCTCTGGTGAAGCTCTGAATAAAAAAATTAAAATAAAGGGGGTGGGTGGCAGAATATAGAGCAGCCCAAATTAACTCCATTCCACAAATTAAAGAGGGAATCTTCCTTGCAAGTCATTCCCTCCAATTATATAAAAAAATTATCTTCTGGTTGTTAGGCTTCAGTTTGTTTCCTTGCTTTGTTTACTGCTTGTTCTTTGCCTCTCCCCCCCACCTGACCTTCTCAATTACTATTCCTTCCCTTCCCATTTTTTAACACTTCTTCTGTATTCTTATTAAAAAAACAAAAATTAAAAATTAGAAAAACCCTTTCTCTTCTTTTAGGCTTTAGATAAAGTGTTAGTGTTATTTCCCTTCTCCCCACCCCTTAGCTTGTATAGTAGTTTTTTATTTCTGTATCTGCTTTTCTTTGGGTCTCGTGTGTGTTTGTGTGTGCGTGTGCGCGCGTGTGCGCATACTGTGTGAGTGCAGCATACACATTATTGTGCACCAGGAAACTGTGTGTGGTCAAAGCAGTACATACATAGTCCAATATTCTGTGGGGCAAAGCACTACACACAATACAGATATGAAGCATCTTAGGGGTATCACTACGCATGATGCTGTTCTTGTTTGCCTGTTGGTTGTTTCCCTTGTGTACATCAAATGACTATAAGAAGAATATGATCAGGCTGGGCTATGTGCATTTTTTAAAAGAGTTTGCTTCATCTTAACCTTCCTTTTTTTCCAAATGGGGAAAAGGCTGCCAAAATGATCAGGGGGCTAGAACAACTCTTGTATACGGATAGACTTCAATGTTTGGGCTATTTAATTTAGGAAAAAGGCAAAGAAGCGGGGAGATTTATAAAAATATATGGAGTAGAGAAAGCGGAGCAGTGCAATAAATAATCTCCACTGAGTTCAGTGTAACTTACTCCCAGGTAATGTGTATTGAAGCCAAAGACAGGTTTAACTTTTTTTCTTCCCTTAATGAGAAGAGCCATCCAGTGAAGCTGAATAATGGCAGATTCAGGACAGACAGCAGGAAAGTACTATGGGAAATGGGTTATTTTGCTCTTCAAAAACGCCCACACCAGAGATTAGGGATAGTGACCTCCTAATGGTCACCTTAAACACCTTCTGATTAGGATCTTTAATCCCCTGTGTGGCTTGACAGGGTTTTTTTTACCTTTTGTTTTAGTTTTTGAGAAAAGGAAAATTTATGCATGGCTAGCACAAAAGCCACTGGACCTAACTCTCTGAAATTTGGCAGGTTCATTCACCTCCATAGGGGCTGCCACGTCCCCAAATTCCATGCACTTATGTGGATGCCCCCCAAATATATAGCTCTTTGCTTTGACAGATTTTCTTGAAAAAGCAAATTTTACCTGTGGCTAGCACAAAAACCACTGGATCTAAGTGTCCGAAATTTGGCAGGTTCAGTCACCTCCATAGGGGTTGCCAGGTCTCCAAACGTCATGTATTTATCACAAAAACTAAAAATGTTATGGCCATTTCTGTTTTCCAATGCAAGTCAATGGGAATATATAAAATCCAAATAATTCAGCTTTCCAAATCTTGCTTTGGATCCAGAATCCGAAGAGGGTCAGATTGGGGTCAGATTAGTCCGAAGCGGATCGGGGCTGAATCCAAAGCTCCAACTTGCCCTCCGAAGCGGGTTGGGGGGCCTTACAGCCCTACTATAGATTGTCCTGACAGAGACAACTGCTCACACAGCTTCTATGAGCACTCCCTGTGAATTCTTTAAGTGTAGACTAATGAAATAAAGTCCCTCTCTAGAATGTGCAGCAGTTATCAAACTATCAGCATAGCAACCCTCGCCAAGCAGATGTGTTGGACTGCAACTCCCATATTTCCCAGCCAACATGGCCAATGCCCATGCTGGCTGGGAATGATGGGAGTTGCAGTTCAATGCATTAGAGGGCACCAGGTTGAGGAAGGCTGCTGTAACATATGGTTGCAAACAAACCCTGGGAGCCCATTGAAGTTTTGGAGTATGCCTTGAGTGCGCTCTTGTCCTTTGGCAGTCCAAGCAAAGTGCCTTGGGCTGTCCTTGCCCTCCTTCCCCCTTGCAGAGATACTTAATAGTCCTGCTACTCTGTTAATTCAGTTGTTGGTGGCAGCTCCTAATTTGTTGGGATATTTTAGGATAAGTTTAGTCCCACTGGTAAAGCAACCCATAACCTAGTCTTCCCCAACCTGGTGTCCTCCAGATGTTTGGAACTTCAACTCCCATCAGCCCCAGCCAGGATGGCTAATGATCAGGAATCTTGGGAATTGTAATCCTAAACATCTGGAGGGCACCAAGTTGGGGAAAGCTATCATAACCCATTTAACAGGCCAGGTTAATGGAGAAAGGGAAAGACTTTGAAGGAGCCCAGGGTATGTCGCAATGACTTTAGGTTACAATGTTAACATTCTAAAGATAGTTAATTTTCTCACATCTAGAATATGGCGGTCTGGGCTTGGACTCCTACAGTATTGCGGTGGCAGAAGAACTGGGAAATATTCGCTGTGGAGGTGTTCCCATGGCAATTGGAGTGCAAGCTGACATGGCTACCTCTTCCCTGACAAGGTAACTTTCCAAAGAAAACCCCTGGGATCATTTCCTTTACTTTAAAGTGTGTGTTGCTTAGGGAACAGTAGAATTTCCTAAATCCTTGGAACATACAAGAGAGCAACAGCTTTAAATCTAGCTCCATGCAGAACGAAGGGAGAGGAAAAAATAAGATGGGTCTACGCATTCATTTCAACGTTACTCATGTTTTACTTCAGGACATAAATACAGTAAAGCAAAACCAAGAGTAGTTATTTTAATAAGTTTTAATCAAAAGTGTTGTTGTTGGAATAAGTGGTTACATATCACATGTTGTTGTGCCACTGTCAGATCAGTTGATGAAAGGCAGGATAGATATTTCTTTAATAAACAAAAACAGTACAGATAATGTTTGACAATATTTTCACCTCAAATGTTTTTATTTGTACATGTTTGCCACAATCTAGCAAAGGAGAGCGGAAAGGAGCTGCCATTTCCTGGTTCAATATTTCGCTTTAGGCAAGCTGCTATTATTTTGCACAAGGGATATAATACTACTGGTCTATCATACTGGATGATAGCAAGGGCATAACGTAACACCCAGGAAAACCACTAAATAAAATATAAACACTAAACAAAGCAATTTATTATTCCATCCCGTTGCTAGTTTGCAAGGCATCCAGTACAATGCAGTGTATTGCTTGTAATGAGAAATTGCCTTCTTATCAATCTTGCAGTGTGACCACATCTAAGAAAACTCTGGCTAGGAGCCCATTAAGGACCTGCAGAAACATGTTACTTTTTTTCTCTCTATCCATTTTCTCCATATCATGCATAATTTTATATGCCTTTATCATCCCCCCCCCCTTACTCGCCTTTTTTTCTAGACTAAAAAGCTCCAAACATTATAACCTTTCTTTGTAGGATGTTTGCTCCAGCCCCCTAGTCATTTTGGTTGTTGTTTTCTGCACTGTTGTTCTTTACAATATTCTTTTTGAGGTGTAGCGACCGGAACCGTGCTCAGTATTCCAAGTGTGGTCACATTGATGATATTGGCAGTTTTCTTTTTGATCCCTTTCAATTTCATGTGAATTCGCTATTCCAGCTGATCTGGTTATGCTGCCTTGGTGGGGCAAACTTGTCCGCGCTTCATGTTGCGAAGCGCCAGAGATGCCTGTGGCTTTAGATTTAGGCATATTAAAGTTGAGTTATCATGCTGTAGATGACCAAGTGTGGATTTAAATCCTATAGAATTACCTTTCACGTATACAATCCAGGGTTGCCAAGGAAACAAATAGCGATTGCTTATAACACAAGAGACGGAGAGCTATATATAAAAAGTCACTTTGTCTCCTTCCCCAGCTTCACTGCCATTTGAATTAATTCTATTCTTGAGTGTATCTGAACAAGCTGCAAATGTAGGTATTTTCTGATCCTTTGTTCAGTATGAAGGCTGCATTTTCCCCTTTGCCTTTAAATATGTGCGGTGTAAACCTATTGGTAGGATATAGGTGTCATAGTTCTTTATTTAACTGTTTTCCATTTATTGGACTGCAGAGGATAAATTGGCAGTTTTATGCAATAAGGCTTTGCAAGGCAGTCCCCAGAACAGGCTTTTTTTAATGTTTCATTCTTCTGTGTGGTTTCAAACAAATCAATGAATAGCTGAAGCATGGCTTCATTCCCCCACAATGGGTTGGCTCACATTTGAAGTGTCTTTCGCAACGTCGCAATGGCAGCCTCTAAGATGCAAATCATGTCAATGCATAAGCACCACAAATATAGTACGGAAATGAGAGAATCTGCTCCATTCACTTCAGTTGAGGTGGGAAGAGGTGGGAAAGGAACGTAGGCCTCATTTACTCAACATTGGCCTTCCCCAACCTGGCCCCCTCCAGATGTGTTGGACAGCATGGCTATTGGAGATACATCTGGAAGCACCAAATTGGGGAAGGCTGCCTTACATTATGATTAGACAGGTCTTGGCAGCAAAAACCTTAGCTTCTCTTGGCAACGGAGGGACATAAGACATTATTATGAACTCGTGTACTAGGAACTGTGGGCAGTATCCAATACTGCTGCTGTGCCTCCGTTTGCACTGTTGTACCCACGGGACCCACCACTGGCACAACAGGAAGCTAGCACTTCCTAAAGCAAGCCCAGAAATGAGTGGAAATGTTCATTTGGGAAGAGGGTAGGCCGTCGAGCTCTGCTGATTTACCCTGTTAAGGAAACAAGTGCTTGCGCTCATTTCCAGTTGTTTCAAGATCCACTGGCTTCCCATTGCACTAGTGTTGAGTCCCGCCAGCGTGGGGCCAGTGCTGAATACATCCACATGTGTCATAAAAAGCTAACCGTAATGCACTTTCTATGAACTTGAGCACACTCCGGAAGAGAATGGAGGACAGGAAGGCCTGGCGTGCTATGGTCCATGGGGTCACGAAGAGTCGGACACGACTTAACGACTGAACAATGCACTTTCTGTGATATCTTTTCTCCAAAGGAGGGCAAAACTTATCACGCCTCACACACCCCATAGCAAACTCCATTGACAACAGAAATGGCGCTCAAACAAGGCCACAGAGAAACAAGAGGGAGGCATCAGCATGCTAGGAATCCCTGAGGTTTGCAGAAGTCCAAAAAATATTTATTTTAAAAGTTTGTAAGGGGGCAGCCTCTTCACACACACCCCCATGAAGACTGAGCATGCTCAGTAGCTAGGGAATGTTGAGTGTCACTTGGAAAAGAAAAATGGAAAACTGGGAGAGGGGTGGGACGGAATGCCCTGCTCAAGCTCCTTACAGCTCATAGTACCCTGGAGGGCAGGGCAGGGCAGGGCTGGCAGGGAATTCTGAACAGGTGCACTGGTGCTAGGAGGTGAGGATACATTGCATCATTTTGTTATATGTCCTACTTGTATAATTGGAATGGTTACAGCGCAGAGGACATGATGTGGTTTCAGACTTTCAAAGACTGGCTTTTCTCCCTTACACACATATGTAGGCGTCAATGTAGGTATGCAAGTGGAAGAATAAAAGCCCAAACTAGAGACTGCCTTGTCCTCAATACTGTGACCAGCTCAGCAGTTTTAGCATCCCTTCTTAACCTGTATCCTGCGCTTCCTTCTCAGCATTCCTGCGCTCAGTGATCTGCACCGAAAGGTTTGCTTTGCATTTATGGGGCAGAATCCAACGGGGTCCTTCTGCCCCCACCAATTCCCTTCTGCTCCACCAATTCCCTTCTGCAGGTGGTGTGTCCCTCTGATTCTGTTGCACGAGCGGGACCCACTGCCTACACAAGGGAGATTTAGCACTTCCTAGAAGGAACCCCCAAACAAGTGGAAACACTTGTTTCTGGAAGGAGGCAGGTTGGCGGAGCTCTCTTTGGGGAGCTCCGCCAACCTGCCTCCTTCCAGAAATGAGTGTTTCTATTCGTTTCGGGTTGCACCCGGAAGCACTAAATCAGTGTTGTGCAAGCAGTGGGGGCCACTTGCATAATGGAATTGGCAGGGTGCAAGAGGGCTGTAAGTACCTTATTGGATTATGCCCATGGGTCCCCTGGACCATTAAGATGAAACGAGAGGGTGTTTTTTTAATATATATTCCACCCCTCCAAAAGAAATAATATAGGTAAACCAAACACAATAAAAACATACATCCAAAGAAGACCAGGAAATACAGTGCAAAGATAACCCAAACTGAACATTGTAATCCAGAGAGCTCGTCAGAAAATTAATCACGTCCTTCCAAAAAGATTTACGTTGACTTGAGAAACACTTGAGGAACACTGCGCTGAAGCATGATTGTTTATGTATCTTAGAAAGAAAAAACTTTCAGTAAATGATTCCAGTTGTGTTCGCCCATCAGACTTCTGAATTTGTTCAGTTAATTTGTCCATCAAGGCTAAATACCAAACCCTTGTGTACCATTGAGCAAGCACAAGCAGATTACTTTTCCATTTATGAGCAATTTCTAAATGTACTGCCAGCAACAACAAAAAGTGACTTGAGTCCTTGGAGTCAAGTCCCTAAGACCACCCCAATAAGAAATCTAGAGGCTGTTCGAAGGAGCATATTTCAGCAGTTGGAAGCTGATGACTCCACAAGGAGCATAATTAACCACCATAGTAAGTAACCACTTCAGCGAGTCCAGCAGAACATTATAGTTGAAAGGCAGGCCCAAATAAGTAAACCATTCATTTTCATATTACAGGAAAGTGCATATATGTTTAATGTCCTTATGCCAAGACCTAATTTTATGCCTTACATTTTCTTAGATTAAAGACAGGGATGGGGAACCTATGGCCTGTAAGATCTGGCCCATCAGTCCATGGGGCATCTCTGGCCCATGGGGGCTCCCCATCAGTCCATGCCCTCTCTCCTAGCGCTAGAGAAAGGTTGATGTCATCCAGCCCCTGAGCGGTGACCTGAAATGCAATCTGATCCCTGGGGCCAGAACTATTCCACACCCCTGATTATAAGGAAGGTGTGAAAGTAAGTGTGGGTATTTTAAGACTGTAACAAACCTTCCATGTGCTCCATCATTTCACAGATGAAAAGGAGGGACACTTGTAAGACCTCAGTTGTCATACCAAGGATCAGGGCCTGAGCATGGCTACCTCACTGCTACAAACTGGTCAAGGTTGTATACCACCTGCTGTATTAATTTACCTTGCAGTAATCTGCCTTCCCCTGATTGACATGACAAGAGGGTGGTGGTCCTTTAGGAGAAAGATCAGCTTGGAAATTGCCATTCTGACTGCTGCTGCAGTGTCCAAAATGGCAGTGTTCATTCACATGCATTGATATGGATGTGTACTAGAAAGAAGATGCATCCATTCAGCGCATCCTGTAAATTCTGGGATGGAAGCTGAACCCTGAAGAATGACAACTTGAGCAACACACACTAACAAAACTTCAACAGGGCATCCCCCAAAAGCACAAATGGGGACAAACATGGATTAGAATTTATCAGTTGTATCAGAAAATTGGAATTGTCCCTGGTAAACAGGGAAAGTTGGAGCGTGTGACTTAAATGGACTCTTTTTGATATCAGCACTGTTCAGTCTTATTTATCACTTGTTAGATGTCGGTTGAGAAGAATTGCTGTGCCACTTATGCGCCAACTGAGGTGCTCATCCAGCAGACCTGACATCTGCGTTGAAGTGGGTCATGTGATCAAGCTGTTAGAATGTGGTCTTGAAACAGACGAGCGTCATGCAATTTAATGAAATGTGGAGTGTAAAGAACCCACCTGCAGCTGTTCATACTTCATGAGAGCCAGTGTAGTGTAGTGGTGAGAGTGACGGACTGGGAGCCGGGAGATCCGGGTTCTAGTCCCCACTTGGCCATGGAAGCTCACTGGGTGACTTTGGGCCAGTCACAGACTCTCAGCCCAACCTACCTCACAGGGTTGTTGTTGTGAGGATACAACGGTGAGGAGGAGGATAATGTAAGCCGCCTTGAGTTCCTTGCGAGAGGAAGAAAGGCGGGGTATAAATGCAATAAATAAATAAATAAATAAATAAATAATCTACGATTTTCCACTAACGATATGTCATAAAGTGTCCATCCTAATTAGAAACTTTCCTCACTTTATAATTAATTCAGTTGCACAACATTCTATGCTGCTTCTTTTTTCCCCCCCTTGTGAGGTGTGCAAGAAGAATGACTGCTATCAATTTCTCCACCACCAACATATTAAGAGAATGGAGCATTCCCACATTGAATCAGAATGAAGTGCATCCATTAGGCATGTTTTTGTTGGGTGCAGTGACAATCCCATCTGTAGGAAAGCAACTTGATTGCTCTTTAAGAGGAATTAAGGAAGCATTTTCCTGAGTTACAGGAGAATTTATATGCAGGAAGGAACTGAGACTGAGTCTAGTAGATGTAAAGGCCTTTGGATCCTACTGTAGCTCCCAAATTCCTTTAACTCCATTCAACCAATTTGTATTGTTTTTTAGTTCTAGGGTTAATATTTAGGGTCTGGAATGTCACGAATGAAACGTGGTGGTGATTCCCAGTCCTCACTAATTTATACATCAAGGCAATTAGTGGGGGTTGGGGGCCTTCACTCCCCCCCCAAAACCCACTGGGGGGCTACACCCCTCCCCCACTGCCACCACAATTGCCCTCGCCACTGAATTTTATGCTGCAGAGTCACACTTCTGGGAGGCTTCTGGGAGCACGATTCTGCTTCCAAACACGATTCTGCTTCCCTGCATGCCTTAGTTTCTTCTAATTGCTGGGTGTTTTGCTGCTTCCACATTATGGTAGCAGCAAATTCAGCCACAGCAGGGGGCACAAAATTGGCCAGGGGGGCACAGTCACCCAGTGCGCTGTGTGTTGGCCACCCCCGTTTTAAATGTTACATCTTCCTTCACCTTTAGTATTTGTAGGATATCTTTGTGTACGAGTTGTGAGTAGTAGTGAACTGCAGCCAAGTTCGGCAAGTACAAGCTTCTCCTAAGTGTGAGACAGGCTGTATGAGTGTTTGTTGTACGAGATGTATGTCCTCTGTGGCCTTCCTCTCCTCTCATCCCAGCCAGTTTTCCGATGAAACTTGGCCCATTTTCATTCAAATGATGGCTTCAGTTTAACAAACCATTAATGTGCTTGAATGTCTGTATGGTTCCAAGCACTATTTCATGCAAAGCCTTTTGTACTTGGGAACAGAGGACATGCTATAAAGCACACGTGCACAGCTTAAGGGTGCATCCAAAAGTACATCATTTTAGTGCTGAGCTTGCTGTGAAAGCACAGGGAAAGGGTGAGAATTTCTTTGTTTTGTTTTTTGATAAGAACTTAACCAAATCTGCAAATTTCTTGATTCATTGTAGTAAAGCCATCTTGGATGGCTTTAAAAGAGGATTAGGCAAATTCATAGAGGATAAGTCTATTAATGGCAACTAGTCATGATGGCTATATATTACCTGCAGTATTGGAGGCAGTATTCCTCTGAATGCCACTGAAGAGCATGGGTGGGAGGACATGTTGCGCTCATGTCCTGCTTGGCCAGTGGCAGAAATGGGATAGCGACAGTTGCGCGCTAAATTTTTTCCGGGTTTCAGTGAGAACTCTAAAGGAGCGATCCAAGGTGCGGAAGCAAGGTGCCACAGACATCGGAGCCACCAGCCTCCACTGGATGCCGGACAAGATAGGCCTTTGATCCATTCCAGCAAGGCTCTTCCAGGCACTCAAAATCCAATCCAGAAAGCTGTATCTGTAGTGTTAGAGGAGCTACGTTAGGTGCGTGTGAGGACTCTGCAGCAAAAGACTCCCCCCCCCATCCCATTTCCATGTATGTCTGCGTACAGTAGGGGTTTGGGGCCTCTTTCAGGCCAAATTCTGTTCTGGAGAAGCTCTCAAGGGCTGCATTCCAGTGGTGGGCAGGGCCAAAGGGGTGGGGCCAAATACCTGCATGTTTTAGCTTAAAGCTCTGCCAGTAACTAAGCCTTAGGAGAGGCGTTCCAGCCTTTTAGAATGGGGGAAGCTAGTGCTGTGCCGAACCCTGCCCTCCTCCTTGCGAAAAAGGCAATATTTTTTCTCCCTCTTTTGCAGGGAGGGGAGGATTTTGAATTATTTTCCCTTGCGGCAGGGGGCAGGGCTTCCATTGACCTTTTCAAACGTAGGAGGTGGCCGGGGGGGGGGGGTGTCTTCCTATTTCTTAACTTTTAAATTTCCTGTGCATTGTTACAGCATCGCGGGGCTCTTTGCACAAAGGTTTTCAGCCCGGCAACTCTTCCTGAAGTGCCACAAGACCACATGATGTCACACACCTTCACAGTCACTCAGGAAGAGCTGCCCTCTGTGTAAAGAGTTCCACACTGCTGCAAGAGCACAGGGTGTTTTTGAAGTAGATAGACAGAAGATAGATGGAAGATCCCTCAGGCATCCCCTGCCCTTAAAAAGATAAACAGAACCCCTGTCCCACTCTCCAAGAAGACAACTGTTCAAAATTCTCAACTTCCCAGCCACGTTTTCATTTCGTCCTCACCTCCCACAAATCGCTGGAAAAGGAAGAATCAAAATATTCAGTTCAGCACTACAGAAAACTGTGCTAAAGCCAGGAAATATCCAAATTATCGGTAGTTGGTTGAAAGGGGGTGAGGCAATGAGAAGGACCAGAGCCAGGCGAAGGGGGCGGAGCCATCTGGGGAACCCCAGAGGACTGGATTGGGCCCCCAGGGGGGGGCTGAAGTTCTGTACTCCTGGCATACACCTTGAGGGGAAACACATCGTCCAGAGTACAGAATGGCTTTTACAATGTGTTTGTGAGAGAGGGGTTTAAGCTAGGAGAAGAAGCAGGAATATAGACACTATCAGAGTAGGTCCAGCCTTTGTCTGCTATGCAATGAAAGATGGTTTCCTCAGGGTGGGCAGAACTCTTACTCCACTAAATATGTTTTGCTTTTGTGAGGATAACGTCGGGAATGCATTCCTGTGTATGGATGGGTGGAGAAGTATTTCATGCAGTACTGAAGTACTGAACAATCCCTGCAGACCCAGGAGACCATGTGTACATCCATATCTAGGAAGGGCAGCTGTGTGCCTTTGAGCTGAGTACCTGCTGGGAACAGTTTTATGTGGTTGAGGTTAGCTGGGCGGAGTTGTTTTTCCTCAAAAAATGATCAGCCTCCCTTGTGCTGTGATCATCAAAGCAAATTGGAGTTGTCCAGGGGATGCCCTGTTGAAGTACTTGAGATTAATATAGGGCCAATGGTTCATGGGTGCAATCTTTATAAAACTTCAGAGTAAACCATTAGTGGTTGGGATAAAACTTAGGTGGAATTGTTTGTACTTAGTCTGGTTGTGTGAAGAGACATGGATCTGTGTGAGTAGCAATAATATTTTCCCAGATTACTCTCTGGAAATGTGTGTGGAGAAAAATAGTTTTCCTCCTCCCACCCTCAATGATCTATAAAACCCCAGACACTCAGGATTAGATCCAGGATCTGTCTTATGTGAGAGGAAGAAACTTTCCATGAAAGGAAGGGTTCCACTTGTGGAAGGTCCTTCCACACAATCTTTGGAAAATCCCCCCTCGTCCACCCCACCCCACATCTCAGCCCATTCAGCAAGGTCTCCTGACTTCCTGTGTAGCATTTTCAGGGGGCTGGAGGGACTGCTATTGGAAGGAGGAGGCAGGGAAGTCCGCTTCCACCAGTACAGTTGATCCAGCATAAATCTGGATCCAGCCACTGGAGATTCTTGAGAGAAGTGGGACCGTTATGTCTGAGACAAACCACCAAATATGCAGCAGCTTTAGTTTAGAACAAGCCTTGATAACAAACCACCGAACATGTGTCCCATCATGTTGAAGTCAGCCCATCAGACCACCAGTCATGCCGAATGGCCCCAAAGGGATGCATTACCCTGTGTTTTTTTGTGGTGGTGCTGGTGCTGGTGTTGTTTTTTTTGGTTGCCTGCCAGGGACTGCAAAAATAAGGTATTTGTCAAATATCTGGCCCACAACCCATGAATGTTTCACCTCTCTTACTGGCTTCACAGCCAAGTGGTAACTGGTATTTCTTTGGTGGTTTCTTTTGCTTCTCTCCTATTGAAAGGTTATAGATTATTTTTCTGGCAGGTGTCTCTTTTTCCTTTGAATTTTGAATGGTAAATAAAAGCATTAACCTTCCACATTAAAAAAAAGAAAAGTATAATACAGCTGGTTTTCAGAAATCTTCAAAGTGTAGCAAATGTAATGTTTGAATATATCACACTGCAGATTTGGATCTGATGAGCTGAAAAGAGAGTTCCTCACCCCAACTATAGCTGGAGATGTCGTGGCTTGCTTAGGAGTCAGTGAACCTGGTGCAGGCTCGGATGTTGCAAGTAGGTAAATAAGACTGAATAGGGATTCCATATAAGGTCTGAGCAACCACTTCTGTATTGCATCCTTGCCCCTCTTGCTTTATAAAAACTGGCAGGGAGGCAACAGCTGACTGGGCCAGGGAGGTGATTCATGTTTCCTTGTGAGAGGGAGTAGTCCTGGGCCACCTGAAATAGGCAGCGGTAAGACTACTCCTGAAGAAACCCTCCCTGGACCTGGAAGATCTTAACAACTTTAGACCGGTGGCAAATGTTTCTTTCTGGGCAAGATCCTTGAGCAGGTAGTTGCCAACCATCTCCAGATACTCTTGGATGAGACCGATTATCTGGACTCATTTCAGGCTAGGTTCAGGCTGAGTTTTGGCATGGAAACAGCCTTGCTCACCCTGTATAAATGACCTATGTTGGGAGAGAGATGTGGAATGTGACCCTGCTGATTCTCCTTATCTCTCAGCGGCTTTTTACACCATCACCCATGGTATACTTCTGGGGCAATTGTCTGAGTCGGGAGTGAGAGGCACTGCATTGCAGTGGTTTCACTTCTACTTTTTGGAGTTTTGGAGTTTGTTGTCATCAGTATGCTGAAGACATGCAGCTCTATTTCTCCTTTTCATCTCCATCAGGTGAGGCTGTGGATGTGCTAGATTGGTGTCTGGCTGCAACAATGGACTAGATTAGGGCTAATAATGATGGTTAATAAACTGATTTACTCTGAGCTGACTACATTTGGAGGTCGTAAGGGATACATGACGTCCTGGTCATCCAGCAGCAATCCTGAGCTTATCACAGTAAAAATAGATTTCCCGAGACTTCTTAAAGTCTGATTCTTTTCCTTAAGGTAGGTTCTCCGCAGTATAGTTGTTGTGTGCCCCAATCCCCACATTTACCTCGGGTATGCTAGCCCTGCCCAGGAGTGTGCTTTTCACCATGATCTCAGTCAAGGGGTGTTTCCCGTCCCTGTCTTTCCCAGCACAAACATATGTGTGTCTACTCAGAAGTAACTCCCATCATGGTCAATAAGGCTTGTTCTCAAAATGCGCACTCCCGAAGTTACTGAGATTCCCATGAATTGAAGGAATGCATTTAGAGAGCCTTAATGTCAAAGCTTTGAAGCTTCAATTGATTGCAGCAGGGCAGCAAGAACACTGTGTTCCTATAATGATTGTTTATTCAAGGAAGGAAGTAATGTGGCGGGGGGGAGAGAAGGAGATTGTTCACAGCTTCTGTAGCTTCAAGGCAGGGCGAACGCTGTGTTCCTGTGATGGTTGTTAGTTTAAGAAAGTACTTAATGTGGGGGGGGGGGTGGAGAGAGAAGGAGAGTGATTTTTGGCAAGACACTGGAGGAAACCTCCCAGGATTTTATTGAATGAGAAAGGAGGGGAGCCTGGAGGTGGTGGCGGGGAGCCTCTCTCTTAGTGGTTGAGCAGCCCCTGCCAGTCAGATGATATTCACTCCAAACCCCCCATCCCCACCCAGAAGTGTCTTCTGTGAAGCAACTTATACTGGTGTGGTGCACTTGCATGTGGAGCCGTGCGCGGACACAAGCACACCAAAGCCGATCCCCTGAAAAAATCCGAGTAATCCTCCATTCACTTCTCCTTCTGTTGTCATGGAGAAACCCCCTAAGATGCTGTTGGTGAGTGGTTGTTCTGACCAGATGGAGAGTCCTCAACCTGTTCTGGATGGGTTTGCACCCCCCCCCCAAGTTTGCAGCTAGGGGGTTCTCCTGGAGTCATCATTGTTGCTTGAGCCTCAAGTGGTCTCAGTAGCATGGAGTACCTTCTACTAGTTTCTGTTGGTGTCCCAACTAAGCCCCTATGTGTACAGGAAGAACCTGGCTTTGATAGTTTATGCTCTGTAACCTCCAAGTTAAATTACTGCATTGCGCTCTACAAGGGGCTGCCCTTGAAAACAGAAGCTGCAGCTTGTGCAAAATGTGGCGGCCAGATGGATGGCAGAGACCAGAAAGTCTGAACATATAACACCGATTCTGGCTCGCTTGCACTGGCTGCCTGCAAGTTTCTGAGCCTAATTCAGGGTGCTGGCTTTGACCTATAAATCCTTACATGGCTCGGGACCACCATACTTGATGGAGTTCCTCTCCTGGTATGAACATACCCATATACTATGCTCGGCATCTAAGGCCCTCCTCCATGTTCTTCCTCCAAGGGAGTCTTGGAGGCTGGCAACCAGGGAGAGGGCCTTCTCAGTGGCATACTCTGAGAAGGGTTAGGGTTAGGAAACCCCAGCTAAGCTCAGAATATGGGTTAGGAAACCCCAGCTTAGCTCAGAATATGGGGAGGTTGAGCATGTCGTTTTCATGACAAAGGTCCCAGGTTCAGTCCAGTTAAGAGTATTAGGTCCTGGGAAAGACCATGTCTAAGACCCTGGAGAGCTGCTGCCAATCAGAGAAGAAAGTAATGGGCTGGAATGACCAATGGCCTGAGCAATGGTTAGGCAGCTTCATATCTTTGTCTGTTCGTAAGATGCACTGGTATGAGCCAAAGGGTGCCTCTACATGCTCAGGGCTTTTCTGTTCCTTGCATGAAACGAAGCAGATGTTCCCCATTGGAGCACGTCCTGCTAATAGAAGAGTATAAAGCAGTCCCAGCATTTGATCTTGGATCAAAGCCACTAAATCAGCCTTCCCCACCCTGGTGCCCTCCAAATGTGTTGGGCTGCAACAGGCTGGAAAAAGCCACACCAGATTGCCACCTCTATCTCTGTGCTGTAACAGTGAAGAATGCATTCTTCCGGCATTGTCTGAATGTTTGGATTCCTTCCTCCAGATGGAGATCTGCTGAACTTCTTCATTTACTTTTGAACAGACATCAAGACAAAAGCTGTAAGAAAAGGCGACGACTACGTGGTCAATGGTGGCAAAATGTGGATTACCTTGGGGTGTCAGGCAGACTGGATGTGCCTGCTAGCGAACACAAGCGAAGGGCCACCCCACAGAAATAAATCTCTTCTCTGTCTGCCAATGAAGCTACCTGGTAATAAAGCTAGGGTAAACCCTGTTAGAAAGACTTCAGTAGTAGTATCCTTAATTTGGAAGGCTGCAAGATCTTCTGATTTGAAAGCCCCCAACCTGTCATGGGGACAGGCAGCTCCTCCAAATGAAATCAGTGTTGCCTTTAAGTGATAATACTCTTTTAAAGTAACCAACCAAGAGAGGGTAAACACTATGTCACCATTTGAGAGTATGGGCAGGAAAGAATGAGAAATGGGAACAAAAGAAGGAAACTAAATATTTTGTGGACAGCCTCTCATCTTTTTTTTCACAGTGGAAATATATTATTTTACTATATCATTTGTAACCCTCTGTGGGAATAGATAAGTTAAGAAACTGCCATAGGTGGGAAACAAAATAATTACTGTAAAAACATGTTTTGAAACATTCAAACAAAACTTGAACCACAGTGTGGTATGTCTTCATTTTGGAGGATGGCCACCAAAGTTATAGCCAGGACTGTTTTTCTTTCTCTTTTCATCTGGAACTGTACACCACAAGATCCTGCGAAGTGCAATTTTTTTTTTTTAATCTTCATAGGGCAGCCTGGAAGCCCACTGAAAACGTTCGCGATCACTGTTTTTCTTTCCAAAGTATGGTTAAACTTGGAATCAGTTTAAAAGGTTGAACAGTCCAAAATATATAGAGAGAGAATTGGGGGACATGATGGAAATTGCTGAAGGTTTGAAGGCTGTTTCTGGTCTACAGAGCCCTTTCTCCAGGAGAACAAAACAAAGCTACAATCCCCTTTTCTCCTGGAACAATTGGCTTACAATCACCATTTAGCAGGGGCATAAGGTTGTGGAGGGAGGGAGCCAGATACAGCCTGTCAGCCTTTTGTTGCTTGTCCATGGCTTAGACAAATCCTGGTGAGAAGCCCCTGAGAAATGTTTATCAAGCATCCATAGACAACCTTCACTGACAGATACTCAATTCATGACATCCATTGATAGAGGTTTCAGAGTCTCTTAAGGCCAAATTTATAGTTGTTGCCTATTTTTGTGCAGCAAAAGACCACAGTTGTCTTTCCTGCATTGGATACGCAAGGTGTTGGATCCAGGGTTTAGTCATACTTAGAGTAGACCCACTGAAATAAGTGGTCATAGTCTGATCTAAATCCCACTGATTTTAATGGCTGTGCTTTAAGTATGACTAAATCTGGAGCCAACCCCATATTTTTTTCCTACGCGAAAACACTGTTCCTCCCCATATAGCACATCTGTTGCTATTATGACTGACATGTGCAATGTTTGTGCTGCCAGGATCTCAGAAATATTAGGGACAGTATCCTATTTGACACTGCCGCTAACGTAAATTATGTAGCAGTAGCATAAGCGACCTCTAGTGCAACATCAATAGTGTTTTCTGATACAACACTTTTTCCTGGAAAACCCATTGCACCCGCAAACACTACACTGGCATTGCACTAGAGGTTGTTTATATTAGCACAACATAATTTATGTTAGTGGTAGTGCTGAATAGGTCAAATACTGCCCTTGATTTTTATTTGTTATTATAGGCCTTTTTCCATCAGCTGCTCTTTACCTTTATTAACAAGCCAACAAACTTCTCTCACACCTTCACTGGTGATACTGCATTGGAATAGCACACCCAGACTAAGTTCCATTAACATGTGAGTGTGCTAAGCTTATTGGGTTGGATCCAGACTTAGTCATGCTTATAGTAAACCCACTGAAATCAGTGGGACAAGTCAGCCATTACTAGTTTAAGTCACACTGATTTCAGTGGGTTTACTTTAAAGGTAAAGGTGACCCAAACCAGTCGTGTCCAACTCTAGGGGGTGGTGCTCATCTCCATTTCTAAGCCAAAGAGCCAGCGCTGTCGGAAGGCGCTTCCGTGGTCATGTGGCTGGCATGACTGAACACTGAGGTGCACAGAACGCTGTTATCTTTCCCACCGAAGCGGTACCTATTTATCTACTTGCAATTTCTTGCTTTCGAACTGGCTTTCAAATCTTCTGATTTGTTGGCAGGAGCTGGGACTGAAGACAGGAGCTCACTCCGTCACGCAGCACTCGGGTCTTGAACTGCTGTCGTGCCGACCAGTCTGCAGTTCAGCAGGGTTTACTCTAAGCATGACTAAATCTGGATCCAACCCATTGGCTTCACCAGAACTAAGTCTGGACATAAAAGGACACGGGATGAAAGCCAACATTTTATTCCAAAACTGTGAGTCATCCTGGATTATTTTTTCCTTGCATTCTCCTCATCCATGGAAAAAAATCTCTCAGCTTTTGGAGCTTACTGAATTCAGCTCACTCACATACCATTCAGCACCTTGGATAGCTCCTTTAGAGTTCTGGCTGGTTCTGATTGAAATCCAGAATGGCTTCATAGCCCCACCGAAATCAGAGCCACCAGCCTCCACTGCTCCCCCATCCTTTCCTTTTTCCTTAAATGCTTTTATTCAAAACTAAACCAAACCATCACTTATCCTGGAAAGAGCTCAGGAGTTGAGAGCCCTTAATTCTTCCAAGGGGTGCTGATTCTCTTTCTGATCTAGAGGCTGGAATAAAGTCAGGTGTTAATCTCAGGATAACTGATTTTACGAGCAGTGCCCAAGGGCTAAATCCTATGCATGTTTAAACAGAAAAAAATCCTACAACATTCCCCAGCATTCCCAGCCAGCCATAGGGAATGCTGAAAGTTGTAGGACTTTTATCTGCCTAAACATGCATAGGATTGCGCCGTTAGTAAATATAGATCCACTGCGGTTCATTGGGAGAAATTTGCCATCAGGATTATATTCTTGGTGTTAATAAAGGGTACATATTTACATACTCAGGTGTTTAGATATTTGAATGACATTCTGAAAAATTGAAAAAGTTTCAGACTCTTCATTCAGTGTTGTTTTTTTAATCTTTGTTGCCTTCAGAGTTTAAGAAAAGAGTTTCTACATTCTATAGTTATAAACAAACTTGATGGTGTGGCAAGAGTCAGTTTAAAATTCAGCTTACTCTAACTGGGAAACTTAATTTTTCAGGGTTATGAAAAGCAAGACCTTTAAAAATCTTGAGGATTCTAATTTTCTAATTAACAATGACCACGCTGTTTGTGTTTTTTGTTTTTATGTATCGGGTGGAAATGGAAGGCTTAACCTTAATTTGGAGGTTTTAAGACACTTCCATGTTTTCTTAAAGTTAACATTTTATTATGCTAAAGATGTGAGTGTCTCAGTTATACGTAGGATAATGGAGCCTTGTTGCTGCTAACTGCCTCTCTTAAGAAAATTTCACAACTGCAGTTGGGGCGAATAGTTTCCTATAACGTCTTCCATGAAACTTTGTTTTTAGGTGTTCACATTGCTAAGAAGATCAATAAGATGGGCATGAGGTCATCGGACACAGCACAGATCTTTTTTGAAGATGTCCGAGTTCCCAGCACATACCTCATTGGGGAGGAAGGGATGGGTTTTACGTACCAGATGCTGCAATTCCAAGAAGAGCGTATGTGGGGAGCAGCCAGCGGTAAGTCATGAGCCACAGCTTTGGGCAATGCTGAAGCCTCTTGCTTACATAACAGCTTCCAGAGTTTATTTTGGGTGATAGAACACAGCCAGATCTCAATGACCATTTTAAAAGCCAGTTTCTTGCTGGAAATGGGCAGCTATTTAATCCATTGGCAAAGCTGCGGAAAAGGGCTGCCAAAATAATCCAGGGGCTGAAGCTTGTCCCCTATGGGGTAGGTTACATTGAGAGTTCTTTAGTTTAGAAGATGAACAAAGGAGGGACATGATATAGAGGTGCATTCAATGATGCATGATGTGGACAAGTTGGATAGAACCCAGGACCATCCAGGGTAGCTGAATGGTGGGAGATTCAGGACAAATAAAAGGAACTACTTCTTCACACCACACATAGTTAAACTATGCAATTCACTAGGAGAAGATGCGGTGATGGCCACCAGCTTGGATGGTTTTAAAGGGGTTAGACAAATTCATGGAGGATCAGACTATTAGTGGCTACTAGTCCTTATAAAAAGGTCCTTATAGCTATATGTTATCTCCAGTATCAATGGCAGTTTGCCTTTGTATACCGGTTGCTGAGGAACATGAGTGGGAGGGTGCTGTTGCATCCATGTCCTGCTTGTGGGCTTTCCATATTCTTCTGGTTTCCCTCTGTGGGAACAGAATGTGGACTTGATATTCCTTTGGTCCGATTCAGCACAGGTCTTTTATCTTACGTTCTGTGTCTTGACATTGCATGCACAGAAAATACATAAATGAAAGATTGACACACAGAGATGGCAAAATGGAAAAAGAAGAGACCAGATGTAAATTTTCCCAGGGGGCCTTCTGAATGTAGCTGTATTTAAAACAAAAAAAACCCTGTAAGTCATTTTGTATGTATATTATGGAAAGGTTCTCATATTTAAAAGGATATGACTTTACTCTTTTTAATCTTACCCTCTGTTCTGTTCAGCACCATAAAAATTAAACATTTTCCTGTTTTATCAGAGTATTTGGTACATTGTGGTGGTGAAACATCTGATGTTACCATCTGTTTTACACTCTTTATGCAGTGTTTTTCTTAAAAAAAAAAATCCCTGTTGGAAATGCCAGGTTTATGATGTTATTTTAGAGATCACTTATATGTTCTTATAATTAGCATAATAAATTAGTACTTGGGTTTTGACTCTGCAGTTTAATGGAAGCCCAACAAGAAAATGAAGCTCCAAACTCAGCTACGTTTCTGCTGACTAAAAGGTGAAAGGGCTTGCGAAATGGAATGTGGTTCCGTTTATCTGAGTAGCAGCCTGCCCGTTAGAAATCCTGCTAAAGTGTTCCTTGAGAATGTAATGCCTAACTTATGACATGAGCTATAAAATAGCAAGGAAACAACAGAAGTTAAAAGGTTGAGGATGTTTTCAAATGAAAGCCAGGGGAAAATATTTGTAGCAATAGATTTGCTCTGCAGAAGCAGCAGGGGAATGGATAATGACAAGAAATGTCAAATGTTCACAGAGTCCTCCTAGGATGCACAAGAACAGTCATTTTTCTGAAATATTTATTGAGTTGAGAACTCGTGTGTGACATAAAAAAATTAAAGCTCAACAAAGGATTTTTTCTAGCTGCTTTGGGACTAACAGAGTCCTAATCAGTAATGGTGAAAGTCAAACAGATTCTTTTCTCCACATTTGGAAGAGTTTTCATCAGTGAGACGTTTAATGAAGTGGTGTTTCCAGTGTCTCGGCAATTTGGATTTGGCTGAGAGTCATAGGAAACTTTGGTTAACATAATATTGTGGTTGGGACCCAGGATCTGCCTCCTGGTGATTAGAATGGCTCCGTTCAGAGGAGGTGCCTCTTCCCAATTTTCATAGACCTGCCCTCCTCCTACTGCACTGCAGCTTACCCCATTCAGCAGGGTCCCTGACCCTCTGTGTAGGATTTTCAGGGGGATGGAGGAACTGCATGGGGTGGAGGGGATGGGGAGGTCTGCTCATGCCAGCCCAGTTGCATGCACCTAAATCTGGATCCAACCTCATATATATGAAGGGCAAGATGCAAGGATTATTAAAAAAACCCAGATTCTTGCTTTTGGAATTACAGCAGAAGACTTCTCAGGTATAAATAAATCGAGAAAGTGATTGCTGCATGAAGAGAGCTAAGGTGTGAGAACACTTATGCTTGTCTTCTTTTGGACTGATCAATGTCCAGTAGAGGCCAACTAAAAGTTATTCTCAAATGTTAGCTGAAGTAACAAATTAGTGTTCGAAAACTGCTTTAAGAGACCACATATTTCATATCTTTTGCAGTGGATCAGTCAGATACATGGAGGATTATTTACTAACAGTGCAGTCTCATGCATGTTTTCTTGAAAATAAGTCATATTGTGTTCCATGGTGTGTATTCTCTAGAAATGGGTTTAGGGTTTCAGATCCCTGAAAATTGGGTGGGGCAACAATAAGAACCAGACATGGAACAACCGATTGGTTCAAAATTGGGAAAGGAGTACGACAAGGCTGCATATTGTCACCCTGCTTATTTAACTTATATGCGCAGTACATCATGAGAAACGCCGGGTTGGATGAATCACAGGTCGGAATTAAGATTGCCGGGAGAATTATCAACAACCTCAGATACGCAGACGATACCACCCTAATGGCAGAAAGCAAAGAAGATCTAAAGAGCCTCTTGTTGAGGTTGAAAGAGGAGAGTGCAAAAGCTGGTTTGAAACTCAACATTAAGAAAACTAAGATCATGGCATCAGGCCCCATCACTTCCTGGCATATAGAAGGGGAAGAAATGGAAGCAGTGACAGATTTTACTTTCTTGGGCTCCAAGATCACCGCAGACGGTGACTGTAGCCATGAAATTAAAAGACGCTTGCTCCTTGGGAGGAAAGCTATGGCCAACCTAGACAGCATAGTAAGAAGCAGAGACATCACCTTGCCGACAAAGGTCCGCATAATCAAAGCTATGGTTTTCCCAGTAGTAATGTATGGCTTTGAGAGCTGGACTATAAGGAAGACTGAGCGCTGAAGAACTGATGCTTTCGAACTGTGGTGCTGGAGAAGACTCTTAGGAGTCCCCTGGACTGCAAGGAGGTCAAATCAGTCCATCCTAAAGGAAATCAACCCTGACTGCTCACTGGAAGGACAGATACAGAAGCTCAAATATTTTGGCCACCTAATGCGAAGAGAAAACTCCCTGGAAAAGACCCTGATGCTGGGAAAGACTGAAGGCAAAAGGAGAAGGGGACAGCAGAGGATGAGATGGCTAGATAGCATCACAGATGCAATGAATATGAACTTGAGCACACTCCGGGAGAGAGCAGAGGACAGGATGGCCTGGCGTGCTATGGTCCATGGGGTCACGAAGAGTCGGACACGACTTAACGACTCAACAACAATCTTTCATGAGCAGAGCCCTTCTGTCTACAGAAGACATATTTTGGATCTACTCCATAGTATATCATGCAACTAATAGCTCCAAATCAAGACTTCCTGTATTGGTAAACTTCCTAATGATGGGCCATACCCACTTCTGCATAATGCCAAAATTGTAGGCAGATACATCAACAATGCACTGGATCAAGATAATTACATCTTTTGTACATACATAGGCCCTGATCTACATAAAGAAGTATACTAAGGTGAAATCCTTCTGAAATCAGTGGAGCTACATAACCATGGCTAACTTGATTTCAGCAGAGCTTAGATGTAACTAGCTTTCTCTGGATTAGGGCCACAGGCTGTTTAGTTTAGATGATCTTTCCTTTTGTGCAAGAACATCTCATACTTAGAAAGGTCTCTCCGTCCATATTCACCATTTAAGTGTAACCAAGAGATGAAGATGGTGCACAGCTCTGATATTTGAGGCAGACAATAGACAAAATGGATAATGCATTCCAGACGGAAGATTGATAATGACAGAAAAGAGGATTGACTCAAAAAAGATGTTTAATACATTCTAAAGAAGTATTCACTGAACATCTTAGGTGCATAATAGATTCTCCAAAGATTCTTGTGGCACCTTAAAAACTTACACATTTCTTATGGCATAAACTTTCATGGATGGACTATAGTCCACTTCATTATGGCATGTAGTCCACAAAAGCTTATTCCATAATACATCTATTTGTCTTTAAGGTGCCACAAAACACTTTGTTGTTTTTACTGCAAGAGGCTAACATGGGTACTCCTCTGGTTATTAATACATTCTAATTTATTTTAACTCGATTCATTTCTCAGTATGCATTAAAGTATATTTGGGGACGGTATTATAAATGCAAGCCTGCACATGAAAATAGAAAAATATATATGACCAGTTCATATGACCTTCAAAGCCAGCTGATATTTGTGTTAGGAACATAGAATGATACCTTATACTACATCAGGTTTTCTCTCTAGCCCAGTGTTGTTGATTCTGCGCAGCAGTGGCTCTTCGAGGTCCTTCACATCACCTGCCACCTAATCTGTTTAACTGGAGATGCCAAGGATTGAAACTAGGACATTCTGCGTGCAAAGTACATGTTCTGCAACTGAACTAGGATCCTCCCCTTTGTCATTAAGGCTGGTTTCACATACGGTTGTTGATCAGTTGATAAGTTCCAGGGGTGAATGGGCTCCCGAGAGGTATAACCTCTGAGATGGAACTTGCATTTTGTCAATTCACAGGTTCCCCTGCTGGCCATCAGGTGAAGAACAGCCATGATGAAGCAGACAGTTAGTTAGTTAGTTAGTTAGTTAGTTAGTTAGTTAGTTCAAAGCAGACGTCATTTAACCACAGTTTCACAGCATGCATGGCCATTTTATCCATGCCTCTATGGGCCAATTGAAAAATTGGGACATGGGTGCACTTTGAAGCATTCACATGACTATTTCAACACAGAGATTTCTACATACTTTCAGGGCATGTGAATGTATCCCGTCTTGTCATTTATATAAATGCTAAAAATATCTCATAACCTTCTTTTGGGGGGAAAGGCATCAAGTAAACTCACTTTCCTCTTTTATTCTCCAATTCCTATAGTTTTGATGTCACTAGAAAATGTGATACAAGAAACTATTGATTATACTCAGCAACGTAAGGCATTCGGCCAGCCAATACTTCATAACCAGACAGTGCATTTTCGTCTGGCTGAATTAGCAACTGAAGTTGAGCTCCTTCGTTCCTTGCTCTATCAAGCTGTTGGTGAGTGCAGTAAAGTTTTGATTTGGATTTTTGTTTGACACAAAAATGCATTTTTATTTTACTAGAACTGGATATTCTGATAGGCAACCTAAAGTATGACTTGTGCTTATATTATAGCTTTCTACATACGTGGCAATGATGTGACCAAATTTGCATCCATGGCTAAACTAAAGGCAGGACGTCTGTCTCGAGAGCTAACAGACAGTTGTCTCCAGTTCTGGGGAGGAATGGGGTTCACTAATGAGGTGCTAGTGAGTAGATGCTACAGGTGAGTAGAAAGCCTTGCACTCAAATATAGTTAAGTCATCAGCTCTGCTTTAGTCTGTTGTTAACGTAATATAGTAGTTGCACACATTCAGATTGCTAACCAAGAGTTTATGGTTTGCTACAAAGTGTTGGATTCATAGGGTTAGTATAAAGGTCTTTGAATAGACCTTTTCCCCAGTCCAAAGAACTTTATATTAACTCTATGCACTGGGGCTCTAACTCTAATGGGGCTGTTGTTAAATATATTTCTTCTTAATCTGTCTCACCCCATGCCATGCCACTATGTATGCGCCATAGCTGGAATCCAAAGAAGTGCCTACACACACATGGGGGAAAACTCTTTTGGAAAAGCAAGCATCAATTTTCTCTTTGGCAATGGGAACTACTGTCCCAAAAGCAATAAATACAGCTTCAACAGCATATTCTCCCTGACATGCCCATATCAGACTTTGAATTCTGGCCAGGCTACTGTCATCCCTGGAAAAAAAAATAGCAAGAAGAGGTTCTTTTTCTTCTATTTTTGTCTTTGTGCTATGTTCCCCATGGCAGAGTAGAAGAACCCTTGCTTTAAAGCAGCCTTCCCTTTCCCGCCTGGTACCTGCTGGATGTAACTAAGGATGGATGAATTTGTCAATTTTGGTTTCTCATTTTTCCAATCTTAAGTTTGGTTCATTTCGAGTTTTTGAGAATTTTATTTTAAGTTTGCATGAGAACGTCTACACATTTTTGTGCGCATTACTTATAATACACACACTTCTCAACATAATTTTGCCTGATATATACGTTTTTGCAAGCAATTTTCCTAAAATTTATTTATGTATTACATTTCTATACTGACCAATAGCCGGAGCTCACTGGGTGGTTCACAGAAAATAAGAACATAAGAAGAGCAATGCTGGATCAGACCAAGGGTCCGTCTAGTCAACCAGCTGCCCACGGGAAACCTACACACAGGACATGAATGCAACAGCACCTTCCCGCCATGTTCCCCAGAAACAGGTGTACATAGGCAGACTGCCTCTGATACTGGAGGTAGCATATAGCCATTAGGACTAGTAGCCATTGATAGCCTTATCCTCCATGAATTTGTCAAATTCCCCTTTAAAGTCATCGAAATTGGCCATCACTACATCTTGTGGAAGCGAATTCCACAGTTTTATCTGTTTGAATCTCCCACCCATCAGCTTCCTGGGATGACCCCAAGTTTTCGTATTATGAGAGATAACACATTTTCAACATTATTTCCTCTAATACATGCATTTTTGTGTGTACTCTTTGACTGAACTCCATTGCAAAATTTGGAGAAGTACAAATTTGGAAGGATAACTGAGTTTCGATTCACGTATTGGTTTGAAAGTGTGAAATTAGGTAATGCAAAATGCAGTTAAAATGCAAACTGAACAAATTTCCCCCTATCCCTAACTGCAACTCCCATAATTCCTAGCCAGCATGAGCACTGGGAGGTGCAGTCCAAGACATCTAGAGGGCACCAGGTTGGGGAAGGCTGCTTTAAAGAACAGGAAGTGCACATTTACTTGATATAACATTGACAAATTCCTTCTGCCATGCAGCATTAGAGAAAGTATTCCTTGCTCTCTCAAATTATTCTTTGCTTTCTCAAATGAAACTGTAGGGTTGACTTCAACTTTTTGTTGCCCTCCTTCAAACATCTGTTATCATGGAGAGGAGTCAAAGAAAAAACTACACATGCACATTCCTGGTTTTATTTTTCTGAGGTTTCAATAATTGTTGCTGCTTTTGCTCAGACTTTGTTGCTGTTAGTGTATCAGTGATGTTCTTATGGTCAATCAATCAATCTCATTACGGTCGTAGACCAGCAAGGTTTTTATAGTTGGAAGTTTCAGTTATCCTAACTGTACGGCGTGTCCTGTAATGTCACATCATGAAGATGATTTTGCTACATAACCTTTAGTAAGCATCTGAAACATAGGTTTGTTTGCCTTATTACAACAATTCTGTTCCGTAGCATCTGGTTGATGCATTCAGGCTGTAATTTCTTCATAGAGGAATACTTTAGTGAGGCATTGAAAAATCCCATCAGCTGTTTTATTCTTGGCTCAACCCTCCACACATTGCTCTCACTACAAAAACATTTTTCAAGTGATGTGAAAGAAAAAATTAACAAAAAAATGACTTCCCTCCAAACCCCTACACTGTGGGTTGGATTCCCTTACTGTATCACTTTTTATTCTGATACTGAAGGTAATACAATTACCTCCAGTATCAGAATAAATACAAATTCAGTGTTCTGAATTTAGCTACCTTAAAGCAGGTGCGGGGAACTTGTGGCCCTCCAGATGTTGTTGGACAAACTCCCATCAGACCCAGCCAGCATGGCCAATGGTCAGGGATGATGGGAGTCCAACAGCATCTGGAGTGTCACAGGTTCTCCATCCCTGCCTTAAAGTAAAATATAAGCACTTAGAATACAGTCTATTCCATTTTGAAATACCTTCCTAATACTATTGCTGCTTTCTTGGAGAATTTTTATAAGCTGCTGGTAATACACAAACAAGTAAACTCCGCTATTGCTGTTCACAGAGCAGCAAAAAGGAGTAATTCAAGACGGATGGTAGCCATATAAGCTGCAAGAGTATGATGTGGGACCATGCAGCAGCTGCTTCCTTCAGCATCATAGAGGAAAACTTTGCTGCCTTGTCATTTTGAGTCCTTTGCTGTCAGCTAGATTCTGTCACTTCTTAGATGATAGGAACCTGCTCATAAGCACTGACAAGCCAAACTAAAACATGGCCCTGGTGTGGTCCAAGAACCATTCTCCCTGCCCCACTTCTTTCAGTGGGTGGGCCTTATTTTCTGATTCTCAAAACAATGGGCCAGTTCCCACAACACAGCTGGCTCATTGTGGGTTATTTAACCTACAATGAGCAGCAGTGTGTGCCTGGCATGTGTGGCTTACATTTCGATTGTGCAGTCCTCGATCAGGCCAATCGGGGGTTGCACCGTGTTGTCTGACCCCATCATCGTGGGTTATTTGAGGGTTAAACAGCCTTTGCTCAACTCCTAATGCAAATAATTCGTTAAGCGAGGGTTGTTTAACCCTTGAATAACCCACGATGATCTGGTCTGGATGTCATGGTGCAACTCCTGATCAGCCCAAGCAGGTTTCCCCCACAAGGTCAAGGAGCTCTCCAAAGTAGCACGTCATGAGACAGGAGCTGCCACTGGAAGGAAATCACCCACTCCATGTACACACACTTATGCGCTTGTCCCCTCTCAAGTCCCAGAAGCCATATGAAAAAGACAATTTGCGGTGTTCTCACTTACAGTGCAGTGGGTATTATCCTTTTTTTTAATTCCAAGCTTTAAAAATTAAAGTCGAATCGAACAAGACAGCATAAGCATTGCCTTGGAATTCGTGTAGCTGAAAGTGATGCTTTTGAGACATGTTGGCAGGCAGGAGCCTCTCAGAATAAAATATATATAGCTTTTATTCTGTGTGTGCTAGGCCTGCCTAGCCACCTCAGCAGCATGAATTTGAGCAAGACTAAATTGCAAGGTGATTGCAAATCAGCTCTTTAACAAAGGTTAGCTCAGTATGTAAAATGGCCTCCCCGAAGTGTTCCATGCTGTGTTTTGTCTCAAGTTTCCACAGAGCGCACTCCACAAGGTAGAACGAAGACTAGCTGAAAAATAACTTTCACACCACCCACTTGCTACTTTAGTCACAGAAAACTAATTAATGAATGCTTTTGAGCCATGATTGAGACTTCAGCTACTCAGGAGGAAGTGGCAGTTACAGTGAGGCTGTGTTGAGTGAACAATGTTTATTAGGGGAACCAGTGTTTTCCCAGGAACTGAAATGAGAGACCAGGTGTTGAACTTTCGGGGGGTGGGGGGAAGATAAGAGGTTTGCCTGTTACTATTGTGGACTCGGGCTATATGACGCGATAGGTTAAAACAATAAGTTCCATAATCATGACCGTTTAATTAGCTATATTTACATCCTTATTGTGATTTTTCACAGTTCTGTTAATGAACTTGTCAAATGCGGTGTTCCAAAATCCACGGGCAGGCAATACTTTTATTAGGACCAACAAAAAATGCACAAATGCACATTGGCCAAGAAGTGTAGGCCTGGTAACAGCGGTCTGGCTCTCTGATGGAACTCTGACTATATCATTTAGAAGACCTTTATTTACAATTCAGAATTTTCAATATAGTTGTTCATCCAAAATAACTGGTATTCCCATTGGCCACATCACCTCTCCCACCCAACATTATGCCATTTTCAAATTTCATTTCACCCTTCTGACTGCTACTGACGATAACCTTGGTTTACTGCTGCATGTTAGAAACATTTTTATTTTATGGATATGTGCCTGAAGCTGTGCTTGAAGTAGAAGTTGCACGGGGGGGCGGGGGGGACGACGACACCACCAGCAAAAAAGTTATGATAATTCTACATTAGATGTGGAAGGGAAAACTGACTTGATGTGAAGTCATAAAATTTGTACGCTCAGTCTTAAAATGGAGTGGAGGAAGATGCACAGACTTAAGTGGATTAGGCTGTATTAGGTGTCTTGCAGATTTCAGTTTACACCTAGGGCAGTTAGGACAAACTGGTAATGGCTGATTTCCCCCATTTTGGTAAATATTAAATCCAGTTGTGACTCGGATTTGTCTCCAGACTTAGGTGAAACACACCAGTTTCCTTAGTAAGCAGAGAAAAAAAGCGAAAAGAAACATGGCATTTTTTACATTAGCAAAGCTGGAACTTAATCTTGGATGGTGCACTAGGTCAAAAACAGTCAATAGAAAGCAAAATTGGGTAGTGTTATCTAGTGTTCGGGAGGAAAGGGAACCAACCTTCAGGTGGTACATAAATCTCTTACTCCAGTTGTAGAATCCCAGTCCTGAGTGGTTAAATTAGGTATTTTCCAGGTTATACATGAAACAAAGTAAGTCATGTTGGTCCGTAAGAAAAGAATCCAAAATCCACTGTCAAGCAATACCTCTAATAGGACAAACCAAGAATGCACAAAATTGTGGGCAGGCTTTTGAGCGATCTCCAGATACCTTGGTCCTTCAAACTGAAATATTTTACTGTTCATTAACATAATCAGGGAGAAGGAAACTTCGTTCAGAACATAAAATTCTGTTCTGTGATGAGAAAGAATGCTGAATGGTAGTTGTTGTGTTTGAAAATAGCCAGTGATTAATTCCTGTATCCAGGGGCCATAATACCAAGATTGGATTGGAATCCAATGTTTTCAGCTAAAACAGGGATGGACAACCTTTTTCAGGTTGAGGGCTGTGCTGATGGCTAGGGAAACCTTAAGGGGCTATAGAGGTGGGCAGTGAGTGGGGATAGGACAGATGGACACACACACACACCCTTCCTCCCTCATATGTGCAGATAACCTGTTCACACATAGCGCCTACACGCACACACACACACACATATATATATACACACACACACATCCACTCTCGCACGCACGCATACAGCCTGCTCCCCCAGCAATCAGGATCACTTAGAGGGGGGAGGTTAAAGTGTTGCTCCCCACAGTCCTGATTAAGATCTCTGTTAGTGATCTGTTCACCACCAAGTGAGCAGAGTTCCCTGGGCTCTGTTGACCACATGAAGAACAACTAAGGATCCTGTTTCTGGGTAGTGGTGGACCTTGCCGTTGCATGGGAGAGACTTCTGGCAGTGAACCTCCCTCTCTGCCTGCTTTCTACTGGCAGAGTGGGAGATCCCCAGCTTCCCACAGTCCTCAGCCATCCTCGCAGGGAGCACAGGATTGTTGCCTTAGACTGCAGTCCTATGCCCACTTAACTGGGAATAAGTGCAACTGAACACAATGGCACATCCTTCTGAGTAAGCAAGCACAATTAAACCCAGTTTGGTTTAGAACATGGTAGAGGGAGAGGAAGGACCTAAAACAGACAAACTTCATTTTGCCAATGTTATTTTTGCCTTGGCAGAGACTCAAGATTGCTGTCAATAGGAGGTGGTGCTGACGAAGTCATGCTTGCCATTATATGCAAGTACATGGACACCTTACCAAAGAAATAATCCCCAGGAATTCTATAGACCTTCGCTTACATTTTAATAAGCTGCATCAGGTAGATTCTTTGAGTGGGGAAAGAATATGCAGTAGAGCTTGGGAAAACAAACAAACACATATACATACTTATTTTACCATAAGCATTCTGTGGCATGACTTACTGCCAATTCAGTCCATCGACAGAGTTGGCAGTAAAGGACCTGGCCTCTTTCTGTGAAATTTCTAAGAATTCTTAAATATGTCAAGAAAACCAGAACATTAGTAGTATCTTATACAAATTTCAGTAAAAGACTACGTTGTGCCACTCAGCTGTGCATACATGTCTGGATTGATTTACTTTGCCTCAGAAAGTTTCCCTGGACCTGCTGTAATTGTAGATTAATCACTTACTTGCTTCTGAATTCTATATAATAGCAGGGCCAGGTTAAAATATTCCCTATCCTACAGTCAAGGAGAACTTCAGACACCAACCTACCCTCTTAAATCTCTACACGAAACATACCACATCCTACTGGCTCTAGTGAAGCTTCTGTTAGCTCCTCATTTGGAACAGCAAAGTATTGATTGCATACCTTAGAGTTTGCAACACATAACTAGGCTGATCAAGATTTGATTAAGTTTATTGTTAGTCCCACTGTTTTCAGCACTGAAGCAATTAAGATGGATAATTCACAGAATGTTACAGACCACCACCCTGCATAAGCATACATGTGTGTACACACACACAGCTCCATCTGGTTGGCTAAATTAATGTAATTTGTTATTGTACCTATCAAGAAGTGGGAATTTACTTGCAATAAGTTGTAAACACTGGCTTTGTACTAAGCCAAATAAAAACTATTTCTAATATAAGAACTTGTTTGGACCACTTATTCTACATAGAGCAAAAACAAAACCTTACCATTTCAGCAGCACAAAAGAGTGAGTCGTGGAATTCACATTATTACTGGAAGATTGTCACGCTGACACAGTTTGCAAATAACGAGCTTGTAATAACTTCACTGCTCATAATACAAATGTTTTACATGTTGGGCACTCTTACCCTAAAACTTATCTTGTTTTATATTCACTTATTTTGAGTTATTACACTTCTGAACCTACAGTCAGTATTCATCAAACTAGGGAGCCCCTTTTAATGACCGGAATTAGGTTCTACTTGGAGGGGGAAATGGAGCGTGTGTGCTGCTAAAACAGGCACTGATATTCATACAAGATGGCTATCACTAGAGATGATGATGCTTCCACCATGTTTCAGTAACCAAGCAGGGACCAGGCTATCAGGACAAGTGATGAGCTGTGTCCAATCCTACACTGCAGTTCCCAAGCAACCTTGCAAGAACACACATGGGCCAAAACATTACAAGCTAAATTAGACCCTCCTCAAAATAAGCTATTTTTTGTTTATAAAAGAAACTTAATGGCCCAAATACTATTCAAGCTTTAGGTGTGTGCAGTGGGGGGCACCACTGGCATAGGGTTCTCCAATCAATAATTTTTAACTATTGGTCACATCTGTTTCCTTTCTAGAACTGACACAAACTAAACTACTTGTTCTGAATTCTCATTCCCGATTTCTTAATCATGACCACCTCACTTGCTTTCCCAGCTGCTATCTCTTCTCATCTGAATCTGCCATCTATCTAGATGGGGGAGGGGATCTGCAGGAAGCAAGGAGGGCCCACAGTATTGGCCCTATACCTTAGTCATAATTATGTTACAGTTGCACCAGGCCTGAGCTTTAATAGTAACTATCATACTAATGCAAGCATTAAAAGCTATTTCACAATACTTCAAACACAGTAAAATGAATGTATGTTTTTTAACAGTAAATTCATAATCATTTTTAAGAGATAAAACAATGGAAGTGCCATTTTCTGTAAGGAATTTAAAGCTTCCATACATGCTTATTTTTATTCTATAATAAACTACAAACCATGAGATGTTCCACTGATTTTTTTTAAAAAGACAATCGTTAAATGTTTATTCTAGAAGGGAATTCTAAAACATTTCAACGTAAATACATATGAACACCTAGACATGTCCTTGCTCACATCAGTATGGTTCCATATAGGTACAGAGGGAATTTAGTACCACTGCATCAAAAACTGGCAGATCAGTAGCACTATAGCTGATGGCTGATCTTGACCTGATCTTTCTCTACAGAACCTGTTAAAAGGATCCCAAGACCGATCATAAGCAAGAGGTATGTCAGATGCACTGCAACTGGGCTTACTGTCACAAGATCATTCAACTTAAGGTCTAGCACTTCTACACAGGAGATTTAGCTGATCTCTGCCTGGCTTTCTCTGTCCTAAAGTAAGAACTTTAGTATACACAGTTCTGCAATGTGAGTCGCTCCACGTCATTTTGGAATGGCAGGCTAAATTTATTAAGGTGATAAATGGGTAATCAACTACAAAATAAGGCACAAGTCTGGACACTGGATAAAGCTTAGGCAGTCAATCTCTAATTGTGTTTTCCTTTAAATTTTTCTTCAGCAGCAGACATACATTAAGATGGGCATGGAGTGTAGCATACGAAGGAGAAAATTCCTACACTGCTTCCTTAAAGGGCTCCCACAAAACTGGCTGACAGAGAGACCAGCTGGAAAACCTATCTGCTGTTTGCTGTTGCAGCCTCACTTGTCCTGCAGCAGTACCAGTCTACAGGCAGCTGATGGAGCAGAGAATCCCCATATTAATTATTGCTTACTGTTAAAGTATCCATTGTTAGTACTTCTTAGAGTAGAACCATTGAAATGGGTGGGATTCAAGCTAGTTTTGACTGATCTAAGTCTCGTTCATGACAATGGGTCTACTCTACTCAGGACTAACAGCTGATACCACCAATTGGGTTAGATCCAGACACAGTCGTACTTAGAGGAGACCCACTGAGATCAAAGGGACCTAAGTTAGCTATTTAAGTCCCACTGATTTCAGTGGATGCAGTCAAAGAATAACTAAGCCTGGATCCAACCCAATGTACACAGTCATCCCAACGTTGCCAAATCTCTGTATTTTCTGAAGTTTGCAAATGCTGCCTGCATTAGAAGGTACTCTTAAAATATTTTAACAACTTAGCTAAGTGTGCCTTTTGATCAAAGCATCATATTCTAGAAGATGGTTTTATACTGCAGAATAAAACAGTGACGCTGTTTTATGACATAGCTAGCAATTTAGTTGGCTTCAAGAGATATATGAATGCCTAACCAAAAAGTTGTTGTTGTTCAGTCGTTAAGTCGTGTCCGACTCTTCGTGACCCCATGGACCATAGCACGCCAGGCCTTCCTGTCCTCTGCTCTCTCCCGGAGCATGCTCAAGTTCATATTCATTGCATCAGTGATGCTATCTAGCCATCTCATCCTCTGCCGTCCCCTTCTCCTTTTGCCTTCAATCTTTCCCAGCATCAGGGTCTTTTCCAGGGAGTTTTCCCTTTGCATTAGGTGGCCAAAATATTTGAGCTTCAGCTTCAGTATCTGTCCTTCCAATGAGCACTCAGGGTTCCTTTAAGATTGACTGATTTGACCTCCTTGCAGTCCAGGGGACTCATAAGAGTCTTCTCCAGCACCACAGTTCGAAAGCATCAATTCTTCGGCGCTCAGCCTTCCTTATAGTCCAGCTCTCACAGCCATACATTACTACTGGGAAAACCATAGCTTTGATTATGCGGACCTTTGTCGGCAAGGTGATGTCTCTGCTTCTTACTATGCTGTCTAGGTTGGCCATAGCTTTCCTCCCAAGGAACAAGCGTCTTTTAATTTCATGGCTACAGTCACCGTCTGCGGTGATCTTGGAGCCCAAGAAAGTAAAATCTGTCACTGCTTCCATTTCTTCCCCTTCTATATGCCAGGAAGTGATGGGGCCTGATGCCATGATCTTAGTTTTCTTAATGTTGAGTTTCAAACCAGCTTTTGCACTCTCCTCTTTCAACCTCAACAAGAGGCTCTTTAGATCTTCTTTGCTTTCTGCCATTAGGGTGGTATCGTCTGCGTATCTGAGGTTGTTGATAATTCTCCCGGCAATCTTAATTCCGACCTGTGATTCATCCAACCCGGCGTTTCTCATGATGTACTGCGCATATAAGTTAAATAAGCAGGGTGACAATATGCAGCCTTGTCGTACTCCTTTCCCAATTTTGAACCAATCGGTTGTTCCATGTCTGGTTCTTATTGTTGCCCCACCCAATTTTCAGGGATCTGAAACCCTAAACCCATTTCTAGAGAATACACACCATGGAACACAATATGACTTATTTTCAAGAAATAATGGCTTTCTGCCATTAGGGTGGTATAGTCTGCGTATCTGTGGTTGTTGATAGTTCCCCCAGACAGACTCTAATTGAGAGGGATTTAGAATTTTCTTGCATCACAATATATTTTAATATAAAATCTCCAATACGCCAGCTCCATATTTTTTAAACTAACTTTCACTAAGTTAGTTATTAAGCAATAACTCAGTGGATAGCTACCATGATCTAATTAATGCAACTGAAAACGTAAGTAAGGTAACGTTTTGATTGGCAGCATTTTGCCTAACCTAGAGAGATGCACAGAATGAGCAAGCTATGGGATAGTGCTATCCAGTACCAGCCCCTCTCTGTTAGCACTGGGCATAACATCTCATACCAGTAACAGGATCCAAGTGCCTTTGACACAAGAACCATGTTGATCCAGACGGGCTCCACCGGCAGAAGCTTGCTTCACTGACACTTCTTGTGGGTTGGACCAATTGCCTATTCTGTTCAGTTCTCCCCATTCCCCTCTCAAAAAAATATATCACAAAGCAAAATAATACATTAAGTTAGCAATTTTATCTCTCAAATGTTTTTGTATAGTTCAAATTACACACACACACACATACACACACACACACACACCCCTGCAAGTCATTATGGACACAATTCAGCCAAAGTTAAGCATGTATTTACTTTCTTAATGAAACAATGAGACTTAACAGTACTTAGCTTTGATAGAACCACATCTTTCCTTTTACAAAATTCAGTATAACTTATACATAGCATAATCAAATGAGATTGCTTTTTATTGGTAGAAAAAAGCAGTAGGAGTTACAAAGTAGAAGGGCTGCTTTTGAACACAGAAACGCCTTTTACTCCACAATTTTAATGATGTACTTCCACTCCAAGTAACTATTTTGCATCTCTACAAGGTGCTCAGACTTGAGCAGAATTCAATTTAAGAACCCTACAAAATAAGGGTTTTAAAATAGAAATATTTCTGGCCTGATAAAAATAGAGAAATGGACAAAATAGAGCCGATGCATTAATCCTTAATGCAGTTTACAAAAGACTGTTCACAATTTTTTACAAAGAACTTTCTAGAAGTCTGGCATGACACTAATATTCTCAAAGTGGAAATTTGCATCACCTCAATTTAATAATCCAGTAAATTACAAAAAAGACAAACAGTGAGAACAGCATCATGTAGCATAAGAGTTTTGTTTGGCTTCCTCTGGAGAGGGTTTTCAGTCTACCCATTGTTGCACCAAGAAATCCACTAGTTGAATCAAAATCATTGTCCTATGGTCAAAAAAATAAATAATTACTTACAGAATTATTCTTAGAGGCAAATCTATTTGCTGTCTACAATTTCAACTCTGAACACATGAAGATAAAACTTGCAAAGAATGACACTTCCTTTGCAAGACGGCCAGTGTGGTGTAGTGGTTAGAGTGCTGGACTAGGACTGGGAGACCCAAGTTCAAATCCTCACTGAGCCATGCAGTCACTGTCTTGCACCCTAACCCCACAGGGTTGTTGTGTAGATTGGGGGGTGGGGGGGATGGACAAAAGTATGCTCCCTTGTGCAATTTAGAAGAAAGCTGGGATATAACTATAATAAACTCCTTTGCCTCAGTCCAAAGCAATATGGAAAGAGACAGCCAGGTCTGTGTAGACAGAGTGATTTCAAAGTTAGGCAACTTTAAATAACCTGTTTTCTGTGAAGACAGGGGTCTGAATCCTGATACTTAGAGCAGACTGGGGCAGAGGGAGAGGAAGAAGAAAAGCACATTCACCATCCACCGGCAGAATTCAATACTGATTTTTTAAAAAGCAAACGATGACATATTTCAAAAAAGAAAGTGAAATTAAATTAATCAAGCTGAAAGTTAATCAAATTCCAAGATAATCTAAAGTAGCTGACTACCGTAATCAGATACGTACCATTTCAGATAACATTTTATTTTGCTGTTTAACTTCTGTTCCAATTTCAATGGAAAGCTATGGGGGGGGGGGGATACAGAAGATTGGTGCATTATGATCCACATTACTAACTAGATTACATCATGCAAATCTAAGTTTGTTTGGGAAATACCAAGTATAGCTAATATGCTTTCTAGAAGCATAGAGACAAGCAATGATGAAAGTATTCTGTAAGAAAATACTTAATTCTATTCTACGCTCCTATGGTTTTCAAACATAAAACCAGTCTCAAAACTGAGATTTTCCTCCTATTTAGCAGGAAGAAATCTACAAACACCACTGTTGTATTTTTCTTTTGCCTTGCTCTTCAAAGTCCATAACAAACTAAAACCAAGTACAGACTTCTTTTAGTATTATTTTACAACTTTTTCACTTTATTCAATTGTTTTCTTTACTTGGTATGATGTTCTAAAGTTATGTAATGTTTCCCTTTCTTAGATTCTCATTTGACTTGAGTATTCAGAACCATCCATATATTTATTTTATAAGCTATGAAACAGTGCGTAGTTACTGGCAGACCACTTGTGTGGCTAAGCCAAACACAGGTGGTATGCATGCTGGGTGAAAGTTTTGCAGTACAGAAGAGGATTATAGCTATAATTAAGATACAAGACACAAGCAATTCCCATCTCATCTATTTTCCATCGATTCCCATCACCACAACAAACCCACAATCTTTTGTGGCATGGACTGCTCATTAGGAGAAAGCTGTAGGAGGTTTTTTTGTTCAAGCAGCTACTGTTTTACTGTTTCATACTGTATTCTGATTGCTTCTATTTGATACTTCCCAGTTTCAGAAACTCACATATATAGAAAGAATAAGCAGAAATTCCCCATGCTTCTTTAGAAACAGAAGGCTTAAATTAAAAGCAGGAGAAAAAGCAGGCAACATCATAAATACATAGAGCAGCCTTCCCCAACTTTTCAAATGTTTTGGACTATAACTCCCATCATTCTCAACTTACAACAGCAATTACATGAAGAACATGGGGGGCCTTAGTTCTCCAAGTATAGACACCTCCCTGAGTTGCTCCTTAAACCCTTCCAGCTGTGCCCCAGGCCCAATGGCAGTGAGCCATGTCATCCTACCCTCACTTGCTCTCAATCTACACTCACTCTATTGATGTTGGCCAACAGTACTGTAACCAAATCAGTCAACCCCCTTTTAATATAAGACTTGGCACTTGCTTTCTTCTCGGCCTGTGTCATTCTCTACTCTTCACCTTTCCTTTGGTCTGCTTGTCTCAGACTCAAGAGGAGACATTGCCAACCACCTGTGGCACACCATGAGCTGCCACAACTGGAAGCCATGGGATGTCATGGAATTGTGCCCAATAAAAGGGGATAACCTGGCTTGGTTTTATTCTCACCTCCTGACTCAAGCATTGGTCTTACTATATCAGACTGGCTACTGTAATTTATTGATGTATCTTCCCTAGAATGTATGACAACTCAAGTTTGATTCTGCAAGAACTTTGCAGCACACTTCCTCTTTCATGGCAAACTGGGGTTCAAAGCACATAGGCTGATGGGAGTGGGAACTGCCCTGCTTTACTGCTGAGGATTAGACGAGATGGTTGAGCAGGCTGTGACAAAGCCCACTGTTAGGGTTTGATTAAACTTTAGCAATTATTATTTCACTTGCATAGGAAGAGTTTAGCTTGGTGGTTTATTGGGAGGTCTGTTAACTGACCTTGCTGACTTAGAACTCCCTTGGGAACACAACTTTAGTCACAGTGTGCCCAATAAGCAGAGCTTCTGCTGTCCCGACATGTAACTAATATCTTGATCAGCCAAAAAGGGCAGCTGGAGCTCAAATCCAATTAAAGGAAGAATTTGTTCCATAAATGAGAACACCATGCCTTCTGATGGGCAATACTGTGCCTGAATTCAATTAAGCCATGGCTATGCTGCTATTACAACTGATCAAGTAGGCATGATGTACTCCAATCAATGTTAATGCTGCTTCTATAACGGTATACTTACTGATTTAATGGCAGTGACTTTTGAACGTAAACTTTCAGTTAACTTTTCATTTTCTTCCTCATATACACTATACCCACTACTGGAATAGCCATAATTGCCGCCAGCAGCTCCTTCACCTGAAAAGACAGTCAGGTTAAGACACCAGAAATACAGCCAGAAAAAAGTGTTTCTAGAGGGGAAAAGGCAATTTACTTTTATTACACCACCACCCCATTTTAAGAGACTGAGGCAGGCACTGGGTTAAACAACCCAAAGTTAACCCATGACTTGTTCGTGGGTTAACTTGCAGTTATTTAACCCACGAACAACCCGAAGTTCCTGGGTTTGGACCTCACAGCAACAACTCTCAAATGCAACATTTGAGGGTTGTTAAAAGAAGCATGCATCCCCGTAATTCTTGGGTTAATTAACCCACAAATTGCTGCCAGACACTGTCGTTACATTGGAACAGGGTCAATATGAAGACAGAAACCCCTCACAATCCCAAATTAAACAGGACAAAACAAATGAAGAAAGGGGCAGGGGAGGGGGGTTTGAAAGGCAGGCAGGCAGACAGATATACTTAATCTATTAAACACCTGCTCCTTTCCTCCCCACAGTCCCAATCCAATGGGTGGAATGCAAAGGATTCCTTTTACTCTAATAGTTTTTTTACAAGGACAGACATCCAGGTCCATCACTTTTCTCCTTCCTTGTCTTTCGGAATGATGTAGCACATCCAGATATCTCCTTTTTCACTGGAGATTATGTATCATCTTGTTTATCTTTGCATTGTCTAGTACTATAAACCCCAGGGGCTCATATTTGTATGAATTCCCATCCACATTCAAATGCTACCATATGTTTAAAAGGCAAGCCCTGCCACAACAACAAGCATCCAGCCTAGGGATCTAAGATGCAAGCAACAAGACCAATATTTACAGCATCACTCTTCAGTTTCTTTAAACACATACAGACGCTCCTTCATGTCACATCACACCAACACAAAATTAAGGCCATTAAATAAATCCTTCAATTTCCAGCATGCCCCAGCCAGCATGGCTGGCTGTGGCATGCTGGGAGTTGTAGGAGTTTTTCCTGTCTAAATATGCATAGGATTGTACCCTTAAAGTCTTACTTATTTCTGCTTGGCCCTCTCTTCAGTGTCACTGATACGGTACAGCAGAGCTACACTACAAAAGTGAGAAGCCCTGCTGCATCCATACAAGCTCCGAACATGCACGGAATACAAGTCACTATACTAGGATGAGCTAAGAACCAATTTTCATCAGAACTGCAGTATTTTCAGCACAACTTCACCATCTCTTAACATAGCAAACACACAAGCTGTACATGCAGACCTGAAAAAAACTCACTGTGTGGCCAAATAAATAAAATGTAAGGTACAACATCCAGTTTAGAAGAGTTACTGGCAGTCTTAGCTGGCCTTGATTTTACAGTTCAGTCTTAATGTTTCAATTTGTAACCCACCACTACGTGCACTTTTGGAAGTAAACACCACCATCACTACTTTAAATTAGACTGGCTAATAATACATATTCTCCTGCCTTTCCCCAGAGACACTGGAACACAGGCAAAGCTCGCAGGCAGGCACTTATGACACAAATACACATAAAATAACAAAGAATACAATCCAGTATGAGTTACTCAAAGATAAATTCCCACTGAAACATTAGAATAGTATAGGATTCTACTGTGACCTCAGACCAGCCTTCCCCAACCTGGCACCTACCAGATGTGTTAGACTACCACTCCCATAACCCCCAGCCAGTTATGCTGGCTGAGGATTATGGGAGTTGTAGTCCAAGACATGTGGAGGTTGCAGAAGACTGCCTCAGACCCTTGCTTTCAATGTGACTTAGTTACCAAGATAAACTCTTAGTGGATTGTGCCCAAATCTTGGATCATAAAGCATAAATTAGTACCACCCACGGTTGACTGATATTACTGATGTTCTTGTACAGTTAGTCAGGATAATGCACAGTTAATCATCACTATTTCACTCACTTAGCTAACAATTGGCTGTCATCATTCCAGTGACACTGGAAGCCAGAGCAGCTCTGCAAAGGCCGATATTTCTTACTCCTGAGTGCACTGCTGCCTAGGCATGGGTCTGCAGAAAGTGTCCTGGCTACATTCTGCATTAGACAGCAAGGACTGCACAGGTTCCGTAGTCTTTAAGGTGCTGTGAAGACCAAGCCTTTGCTTCTTTTTTTTTTAAACAGGTCATGTTAAGAAGTGATGGGTCATACAAGGTAGAAATGTCAGAAGACACACTTTGTCACAAGCATGATGCTGATCTCATTCATTCCTCATGGTTGCTCTGCCTGTTCTTCCCCAGTTAAAAACATACGAATTTCACAAACAAGGCCAAGTTTTTTGATGGCCAATTAGCAACCTTGTGTAGAGTTATGTTTTAACAACAAAAAAAGCTAAAGACCATAGCACCACACACCTTAGTGGATTGGATCCAGTCTAGGCTAGTTGTGTTTTACAACACAAGTCCCACTGACTTCAGTGGGGCTTACTTCCAGGTAAGTGGGTATAGCATTGCAGCCTTAGTCCCACTAAAATTGATTTGATGCATTAGTCATGACCAACTTATGGTCCCATTGATTTCAATGAGACTAAACTCTGACTAACGTAGTCAGGATCCAACTCAGTATTTACAAATTTAAAGTTTATAAATCTATTAAATGATAAAATAAGAACGCCAGAATTAATTACAAATCTTTTACACTTTGCTGGCTTTGAGGAGGAGTCAAAGAAAGGGATGTTATTTTACTGAAAACTAATGGCCTATTGTTTGTCTCTCAATAGCAAAAGCGGGAGAATGAGCTTTTAAATATGATTTTCATATGAGATCAGGCAGAGTTTAGCTGAAAGAGTTTTTACGTCCAAGTGTTTAAAATAAATGTCAACAATATTCATTATGCAGCTTTTAGATTTTCTCTCAGGAGGCTGCATGGCAAATAACTGCTTTACATGGTCAAAGTTCAGAAGTTAAGTTCTCACAGACTACAGATGTCTAACACAGTGCCAGATGTTGTCCGTTTCATGAGTGATACAACACACAAGCCACAGCCAGATTCTTCCCAGAACCTCAGCTGTCACTTTCAGACAGTGACTCAAAACCACGTCTCTATGAGTACAGAGTCCACCTATGACACTTCTTGTGCAGTATTAGCAATTTCACAATCACAGGGTTCAGAAATCCACTCACCTGATCATCACCAGCACACGTCCCTGCCCCATTCCTAGCACAAAGGTCCCCTCCCCTGAGTTCACAATGAACTGCAAACAAAAAGACAGAGAACAGAGCATATTCCTCCTCTCTGAGCTCTCAGTGGTTCATGGAGAGATCAAGAGAGTTTTTGGGGAGAGGGGAGGATGCTCTTCCTTCCCACTCTGTTTTGGCAGAAGGTGCTGATATGAGCAAGGTGCTGTTGGCACCTCATAAGGCTCCAGCACACAGGAGAAAAAACTACCCCTCCTTTCCTCGCTGGAGATCTCGGGCACATTTGGAGTGGGGGGCCAGCAGGACATTGATGAAACCCAGCTCTCTTTCTCCTTTTCATCAGAAAAGGCACTGGAGGTGCAGAACTGGTGCCTAGACCACTACTGGACTATTTGGGGTGGGGGTGGGAGGAGGTTGGTTCAGAGAAGACAGACGGTCTGCTGGTAAGTGGTTCATCTGACCAGGAAGGTGGTGATTGATCTATTCTCAATGAGGCTTAATTCTCCTAAAGCAGAGGTGGGCAATCATTTTGGCCCTGAAGGCCCTAGATGGTGCTGGGCGGTGGGGTCAGGAGCTCTTCCTCCCACACCTCAGCATGCAGGGATGGAGAGGTTAAAGCAGCCTTCCCCAACCTGATGGGCTCCAAATAGTTTGGACTACAACTCCCATAATCCCTGATCACTGGCAATGGTAACTGGGGCTGATGAGTTAAAAACATCTGGAGGGCACCAGGTTGGGGAAGGCTGTGTCAAAGTCTCTCCACCCTGCCACAATCCCAATCAAGATCGCTGCTTTTTTATAATGTGATTGGTGTGGGAAGGGAGGCTAAAGCCTGGCCCCTTGCAAAAAATCCTGATCAAGATCACTGTCCCAGCGATGGAACAGTGGTCTTTTCCCTACTGCCCAGTCAATGGCTGATCAGCTGGGCTGTGGAGAAAAGTGGGTGGGGCTCCCTAGGCCTTTGCAGGCCACAGAGAGAATGGCCAAAGGCTGTATGCGGGCTCCAAGTTGCCCATTTGTGTCCTAAAGGATCAGGTTTGCAGCTTGGTGATGCTGACAGATCCTGCAGTATTGTTAGAGGCCCAAGGGGCAACTATGACACGTAGCAGCTTTCTCCAGCACACCTGCAAACCCTCCTTAACACCACACCCTGGTAACTTCTTGATTTGATTATTGCAGCATGCTATACAAGGGGCTGCCTTTAAGGACTTCCCAGAAACATCTAATTATACAGCTGCTAGACTACTATTAATTGGGAGTGGCTACAGAGATTATATTTTGCCAGTTCTTACAGCTGCATAGGCAGCTGGTCTGTTTCTGAGCACAAGTCAAACTGCTAGTGATCACCATTAATAACATAAACAGCTTGGGTACCTTAAGGACTATTTTCTCCCATATGAGCCTCCCCATATTTTACAATCATTATCAGAAGCCCTCCTCTGACTTCCCCTACCTACTAAACTAGGTCTTGTGGTGACCAGAGAGGGGGTCTGCTCAGCTGTGGCACCCCATATGTGTAATGCCCTCCTGACACCAAATCTCGTGTCCCTCCATGAGCGGGTGAAGCCTTTTCATTTGTCCAGGCCTTCCTATATGTTCATTGAAGCTGGTTTGAATTGATGGTAATTCTGCTGGATGTTATTATTCTGTTGGGCCTTGCTGTTTCTGTGTTTTTAACACTGAATTTTGTTGTGATGGGGTTTTATTGTGTTGATGTCATCAACAACTCTGAGAATTTTTAAACAGAAGGGTGGCATACAAGTTTTAAATAAAAGGGGGTATTTCTCATTTCCTGTTGGGGTTTTGCAGAAGGCAATAGCTGTGAGATACTGCTTGTCCCTTCTGCCAAAGCTCAGCTTAAGGAAAAGAAAAATACCTTTCCCGAGTCTCTTCCTCCACGTTCTCTGCAGAATGAATGGTGAGACTAGTGAGTTCAACTCAAAATTTATGGATCTCTCCACAGCTGACTAACTTTGCGAGGCAGTTTCTCCACAGCAAAAAGAACACGTTTTTTGACAAGGCAGTCCAAAGGAAAGTGTGGGAGAAAGATGTAAAGAGGCCAACGTCAGCAATGGAAGGAAAAGAACATCTAGCAAGGGAAGGAAAAGAACATCTTATTATGCAGAATGCGCTATAACACACGCCACCAAATTACTGTGCAGTCAACCTATGTCTGTTCAAGTTTCTAATTATTCCACAGGGACTGAGTGTTTCCAGAAAATCCCGGCGTTCTGTTAGTTTGCTGACCAAATTAAGCAAGCTCTCCGCACATTATGTAATATTACAACTATAACAGTAAGTGCTATTTCCTGCCTTATCCACAAAAAATACCATTCAGCAAAGAAAGGGGTGCTAATAAAGGAAGTTTATTGCTAGAGGCAAGAGAATGGGAGTTTAAGCCCACACACATTATTTGGGAATAAATCTCCTTGAACTCAGTTGGACTTCATTAACCAAATGGATTGGGCTACATGCAGAACGTCCGCATGGTCCACACTGCTGTTTCCATAACATTCACTGCTACCAGGCCTCATGCGCTGTACCTTTCAATACTATTTTGGTGGTAACTTCAGTGTTACCTCCTTAATATCAGCCCCACTCACAAACCCTTAGATCAAGGGTAGGCAATGTGGTGCCCACGAGCACCCATGTACCTCTGGACACCTTTCTTGGCATCCACCAAGGCTTCCTACCTATACCACTTTAACATTTTCTTAAAAGTTTAAAATTTAAAAACTGCCAAGATCACATTGCCCTTATACAAATGTATGGTGCAACCACACTTGGAACACTGTATACAGTTCTGGTCATCACACCTAAAAAAAGATATTGTAGAGCTGGACAAAGTACAGAGAAGGGCAACTAAAATGATCAAGGGGCTGGAGCAATTCCCCTATGAGGGAAGGTTTCAACAGCTAGGATTGTCTAGCTTAGAAAAAAGGAGGGTAAGGAGAGACGTGATAGAGGTCTACAAAATTATGCATGGTGTGGAGAATATGGATAGGGAGACTTTTTTTCTCCCTCTCACATAATACTAGAATCCGAAGTCATCCCATGAAACAGATTGGTGGGTGATTCAGGACAGCTAAAAGGAAATACTTCTTTACACAGCGCATAGTTAAACTACGGAATTCGCTACCACAGGATGTAGTGATGGCCACCAACTTGAACGGCTTTAAAAGGGGGTTAGACAAATTCCTGGAGGCGAAGTCTATCAATGGCTGCTAGACTTGAGGATTATGTACTACCTCCAGTACTTGAGGCGGTAGGCCTACGTGCACCCGTTGCTGGGGAATATGGGCAGGAGGGGGCTGCTGAACTCATGTCCTACTTGTGGTCTCCTGATCAACAGCTGGTTGGCCACTGTGTGAAGAGAATGCTGGACTAGATGGACTGATCCAGCATGGCTCTTCTTATGTTCTTAAATTAACACAATTTCTTACCAACAGCTGGGATGTGAAATAGGTTTCTGTTGGTACTGAAAACTGGGTTCAAAGGAATTGTTCCATGTGTTGAGGCTCAAACCACACCACTGCATTGTACACAGTCTTTTGAGCAGGTTATCTGTCCTTTGACACACCTCCCATGGCAGCCATTTTTTGGTGGTGCCCAGGAATTTCTCAAATTGGCAAATGTGCCCATGGTCCAAAACATTTGCCTACCCCTGTCCTATACAGTAAACCACACTCGTTGTTCCTGTTGCTTTACTTTAACAATGTTTCTTTACTGGTATTAGTACTCAGGGAGAGCAATGCTATGGCCACTAGACACTGTCTATACGGCCATAGGATTTTTCCGTTTTCAGAAATTGCGCTCCCTGCCCCCACCCGCTCGTAGCCAGTGCAGCTGCCACTACTGCGCTCGTAAACGGAGCATAGAGAGGGCGAAAAGGGGGCAATCCTGGGGGCAGGGTAGCTGCTCTAGACAACTTCCTATCAGGTCTCTGGGCCCCTTCCCTCCCCGAAGCTGCGGCTAGCCGCATGAAAACACACGTCCTCTCCATGGCTTCGTCCGCCCTGCATTGGATAGGCATCAGCCTCCAAGTTTGAAGGCTGATGTCTATCTCAGCAGGATTGCGCCCTAAAGGCCTTCTGTGACAGATATATGGGTTTCACCAGCAGCAGCTAAGGCTAAAGCCAGCGCCTGAAGTGAAGGAAAAAAGGAAGTGGGATGACTAGGGCACTCTCCGCTATAACCATCCTACCTGAGAAGGTAGGATGCTTATAGCTTCACCTGCAGAAAAGTGAGATGGCATTCTGGCCCATGCCACTTCAAGCACTGGTTGAAAGTTTTGCCACTGGAAGCAATTGCACTAAACAGTATTAGGAGAAGCAGCATTAGAAGAGCAGTACAAATAGTCCTGGAATACAGAATAGTTGCTTCTGCCCATCCATGTAAAAAAAGAGAAAAAGAAGTAGTAATCGTTGAATAGACCATCTTGTTCAAATGCAGCATCCACCATTCTTCCTTCCTGGCTACAGGGGAACACAAGAAGAGTCCTGCTGAACAGATCAAGGGCCTATCTAATCCATTATCCCACAGTGGCCAACCAGATCCTATGGGAAGTCCCAAAGCAGGACATGTAAGCAATAGGCCCCTGCCATTGCAGTTCCCCAACTGGTATTCAGAGGCATGCTGCTTCTGATCCTGGAGGGAGCTTACAGCCATCATGACTAGAAGTCACTGATGGCTTTATCCTCCATGAATTTGTCTAATCCTCTTCCAGAGCCATATAAGTTGGTGGCTATCACCATATAGAAGAGTCTCAACATTTTTCTCAACATGAAGTATACACTGAGGCCAAACATCTGGAAAGCAGGACTTGTAAAATTAAACATGTATGTGTGAGTGTAGGCTAGAGATACTTGACACAGAAGTCAAAATAGGCATATAGCCAGAGCAAGTGCAATGGAAGAGCTCCATGCAATAAGTAATGAAGTATGCAGGATGATGCCTTATATTTAAATTTGGCTTGCTGGGGCAAGCTGGGAGTTGTAGGACTTTTTCCTGTCTAAACATGCATAAAAAGGCACCCTAAATCAAGCCTTGGTGTCTAAGCAAGAACACCCAACAACACTACTTGCACTGCTAACATCTGCACAGATTTTTGATCAACTCCATATAGAAGCCAACAACCACTGCGAACAAGGGTGCTTCCAGACAGAGAGCTCCTCGTGCTACCGATTGGAAGGCACTGCGCAGTTTTTGTTGGAATTTTATTTGAGGGCCCATAGCTCATTAGCAGAGCACAAACTTTTCTTCTTAACAGATTCTCTGCAGTAAGAAAGAAGACAGAAGGCATGGTGGGAAACCACAGGAAGGGTTACAAGTGGAAGGTGACATCTGGCAGGGCGATGGCACCCAAAATGCCTCATCCGGAAGCACCCTAAGCTTACAAGGCATCCGTAATTAAGGCTGCAGTCGCATGCACGGTTACTTGAGAGTAAGCCCTACTGAGCACACCGGGTTGTGCATGGGACTGGGATGCGTTTAACAAAGCATCCAGAGGAGGGAGAGAATAATGAGGCTCCTGCGTGCCCACGCCTTGCCCTCAATGGATACCAACATTTCTGCATTCAGAGGAAGAGTTCGCTTTCCCCCTCCCGCCCGTTCCGAAGTGGTCGCAGCCGCAGGCCAACCCTGGCCTGGATCAGGAGAGCACGATCGCGGCAGGTCCCTAGCAACCACCCGAGAGGCCTTGACCACAGGTCTCATTCCCAAAGGCCGGCTGGGCCCAGCTCCCCATCCCAAGCGGCCCCCGCGCTCCCCCATCCTAGCTCCCCGGCCGCCCGCCCACTCACTCACTCACCCAGCCCGGCCCTCCTCATCCTTGCTCGCCGTGGGGAGAAGGAGAGGCGGAATAAAGCCTTGCTCCCTGTGACGCTCAGGGCCGGCGTTCAGACACTCAGCCCGGGAAAGGGGACCGGGAGAACCCGCTGTACGAACTCTCCCGGTCACCCCACAAACGCCACGACAGCGCTGTGCCTCCGCAACGCTTCCCGGGTCTCCCTTTGCCTTCGCGCGGCCTTCTGGGTAACGTAGTCTCTAAGGTAAAAGCGAGAGAAAGGAAAGTCTGTGGGTCCTAGGGATTTCTGGGTAATGTAGTTCTAATGGATCGGCTGGAGGCGTCAGCGTCGATATCCTGTGCTCGGACATCAGTTCCACGGATGAGTCCTAAGTAGCAGCTCTGATGAGATGCGGGGTGGAGTAGAAACCCGGCCGCCTCGCCTGCCTAAATTCAAAACAAGACCAATGCCATTTAACAAGAAGGCGAAAGCCCATCTGTTTATTTTTCTTACGTCTTTTCTTCCCTGTATCGGCATCTAACAGTGCAATCCTGTCTACTTGCATGTCTACTCAGAAGTAAGTCCCACTGTGTTCACTTACTCCTAGGTAAATGTGTATAGAGTTGCAGCCTAATAGAGTAATTAGATAGATTACTAATAGAATATTTAATAGAATCTATTAAATCTATTAATCCTACTTAATGGCATTTAATTAATCTATTAATACTTAATAGAGTAATCCTACTTAATGGCAGAAAGCGAAGAGGATCTAAAGAGCCTCTTGTTGAGGGTGAAAGAGGAGAGTGCAAAAGCTGGTTTGAAACTCAACATTAAAAAAACTAAGATCATGGCATCTGGCCCCATCACTTCCTGGCATATAGAAGGGGAAGAAATGGAAGCAGTGACAGATTTTACTTTCTTGGGCTCCAAGATCACCGCAGACGGTGACTGTAGCCATGAAATTAAAAGACGCTTGCTCCTTGGGAGGAAAGCTATGGCCAACCTAGACAGCATAGTAAGAAGCAGAGACATCACCTTGCCGACAAAGGTCCGTCTAATCAAAGCTATGGTTTTCCCAGTAGTAATGTATGGCTGTGAGAGCTGGACTATAAGGAAGGCTGAGCGCCGAAGAATTGATGCTTTCGAACTGTGGTGCTGGAGAAGACTCTTACGAGTCCCCTGGACTGCAAGGAGGTCAAATCAGTCCATCCTAAAGGAAATCAACCCTGAGTGCTCATTGGAAGGACAGATAATGAAGCTGAAGCTCCAATATTTTGGCCACCTAATGCGAAGAGAAAACTCCCTGGAAAAGACCCTGATGCTGGGAAAGACTGAAGGCAAAAGGAGAAGGGGACGGCAGAGGATGAGATGGCTAGATAGCATCACGGATGCAATGAATATGAACTTGGGCATGCTCCGGGAGAGAGCGCAGGACAGGAAGGCCTGGCGTGCTATGGTCCATGGGGTCACGAAGAGTCGGACACGACTGAACGACTGAACAACAACAAGAGTAATCCTATACATGTCTACTCGGAAGTAAGTCTCATTGAACTCAATGGGGGTTACTCCCAGGTAGGTGAGCACTGGATTGCAGCCTAAGTTTAATAAATTACTTATTTCATTTCTAAACCGCCCAATAGCCGAAGCTCTCTGCAGCCCGAGGTCGTTATCAGTGTTTTTCGCTTGGTCCCCACCCCACCCCACCCCACCTGATAATAAGAAGCCATTGCTTCGCCAGTGTGAGAAGATTTGTGGCAGTGGCACAATGTCTCCTCCACACTTCCGTTCTAGTCTACCCAATTTGTTGTTTCCTGTCCTTGTAAGTTTAATAGCAATAGCCCATTTTTGTTTAGTGTTTTTGTTCGTTTTATTTCCTTTATGGCTCCCTTGTTTTAAAGGTGTACGTGGCTCTATTTGAAGTAAGTTCCATTTAACTTTATGAGATTCGCGTCACTTCCCAGTAAGTGTGTGTAGGCCCCAGCTGCTGCCTGGGTTGCAGTTTTTGCCTGTGGGTGGGGAGACTGGAATGTTGCAACACCAATACGCCTGCACTATGCCCTTGCCTGCTGCCTCCTGAGATCATTCATGTGAAGACCATCCTCAGAATGCCATCCTATGCACACTCAGGGTATTTCCAGACAGAGGGATCCTAGCATTAAGGGTGATTTCAGATGAGGCTTTTATTGTGCAATCATCCAGGCTCATTCACAGAATTTAAGGGGGTGGGGCGTGTCATCTTCTACTCGGAATTGTGCAGTTATTCTGTCTTTTCTTTCTCAACAGGGTTTTTTTTCTGGTAAAAAGAGAAAAGGCTGAAGAAATTGTGGGAAGCACGGGAGGGGTATAAATGCAAGACTAAGTTGCCTGGACCCCTATAAAATTCCTGAATGGTAAAATTCCATGAATGAATGAATGAATGAGGCAGTGTAATTGCACAATAAAACCCTCATCTGGAAGCACCTTTGCTTACATAAGAGTAAGGCCCCCCAAATTGGCCTGCATGGCTATAACTCTGAGCACAGTTACATGGGAGTAAGCCCCACTGAACTTAAGTGGAAGTTACTTTTGAATAAGCACACACAGAATCATGCTGTGAAGCACCATATAAGTACAAAATATATGAAAGTTTTCAATAAAACATTATTGTTAATGGCTACTGGATCCTCTCTGGAAAAGACCCTGATGCTGGGAAAGACTGAAGGCAAAAGGAGAAGGGGACGGCAGAGGATGAGATGGCTAGATAGCATTACTGATGCAATGAATATGGACTTGAGTACGCTCCGGGAGAGAGCGCAGGCCAGGAAGGCCTGGCGTGCTATGGTCCATGGGGTCACAAAGAGTCAGACACGACTGAACAACAACAACTGGATCCTCATCACGTTAAAGGCGACATTGCTGCATTTAACATAATACTTGAGATCTATGTGTTACTGAGCTCAAAATGTACCAAAATTAATTTGCAAAGCTAATTCATGTCCTGCAACTTGCCTCCGTTCAAATGTTTCAGGAGAATTGAGCTTTTTATCTTTTTTATATTATGGATGTGACTCATGCTGTATGCTGCAGGATTATAGATTTGTTTCCCTAGATGATAACCTGAACAGAAAAACACATTATTTGGAAGCTGTGAATCACTCAAGTACAACTTTCTTCTTTTTTCTTTGCCCAAAGATGTTGCTGAACTGTTCTATCAGTTTCTATATCTTTCCATCACTGCACACTGCTAAATCTCACTACAGGAAAAAGGATGTCATTGCAATGTGGTAGCAATAAGAATGAAAACCAGGAATATGTCATTTTGTAAAAACTGGAAGCTTTGTGTAAGGAAATACCGCGATGAGCAGACGTCCCCATTATTGCAGGATGGGGGAACCTGCAGCCTGTGGGCTGGTTTGCATATTATATGCAAAGAAATCCAAGGCAATGCATAACTTTTACATATCACACCCTTTAATTACTGGGCACCAACAGCTATATAGCCAAAAGGGGGGCTACTGAAAAACAAGTGCAAGGGATTAGTATACTCAGGGGAACTTTAAATAAATACAAAACTAAATCATTAGGAAGGAGAAACCTAACAGGGCAAAAAATCCCCGAAGAAACCCTAATGAGCACTGAGTAGTCTCTGTGGCCATAGAATGCTGAGTGTCTTTTGTGGGGTGGGGGGATGGAATGGAGTTTCCTGAAAGAGAAAATGGCTGGCTGGAATCCTGAAAAGGAGCACTCTGTATAGTGACATTTTGTGCAGGTCTGGCTTGTCTTAACCTAACTCACAACCCAGATAAATGAGAGTCATTGGACTTAAACATCAATCTCTTGTTGCCTTTCGTCCATAGCTCTTTACAGGTCTTCGACAAAGAAATCACATGCTTATGAAGACAAAGTAATTGCCAGCAAAATCCACATAAATTACTAGGGGCTAGATCCAGATTAGGCACGTGTGACTGGGCTGGTGGAAGAAGACTTCTCTGGCCCCTTCGCCCTTCCCCCTGAAATGAAGCAGGCCCTCCAGCTGCCTGAAAATGCTACACAGCGGGTTGGGAAACCCTGATGAATGGAGTGAACTCTAGGGGTGGGGAGGGGGATCTCTGAAAATTGGGCACAGTCACCTTCCATGAATGGTGCCCTTCTGTCAATGGAAGGCAGATCTGGAATCCAACCCATAAACAAAAGTCTTGGCCTCCTTGAATAAAACCATTATTATCTTAGTCACATTTCTTTCTTTTTTTTGTCGAAGTTTTAAATGAAAAAATAAGTTTAAAAATGCTGACCAAGGAATTCTGGGAGTTGTAGGACTTTTCTGTTTACAGATGCATATCATTGCACCCTAAAGGTGTAATTTAATGCTAATAGTTGTTTTGGGAAGGAAATTTGCCCATAGTCCATTCAGTGCTTCCATTTGATGCCCCACTTATGATTTTCTGGCACAGGAGAAACTGATGATTTTGTATGTGTGTTATTGTGTTTAATTCTTTTTTGTGACTACTCCCATATTAGACACAAGCAAATTTCTTCCCTAGCTGCTGTTGGATAAAGAAAATTGTTCAGATCTTCAAAAGATCAGCTCGTTGTTACCCAATTTAAAATGTGACCCTTTCTCTCTCTGTCCATGGTCCTGGCAACAACAATGAAAATGCTTCTCTGAAACTGCTATTTGCATTTGGGGAAACTCCGTCTGGCCCTATTCATTCATGCAAGTAGCATCATGCAGGGGCATTCCTAAGCCTGGGACCATCAGGCACTGGCCCCAGATCTATTCCCTAGAGCCCTAAGTGTCCATCTGTGCCAGTGGAAGGGTTTTTTCCCCCTCAGTTTAATTGCCCTCTGCATGGCAACGAAGTTTAGAAAAAAATCTTTACATTCATGCCAATGGGAGGTTTTTTCCTAAGCTTAGCTATCATGCATGGGGTGGAATTTCCAGAGAGATCACAGTTGGGGAGGGAAGGGTTAACCCCCCCTTCCCTGTGCACTTTGTCCACCCACCCAAATTTCCCCTCTACGTGGCAATTAAGCTTATAAAATAATATCTTCCATTGATGCCAATGGAAAAATTGGGCCCCAATCTTTTAACTGCCTAGCAGTGCCTCTGATGTCCTGTCTAGTTTGGCCCTGGGAAATTGGACTTTGGGCTTGCAGCCTGTGATCCACCACTGAGCCCTGGTCCATCCCTTGAAGAAAATACTGCAAGAATGGTGCATAATTTTTTTCCCTGCGTTTCCCGATACTGGAGCACCATGTTCTTAATGACCATTTTTCTCTGTCTGTTTCTTCCCTGTACCTTACAGATGTTGCCTGACATCATTAGTGTGCTCCCAAGCTGTTTTCTCAGGCTTTTATGTGTTTGAATCAAAATGTGCAATCAGTTTGCCTTGAGTAAGAAATTGCTTCTTTCTCTCCCCCTCCCTCTGCCACTTCCCCTAAAAGAAGCTTGCTTGTTAATGGGTGATCCATCACTGTAATTAGATAATGGCTGACTGAGATGTTTATAAGCACAATCCACTACATCAGCCACATGAAAGCAAGAGCACATCTCTTTGAAACCAGCACTTGCTGTTTCCAGTAGGGAATAGGGCAAGTCCTTCTTTCCTGCTATTCATTTAATGACTTATGGCTGTATTAATAGAATCTGGTAATTGCAAACACATAAATCACTTGGTCCGTTCAGCAGAATAGACATGCTTGCTCTCATGCGCTTTTACTCAGGACATTGACCCTGTGGCAGTCAGTATCGTTCAGTCACCTTTTATACTGGTGCTGGCAGCGCTCCTAACCTCATTTGTGTTGGGGGAATTCCACTGCCTTATATGGGGTTTCTCTGCTATATGCACAAGAGCACTATCCAGGGATTCTTTCAGATTAGCAAAATGCCCATCAAAGGATGGAGATGAACAGGGAAAACATGCTCTATTCCTCCTCTTTCAGTTGATCACAGTTCTCCACATCGTCCACAATTTCTCAGCTCTCTCCTCAGTTTCAGAGGTGGTTCTATATTGGGGGCAAGTAGCCCTTCACCTGTTCCCCGCCCTCTTGTCACAGAGATAATCAGGTACATGTGAAGCTGCGGGGTGCCACACGTGATCTTTTCCTGTCCTCCGCCCCACCGGCCCCAATGGGCACCATCCGCTACTGCTCAGTTTATGGTCACATGCTCTTTTTCTAATGTGTCTTTCTGCATCCACAGTGATGCTGCAAGGTGCATTAGGCTTGCAGTGATGCTTCCTCTGTTTCTTGTTCTTATTGGGTGTCACTCCTTGAACTTAGCATGTGCTTTGCCTAAGAAAAGGCTGTGCACTTTCTAGGCATGCTTTCCACACCAGCCCCAATTGTGAGTGTTGCAGGACAAGCTGATCTCTGATTGCTGCAGAACTTGCCATGATGAGCCCCAATAAATGTGAAAAGGTTAGACTGGGGTGCAACCCTGACAGCTCCTAGCAACCTCTGAATGGAGCACCCAGCATCCACTTGCCATTAGATGTAGAATTTTCTAATCATGCAAATGGGTGTGAGGAGGAGGAGGAGATTGCTGTACTGGCTGTGGACATTACAACCTTACATAATCAGTCAGCCTTGTATGCTTTCCAGAATGGCAGTTTCTAGGAGGAAAGGCATGTGCAGGGTTGCTCAGTCATTAAGTCGTGTCTGACTCTTCGTGACCCCATGGACCATAGCATGCCAGGCCTTCCTGTCCTCCACTCTCTCCCGGAGTGTGCTCAAGTTCATATGTGCAGGGTTATCTCATAGTTTATTGCCTTTCCTACCCTTTCAGCTTTCTAGTGGTACTTCTACCCAGAACAAATGAAGCAAACCAGGACGAAAAGGTGGACAAGTGTGCAGACTGACAGACCTCTAAACATGAAGCAGATGCTGTTGAGCTCATCTGGATAGTTTGTGAGAGCTCCCCTTCCCCACCCTTCCACCCCCATGGCAGAATTATGGCCTAAATAATATTTATGGCTATAGTTATGAACCTATAAATCCCATTATTTCAGAAGGATCTTACATTTGCATTATTGAAAGCAGGACTCCAGCTTTTAATTCCAGCCATATATGTAAAGTTTCAGCTGTTTGGGTGTGTGTGTGTGTGTGTTGTTGTTGTTTTAATGCCAGCTCTACAAATCCTTTGACTGTTTTGAAGTTTTTTTTACACATTGATGGATGGCCTGCTTTGGGGAAAATCTAAATTCATCACAGCAGGTGTCATAGGAGAAGAAGGGAGGAAACAGCATTATATTTCTGTGTAGCAATCCTCCCAAAACTTGAATCAGTTCCTCCTCCTCCTTGGGTTGAGTTTGGCAATATTTTCAGATTTAAGCCCTTCATCTGTTAATGTGAAAAGCAACGAACCCTGTTCCAATGTGAATTTATACATGCCATAAATATAAATTATTCAATGTTCTGTTGTGGTTATATTAGCTGTGGTCCTAAGAAGAACAGCATTCCACAACACAGCAGGGCTGGTTTACCACATATTGAAGTAAGTGATGTAATGTGCATTAGCATCCAAAGATGGTGAATGGAAAGGAGATTGGATGGAACACAGTATCCAGAAAGAAGGCACGGTGTGGCTGGCTGGCATCGTGGAGAAGCACTCCATATCACAACAATTTGTTGCAGGTCCTACCTGTAGTGTTATATCCCCAAGTACAATTTCACAATGCCTGCCCCCATGGGCAATATTGTAGGCATGTTTACTCAGAAGTAAATCCTGTTTGGTTGATTGGGACTTTCTACAAAGTGTGTTTAGGATGGCTACCTTCAGTCAGCAAAAGCCTCCCCAATGTGTGTGGTTTAAAGCAGCTCCTGAAACTCCTGACATCATTCAAATTGGCCTTTTAACAATTTCCTGAACTCATTTCTGCCTAGCCTCCAACATTCAGTCTTTTAGGATGCAATCCTATGTATGTTTAGACAGAAAAAGTCCTACAATTCCCAGCATACCCCAGCTAGCATAGGATCACACCTTTAATTCCTCTCAAATCTCACGATGTTCTCATTCTTTAGCCTTTATTTATGAAGTGACTGTCTTCAAAAAGTAATGCCTCAAAGATAATACAACTGACCTCATCTGAAGTCTTCAAAAGAACAGAGTAGGTGAAAACAAAAGCACCTTAGGGCGCAGTCCTATGGACTGCACCTTCACTGCACGAAGCTACCAGAGGCTTCTGAGTTTATTGTGCCCTGCTGGGCTGAAGCTGGCAAGGCGGGAGGAACAATGGAGGTGATCTTTGCCTCCCTATCCTCTGAGCTCCTTTATTTTTTTTTAGGTGGGTTTTTCAGCCTGTCTAGCCAAGGCGCTTTGGTGGGGGAGGGAAGGAGTCTGGGGGAGGCTCAGGATAAATCATATCCTGGCCTCCCCAGCCTCCTTCACTTCCCTCCCACCAGCACGTCCCCTTTCCCCTTCTCAGAGGTCAGTTTTCCTGATGGGATTATTTAGTAATGATGCCTCCTGTCAGAAAGGCAATTAGCAGAGGGGAAAAAAGTGAAACAGAATGAGCATTTACCAGTCCCACATGCACACAGGCTATCTTATAATAATAAATGGAGACCACACCCTTCTTTGATGAAGAAGTAAAATGGTTTACTCACAGTATCCTTGCATATATAAAATGCAGGTACAGCATAGAGTTTCAAAACAAAGTTTGTTCAGTCCATTTTGTGTTCTATTACGCAGGCAGGAGTGAGAAAGCAGACACATGAGCTCCTAGCAATGGTGGCAGTCGGAGAGGAGGTGGGGGAGGAGCAAAAGAGAGATAACAGGAAACCAAATTGTAGGCTAAAGGGATCCTGAGGCTCGCTGTGGTCAAAATTCCTATGAAATAACTGCAACACTGCCCCCTTCTAGAAATTTGCAGATGAACTTGCAAAATTCCCAATATTTCTAACGTCAGAGAAGCAGCCAGAGTGGTTCTCTCTGCACCGGCTGTAACGGGGAGGGCAGGGCAGATCTCTGACTCCCTCTTCCAAAGTTGGAGCACTCTCTCTGACCTCGGGAGGGATTTTCTGAGACTTCTTACAGTCCCTGGGATGCTTTCCCTGGGATGCTTGCCCAGGGACCATAGGAATGCTCTCTTACGGTGCAATCCTATGCATATTTAGACAGAGAAAAGGCTGGCTGGGGCGTGCTGGGAGTTGTAGGCCTTTTCTCTGTCTAAACATGCATAGGATTGTGCCCTTAAAGACTTTATTATGGCATACGGTTTCGTGGACTAGAGTCCACTTCATCAGACACATGAAATGTTATCCTAAGTTAGCAGATTCATATGTGGGGAAAGGAGGGAGAATTAACCTGTGAGGTCAGAGGGAAATTAATTGTAGAATATACAACATTTAACTATTATATTAGTAACAGTGCCCAGTCACAAAGAAGTGTTGGTGGTAACACAAACATCCTGGTGTTGATAAGCTAATTAACACATGGGGTGTGAGGAAGAACTAATGTTCCTTCACAGGTGATAAATTGTCATCCCCTGATCAATTGTAATTCAGTGGTTTCACGATACAGTCTCCCTTTGGAGTTTCTTGGCTTGAAAATTGCCTCCTTAAGGTCAGTGGCATAGTGTCCTGGGATTTCATTTTGGAAGAAAATTTGAAATGAAAAAGAACTGAAATGAAAGACTGCACTTCCAGAGAAAAGGTCTAGTGTGGAGGCAACCTTGGTGACATTTGCTACCATCACCTATGTGTCATTTCCGCAGTTGACCATCACCACGAATAGACAGCACATAATTATTCTTTCATAAGGCCAGTTCGGATAAACAGATATTACCAAGCCCTGGAGACCGTGGAGCATGCTGCAGCTGAGGACCACAAGCTCCTCACTCACACGCTTAGGGCTCGCCTCAAAAGTAGACATGGCTGGGCACCTGCCAAGGGCCCACAGCCCAGGAGGGGCCCACTAACAAGAACCTCCTAAAGTTGCTCCTCCTCATCACCATTTCAGCCTGGCCTGCTTGTTCACCTGCCTCTCCTTCTGGCCCAGACAACGGTGGTGGTGAGGAGGAGGAGCAGGAGATGCCCTGGCCTGCTTGCTCACTGGCTCTCTGCCTGTCAAGCAAGCAAGTGGTAGCAATGATGAGAAAGAGGATGAGGAAGAATAGCAGCTGGTGGCAATGGTGGTGAGAAGGTAGACTCACTGTGGGAGTGGGGCGATTGACTGTGTCTTGCCCAAGGGCCCTCAAAAACCTGGAGCCGGCCCTGCACATCTTACACTGCTAACCTTAATGGGGATTCCAGGAGGTTGTGAAAAAAAGCTGCCAGTTCTAATATCTGGGCAAAATTATGTACCTAATTTCTTCTATAGAGGTTTTCTCTTGTTTGGTTGTAACAGTACAACCAACTCCCTCCCGTGTTTCTTTTGCACTGGTGGAATCTTAATGCCTGCATTTCTAAACAACGTTCTGCCACAACAGGTAGCTTGAATGTAGGTTTTCCACTGATAGTCATTCACTTTGCAGGGACTCACCCAGCAGGAATCTTTTCTCTATTTTAATGGGCTTCAGGTTTGGATATAAAAATCTAGAAGAAGCTGGGTTCTGATTGCTACCTAGTTTATACATAATGCTAGTCATGTTTTCATTCTGCAGTATTAAGGCAGCATTTGGGCTGTCAGCTTGGACTGATTAATAATCAGCTGAGTGGGCGAGACCAATTCTGCAGAAATCCTTAAGCCCGTTAATAATTGCAGAGTTGAAAGAAAGGGAGAACTTGAATAGCACAATTACTAGCCCCATGTAAAAGCCAGCGGTTGTATTCAAGAGTAGTTAATAATCTCAGGAAAATGGGCACATATCATAATGATGCAAGGAACACGCAATTCTTACTTTTTGAGAAAGTGGCAATTACACAGTGACTTGCTACTTTGACGTCTATTGGCCTTCCTCTTAGGACTGAACAACTCCCACTTATTAAAAAAGCCCCAGATTTATTTTGACCACAAACTGGACAAGTGTTAATCACATATATTCTTAGGTTAACATAATAATATAGGAGCCCCTTCACACATAAAGCTTTTCAGGTGTGCACTTAAAAGTGTTGCATGTGGATGAGACAATCATGTGTTGGAAATGTATGTATTATGCAAATCTGCTGATCAGAGATCCGGCTTTGGCCAGTGGTGGACACTGGGTGTGGGGAGCATGTGGCCTGCCCTGCACCTCATAAGCTAGCTTCTTGCCCTCAGGTTAATTGAACTGTATGAAAATTCAGCTGCTCTTTGGTTGGTCTTTATCCATGTAATGGGCAGAAGGGCGCCATCTTCTCCTTCACCTCAGGCAGCCAAAAGTCTTGGGCCAGCCCTGCTTGGTCTAAGTGGATGACTGAGGCAATTCCACAGGCTCAGATTCTGCGCTGGCACAGCAAGTAATAGTACCTAATGTGTCAAGCCAGGGCCACCCTGCCATTAGGCAGAGTGAGGCAGCCTCCTCAGGCAGCAGTGAGTGGCAGTGAGGTGTTGGAAGACAGGGCTTTATGTGCTCTGCAGCCTGTCCAGCACCCCTAACTAGCTTGCTGTCCTCAGTTGTGGGGGAGGATACTGTTCCATCACCAGTGTCGAACTAAGGGCATCTCTACACCAGCCTAAAATCCTGCCTTTGAAACGGGGCTTTCTGCTTCCATTTTGAATGCAGGATCACGAAGACTCCCTTTTTCACCCACTTCCTTTCCCCCCTCCCCTTCCCCCCTCCTTTTCCCTGTATCTGAGTCTTCCATTATCTTTCACTGATCTCACTCCTCTTCTTGCTGCTTTTCCTCTTTTCACAGAGGGAACTCAAGTGAAACACAACAGGGTAATTTGATAACTCATTATCTGCAATCTACTTAAAAACAGAACAAAGGGCATTTAATGCAGGAGATGCCCTCAAGGATCACAGCCTCATGTAAAGAGCCCACAATCTTCTGCGAAGGAGCAATTTCAATCGCAGGATAAAAGCTGCATGTGAACAAAGCCTATGGTTCACCTGCCAGGTGGGCTTCTGTCTGTGGAATAGGAGGTGCCTTTTGGTCCTTCACCTTGGGCAGCAAAATGTCTTGGGCCAGCCCTGCGTCACGCGCACAGGAACATAGCACCTGGTCCTGTCATGGAGATACAGAGAGGAGAAAGCAAACTTGTTCCCTTTCAGCAAATGGCTGTTAGAGACCCTGTGCATATCAGGCACAAGGGTGGCGATCACCGGCCTGCTGATTACAGCATTTTGAAATGTAGTGCTATGCTCCTCGCACATTTTCTAGATGCAAATCTCCATCAATATCACATTAGATGTGGTTCATAATGAGAAGATTGCTCCTAGGAAGTGTGTATGGGTGTCTGGAGAAATTTCATGATTTACATTAGGCTGCTTTGAAAAGTGATCCTAAAATTGTGTTTTTTTTAATTCTCCACATCAGTGCACTAATATTAAATCAATCACTATTTGCATGTTCAGATCCCAATGTTTCTCTAATGCAGGGCAGGCCATACTGACTCTCAAAAGAGCCAAGAGCAATGTTCCTCTAGGTTGTGTGGAAATAGCAATCTGCAATACCACGTTTGATCACAGGCACAAGAAAACATGCCTCCAGCAGATAATACAAAATAAAAATGATAGGAATTTAAATTAAAATAGGGCTGCCCATTTTTTATTGGCTCTGCTCTTGTGCCTTTAACAGTGGAATGAAATGTCAACATTTCGTAGCTGTAATTTTCCCTGTTGCCCCCATGTACCTGTCCCCATGTACCTGCTGCTCCTGGAATTCTAAAGCTTTGGTGAAAAATTCCCAGCCCAGGATGACAACCACCATACTTCAAATGGAAAAGGGACCCAAAGCAGAGGAGCCTATGAAAGAGATCTTAATAAATAGGTAGGTTCATATAGGAGATCATGGTCTTTCAGATACCCTGGACCCAGGCTGTTTGGGGTTTTAGACAGCACTTAGAATTGGGTGCAAAAACAAACTAGGATCCAATCTAGCTGTTTCCAGATTGGCACCATACATTTTCTGAGTCCCACACTAACTGACAGCCATGTGTACAAATTTCATCCCAGCTATAGTTTCCAAGAACTCCCCAAGGGCATTTCCACTTACAGCGTGAATGATACAATAATCTAGTTGGGATATGACTAAGTCATGAATAACCATGGCTAGGTCATTTTTTAAAGATTTTACAAGCACAGGAATTATGCACCGGAAACAGTTCCTGAAAGATGGATCCATATGAACTAATGAAGTAAAAGAAGAACCAATTGGATTTAAGCTATTGCTGAGTCAACATTTCTCAGAAGAGTTTGTGTTTTTTTTAGACTTTTCTTTTTCTCACCCCACCCCTAGAGAGAGAGAAAAAATCCTTTTCATCAAATATTCTCTACCATTTTTGTGTGGCAGCTGCCATTCTGCCCCCACCCCCTCCCCCCAAACAGAATTCCCCAAAATGATATTAGGTGTGGGGCATTGTGGAGGATGCAAAATAGTGGCCAGGCTGCCAGAACAGTTGCTGCTGTTATAATTTGCTGTGACATCAATAAATAAATAAATACAGTGAAACTTTGTGGGGAAAAAAGAGAAACCATGCTACTGCCAGTGGGTGAGCCCCATCCTTAAGAAACTGTTGGAGAATTTCTCTTCCCCTTGGAGAAATTCAGTGATGGCCTCCCCTCCCAAATTATCTGCCCACAAACAGAGTGGAGAATTTTGGCAGGCCATTTTCACAGCCCAATCCTATTGTAGGGATGTACGAAAGTCACTTACCTTTTCGACAGGGTGATTCGCGGTGACGGGGGGAGGTGCTCCACACCTCCTCCCAAAATCCTAAATTGTCTGGCTCCGCTCCATGGCGGCTCTGTGGAGCCGCCGGCCAGGGCCATCCACAGCTGGAGTTCCGGCCACGGACAGGCTGCTGCAGATGCAAATGGCGGCCGCCGTAGCAGCCGCCATTTGCGTCCTGCGAAGCTGCCATGATAGGCTATGTAAGTATTTATGTAGCCTATCACGGCAAGCCGTCCCCAAAAAACAGTGTACACAAATGGCAGCGGCTGAGGCGGCCGCCATTTGCGTTCCCTATTTTGAGCCATTTTAGCCTACGTAAATATTTACGCAGGCTATTATGGCGAAAAAAAGGGAACGCAAATAGCGTAGTGGGCGCCATTTGCGTTCCTTCCCCCCCCTCCGTTTTGGCCTACATAAATATGTACGTAGGCTATTATGGGAAAAAAAAAAAGGAACGCAAATAGCGCCCACTATGCTATTTGCATTCCCTTTTTTTCGCCGCAATAGCCTACGTAAATACTTACGTAGCCTATCACGGCCTCTGCAGGGATGCAAAAGGCGTCCCTGCATTAACCGTGATAGGCTACGTAAGCATTTACGTAGCCTATCATGGCTATGATCAGGAAGCGAATGGCAGCTGCAGGGCGGCCGCCATTCGCAAATCAGCGCGGATGGCAGCAGGTAAATGCTCCGTTTCGCACGCCTTTCGTGTGTTGGGGGGGGCGGAGGCTTCATTGTGCCACGGATTTCAGGGGGCCAAATGCACTGGCATTCGGCCTCACCGAGATCCGTGGCAGAATCATCCCTAATCCTATGTATGTTCACTTGGAAGTGAGTAGTGCTATTCGTAAGTCAACATGGTGATGTAATGAAAGATGAAATTAAGGAGAGCACAGGATCACAGCCTTAGTCCCAGGCTATTGTGAAACTGCATTCCTAAAAATGAAGGAAAGAAAAACGACCAATGAAGCTTACTCGTAGGTAAGTGGGTGTAGGGTTGCAGCCTGTTTGGAACAGGAACTGACTAATTAAAAGGCAATTCAGAAATGCTGTGGCCATTAGGGATGGCAGAGAATTCTGCCATGGATCTCAGTGAGGCTGAATGCCAGTGCATTCGGCTCCCTGAAATCCGTGGCAGAACGAAGCCCCTCCCGCCCCACCACCCCGCGAAAGGTGCGCGAAACAGAGCACCTACCTGGTGCCATTCGTGCTGCTTTGCGAATGGCGGCCGCATCTGCGGCCACCATTCGCCTCACGATTTCTCTCATGATAGGCTACATAAATACTTAACATAGTCTATCATGGCTAACGCAGGGATGCCATTTGCGTCCCTGTGGAAGCCGTGATAGGCTATGTAAATATTTACATAGCCTATCACGGCAAAAAAAGGGAACGCAAATGGCAGCAGCTATGGTGGCCGCCATTTGCGTCCCTGCGCAGGCAGCAGCAGCCGGATGTTGCTGCAGGCGGCCCCGGCCAGCGGCTCCACGCAGTTGCTGCAGAGCACAGCCGGCTGGCGAGGATTTTGGGGGGAAGGATGGAGTGCCTCTCCCCCACCGCGGATGTCACGAAACGAAACCTGTAAGTCATTTTGTACATCCCTAGTGGCCATGGACAAGTGAGCGGGAAGCAATGGATGGTTGAATACACAGGGATTCAAATCCAGACTTTTAAGAGCTAAGAACTCAAAGCTCTGAGCCCGGATGGATGAATTTGTCAGTTTTGGTTTATCGCACATTAGATTTTTAAAATTCCAAGTTCTTTCCTTCCTGAATATGAAGAACTTTGTGAATTTTGGTAAATTCTTATCAAAAATGAACTGAAACTAAATTCTCACCCATGCCTATGAAATATTTAGTTATTATATTTGTATCCAGTCTTTCTATCATGGAGCTCAGATCTGCATTTTAGGCTGCAATCCAATGCACACTGACTTACCTGGGAGACGCCCCATTGAACATAGTGGGGCTTAATTTTGAGCAAACCTGCATCGGATGTCTCACGCTTTGAAGTCTATTAGGTTAAAAGCTAGTGACTATCAAGTCCAGAAATCAAGAAACCTATCATGCTTTCCATCAGCTTCTAGCTAAATTGCAATTACAAAGCCTTCTCAAAGCAATAGAGAATTCCTTATTAACATAACTTCTTGGACAACACCACAGCAAATCATACCCTGATCATTGTCCAGTGGAATCAAATTAATAAAAGTATTACAATGAAGTTGGACATAAATAGTACTGTTCTACCTTGAATTAACAGAAGATGGAAGGCATGGTATTAATCTTTCACTGCAATGGAGAGTTGTTGTTAGCCACATAAATGTCTTGGTAGAAAAGTTCAGAAAATGGAATTGCTCTGTGTAAGTAACCCTGAGCCACAACATCGAATGAAATGGCAGAGTAAACACTGTGGCACTCAGATGCTCTGGTGAAATCTGGTATATGAAAGAAAACAAACATACATAGGGAGCTTTCAGAGCAACATGAACAGCTATCAAAAAAGGAGTATTGGATGCTAAAAATGCACCATCCACACCCAAGTGGGAGGTATGAGCAAGGTTGCAGAAGTACAAGAAAGAATTGAGGAAGTACAAAAAATTGAGGGAGGGACATAAAAGGGGAAGGGGGCTTTAAAGCAGCTCAATGAGGACTGTGTGTGCTCAGTGGCCATGGCCTACTGGCTAACTGTTGAAGGGGGTGGGGAAAGAAAACCAGGGAAGTGGGAAATGGAATGAATGAAGTATCTTAGAAGAATGAATGGCAGGCACCCCCAACACCCCTCCCACCCCCAATTTGGCTAAATCGCCAATTAGGACTGAGGGCTGGTCCAAAGGTTATCTGATCACTGTAGCAATTATTTGTTTATTTATTACATTTATATCCCATCTTTCTTCCATCGAGGAACTCAAGGTTGTTGTTGTTGTTCAGTTGTTAAGTCGTGTCCGACTCTTCGTGACCCCATGGACCATAGCACGCCAGGCCTTCCTGTCCTGCGCTCTCTCCTGGAGTGTGCTCAAGTTCATATTCATTGCATCGGTGATACTATCTAGCCATCTCATCCTCTGCCGTCCCCTTCTCCTTTTGCCTTCAGTCTTTCCCAGCATCAGGGTCTTTTCCAGTGAGTTTTTTACCCTCAACTAGAGGCTCTTTAGATCCTGTTCGCTTTCTGCCATTAGGGTGGTATTGTCTGTGTATCTGAGGTTGTTGATAATTCTCCCAGCAATCTTAATTCCGACCTCTGATTCATCCAACCCGGCATTTCTCATGATGTACTCTGCATATAAATTAAATAAGCAGGGCGACAATATAAAGCCTTGTTGTACTCCTTTCCCAATTTTGAACCAATCAGTTGTTCCATGTCTGGTTCTTACTGTTGCTTCTTGACCCTCGTACAGGTTTCTCAGGAGACAGGTAAGGTGGTCTGGTACTCCCATCTCTTTAGGAATTTGCCACAGTTTGTTGTGATCCACACACAAAGGCTTCAGTGAAGTCAATGAAGCAGAAATAGACGTTTTTCTGGAATTCTCTTGCTTTCTCCATGATGCAGCTAATGTTGGCGATTTGATCTCTAGTTCCTCTGCCTGTTCGAAAGCCAGCTTGTACTTCCGGTAGTTCTCGGTTCATGTACTGCTGAAGCCTACCTTGTAGGATTTTGAGCATAACCTTGCTGGCATGTGAAATGAGCGCAATTGTACGGTAGTTTGAACACTCTTTGGCATTGCCCTTCTTTGGAATTGGAATGACACGCAAATTCATGAAGCGTTCCATATTTTTATTAAAAACGTGGTTGTTCAGGCAGGCATTTGGGGTGAGTTAGGGTATTTTAGAAAATGTTTTTATTGTAGAATTTTATTGTTTTAAACTGTTTTATTGTATGTTGTACATCGCCCAGAGTGGCTGGGTGACCAGCCAGATGGGTGATTAATAAATTTAATAATAATTTAATAATAATAATAATAATAATAATAATGGAATGTAATTCCAAGACCTTTTCCAGTCTTGTGGCCACTGTTGAGTGTTCCAAATTTGTTGGCATATTGAGTGCAGCACTTTAACAGCATCATCTCCTAGGATTTTAAATAGCTCAGCTGGAATACTGTCATCTCTGCTAGCTTTGTTGTTAGTAATGCTTCCTAAGGCCCACTTGACTTCACTCTCTAGGATGTCCAGCTCAAGTTCAGTGACCGCACTCTCATGGCTATCAGGGACATTCAGATCTTTCCTGTATAGTTCTTCTGTGTATTCTTGCCACCTCTTCTTAATCTCATCTGCTTCTGTTAGGTCCTTGCCTTCTTTGTCCTTTATCATGCCCATCTTTGCACAAAACGTTCCCTTGAGATCTCCCATTTTCTTGAAGAGATCTCTAGTCTTTCCCATTCTATTGTTTTCCTCGATTTCTTTGCATTGTTCATTTAAGAAGGCCTTCTTGTCTCTCCTTGCTATTCTCTGGAACTCTGCATTCAGTTGGGTATATCTTCCCCTTTCTCCCTTGCTTTTCGCTTCCCTTCTTTCCTCAGCTACTTGTAAAGCCTCATCAGACAGCCACTTTGCTTTCTTGCATTTCTTTTTCTTTGGGATGGATTGAGTTGCTGCCTCCTGAACAATGTTACGGACCTCCATCCATAGTTCCTCAGGCACTCTGTCTATCAGGTCTAATCTCTTAAATCTATTCCTCACCTCCACTGTATATTCATAAGTGATATGATTTAGGTGATACCTGAACGGTTTAGTGGTTTTCCCTACGTTCTTCAATTTAAGCTGAAATGTTGCAATAAGAAGCTCATGGTCTGAGCCACAGTCAGCTCCAGGTCTTGTTTTTACTGACTGTATAGAGCTTCTCCATCTTTGGCTGCAAAGGACATAATCAACCTGATTTCAGTATTGAACATCTGGTGATGTCCATGTGTAGAGTCGCCTCTTGTGCTGTTGGAAAAGGGTGTTTGCTATGATCAGTGTGTTCTCTTGACAAAACTCTATTAGCCTTTGTCCTGCTTCATTTGTACACCAAGGCCATGCTTGCCTGTTATCCCGGTGATTTCTTGACTTCCTACTTTAGCATTCCAATCCCCTATGATGAAAAGGACATCTTTTTTGGTGTTAGTTCTAGAAGGTGTTGTAGGTCTTCATAGAACTGATCAACCTCAGCTTCTTCGGCCTCACTGGTTGTGGCATAGACTTGAATTACTGTGATGTTGAATGAATGGTTTGCCTTGGATTCGTACTGAGATCATTCTATCGTTTTTGAGATCGTACCCCAGTACTGCTTTTCCCACCCTTTTGTTAACTATGAGTGCTACTCCATTTCTTCTAAGGGATTCTTGCCCATAATAGTAGATATAATGGTCACCTGAATTAAATTCACCCATGCTTGTCCATTTTAGTTCGCTGATTCCCAAGATGTTGATGTTCATCTCATGTTTGACCACCTCCAGCTTACCTTGATTCATTGATCTGACATTCCAGGTTCCTAAACAATATTGTTCTTTACAGCATCGGACTTTCTTTTCACCACCAGACACATCCACAGCTGAGTGTCCTTTCGGCTTTGGCCCAGCCGCTTCAGTCTTTCTGGCACTACTTGGAAATTCCCTTTGCTCTTCCCCAGGAGTATATTGGACACCTTCCGACCTGAGGGGCTCATCTTCTGGCGTCATATCTTTTAGCCTTGAGATACATTCCATGGGGTTTTCTTGGCAAGAATACTGGAGTGGGTTGCCATTTCCTTCTCCAGTGGACCACATTTTGTCAGAACTCTCTGCCATGACCTGTCCGTCTTGGGTGGCCCTGCATGGCATAGCTTATGACTTCACTGAGTTACGCAAGCCTCTTTGCCATAACAAGACAGTTATCCATGAAGGGGGAACTCAAGGTGGCTACATGCAGTTCCCATGTGGTTTCCCCTCCAAGCACTGACCAGACTCAGACCTGCTTAGCTTCAGCAAGGCAGCTGCCACATGTGCCTTCAGACCATGCCCGGGTCCACTTCCATATGACCTCTCTCCTTGCCCTTCCATAATGTCTAGCGTGGTTTGCCATTTGGAGCCTCCCACCCGTGAGAAGTGTTTACTTGTCAGTGCTAGATATTTTTAGGGGCATCCATTGCTAGTATTTATTTATTCATTTATTTATATATACCAGGAGTGGGCAACTTCCAGAGGTCTGGGGGCCACTTTCACCCCCTGAACCACAGGAACTGGAATGGAACTGGAATGCACAGAAAGCTGTTAATGAGGCATAACTGCATGATTTGGCTTGCTGCTTATCAAAGAAGATACCAAAGGTGTTGTCTTCCCAATTGGAGTATTTCCTTTCTTTCCTTAGAAATGAATCAAGAATATACTTATGTATCTTTCTTCGTGTTTCTCTCTGATGTGCTGCTTTAAGAATAGTCATCTGCCGCCATTAACAGAATGATGAATTCCTGAGTGCCATGAAGAATGAGTCACAGCATTGTGCAGCTGTCTGTGGAAAGCACTCATTTCCGTCTCTTTTCTCAACATATTCTACATTGCTTGCTAGCACTGCCACAGTGAAAGAGTAGGTGATTTTTGTTATTTTTAAATTAGCACCTCATTCTTTGGGGGGTCTTTAGAACTCCATTGTCAAGTTCCCTTTGTCCTGAAATGCAGCGTTCGTCTTGTAATGTTATGTTACCTGCCCCTACCTTTGTTCAAAAGCTGTTCCTTCAGGTCCTGCAGGCGACAGGAAAGAGTCTGGAGAAAACTCACTAGAAAAGACCCTGATGCTGGGAAAGACTGAAGGCAAAAGGAGAAGGGGATGGCAGAGGATGAGGTGGCTAGATAGCATCACCAATGCAATGAATATGAACTTGAGCACACTCCGGGAGAGAGCAGAGGACAGGAAGGCCTGGCGTGCTATGGTCCATGGGGTCACGAACAGTCGGACATGACTTAATGACTGAACAACAGCTAACAGCTGGCTAACAGAGAATTAATACGGGATGGGATTGCAGCTTCCTATGGCTGGATCCAGTAATCATGTGTAATTGGTAGATCAAGTGGGATGTGTGCTACCACTGCCTTTCTGAAGCCAAATCGCAAACGAAACCTAAGGTAGGGTCAAGCTTCAGTTCTGATCACTTTGGAGAAAAGCCCACGTCACCTTGAGAAGCACCACAAATGGTCCAAAGGAGGCCAACTCAGCTCTGGCTTTGGCCAAATCCAATGCGCATCCCACTGTCTACTCCAGCTGGCAGTGGCTGGCCAAGGGCATGGGCAGAGATCATTCCTAGCTGTGCCACACACAATCCTTTAACAGGAGTCGCTGTAGGTTGATGGGCCCTGGGACTGACTGTATGCAGAACTTGTACTCGACCAGAGAGGGATGGTTCCTCCCAAAGACAGCTGTTTATACTGCTCCTGCTGTCTGGTATATATGTGCACCACTGCACATGGCCTGTTAGAAGCACCAGAGAAGCTCTTTTTGTCACTGACTAGTGAAATTAATACTAAATTGACTGGGTTGTGGAGATGGATACATAGTCAAGGAGGAAAGGTAGGGAAAAGAATTACTGTGAGAGGGAGAAGTGGACAAAGTGTGTGTGGGGGGGAATAACGGGAGGACAGCAAAGTGGAGTGTAGGGCATCAATTACCTGTGGGGAGGCTTGGCTGCTGTAGAGAGACTAGCCACCTCAGTACTCATTGAGGCTGTCAAGTTTGCTTCTCTTTTCCCACTGCACTGTGAGAGTGAACTTGTACAGCTGGTGCCCTGGTGTCCACTGTAACTTAGCATACACTGGCAGGGCAGTGCAGATGTCTTTATACCAGGGCAGATCATAGGTCTGTCTAGCCTAGGGGTGTTGAGCCTCTTTGCACCCAAGGGCCATTTTGGAGAAGCTCCCAGGGGCCCAGGGTGGCCACTTGTGAATCACCAAAAAAGAGGGCATACATGAAGAGGACAATGAAGAGGACAAAAGAATCAAATTTGCATAAAATCTGCATATGTTAATTGACAGGTATAGATGCAAATTTGGAACTAATTATTGTAATCTGAACAGAAATACCGTACATCTCACCAGTGCATGGAAGATTGTGACCAGGTGACCTGTGTGCCTTGCTCAGTCTGCTGTCCAAGTGCTGTTGATGGGCAGCTTCAAGGCCCAGCTCTCCCTCCTGATGGTTCTTTCTCTTTAAACTAGACTTGGGCTGGACAGCCCTTCAAATAGAGGATGTCTTCAAGATAGAAGACAGTTCTCTGTAAAAGAGGACGCATGGCCACCTTAGGGACCGCATTCCAGTGGTGGGTGGGAACCAAAGGCAAAATATGGAGGGACCAAAAATACCAGCATTGTAGCTCAAAGCTGTTACTGCCAGTAACTAGGCCTTAGGAGAAGCATTTCAAGCTTTTAGAATGGGGAGAAACTTGCACAAAAGCCAGTAAACCAGGGGTCCTCAACCTTTCTGGACCTGTGGGTGCCTTTGGGAATTTGAGATACTGCTGTGGGCACCATCACAAAATGCCTAATCATTGGGTCGCTGCTTTGGCATCTACCTTTCACATCTTTAGATCTTAGGTGGCATCTCATTCTGCAAGATCTTTTGTTTCATGTCTATTGGACACCACACGTCTCTTTAATAAGGGATTGTCTAATTCAGCTAACTGCTGGCAGTGCAACAGAGCTAACGTTGTGGACCCCAAAAGATTGGTGGTTGGAGAAATGGGGGTGGGGCCATCTAGGGAAACCCATAAGCCCAGATTTGGCCCCTGGGCCTAAGATTCTGCACCCCTGCTTTATACCATGTCAAACCATTGGTATTTTTAGCCCAGTGCTGTCGTGTCTAACTGGCAGTAATTGTTTACAAGCTCAGACAGGGGCCTTTCCCAGCCCTGCTACTGGAGATGCCAAAGACTGTATCTGAGTGCAAATCATACACCACTACCACCAAGCAATAGCCATGCTGTTATTTCTCACCCATTATTTGTTATTTCTCCAAAATGTAAGCAATTTCTCTTCAATTAATCACACCATTCATCAATCACCCTTCCCTCCATCAATTAAATTTAAAATAAAATAAAGTGGTGCAGAATTCTGTGAGTGGTGTGTGTGGGTAGAGTCAAAATATTTGAGGTTGGGGCAGAGAGGGTTGAAGAAAGGGGGAAAGGCAGAAGAGTAGTGATACATAAGAAATACGTTGCAGTTCATTTTTTATCAGGATTTACCCACTTTGCAAATTCCAGACTGAACATGGACTCGGATGCAGTCTGCAGTCGAAGTCAGCCCGTTTCCAAGCTTACAATGTGATTCATACACCAAAACAAAAATGAGTGTGACAGCATGTGTGCATTTGAAAAATGCACATTAAAATGTGTAGTTTTGTAAAATATACACAAATACAATTTAATCAATGGGAGAAGAATGTGTGTACATTTCAAAGATGTACACAATTGATGTATACATTTGGAAAGATACATATGAAAATATGCAGGGATTTTCATGCAAAAAACCAAAACAAAGTTCACAATCTGATATGGACTTGAGTCAGAACGAGCCTTGAGGTGCAATTCACAGAACTTCCCCAAGCTCCAATTGTGCTGATTTGCACATCCCTAAAGAGTAGGAAGGATAGTAGGCCAGAAGGAAAGAAGGAGGGGGCAGCTTTGGAGGTGGGGACCAAAGGGAGGGAAAGGATAAAGGAAGGACTGGGCAGCATGGAGGGGACAAAGGGAGCCTGGAAAGAGAAAAGGGAAGAAGTGGCAGAGGCAAGAGGTGTTGAACCATGGCTCTCTCCCTTTCCCTGCGGTTTCTGAGCTTGTCTCTCTATGTGGGGAGGACTTGTGACTCTCTCCCCACCCCAGCCCCAACACATACAGATAGGCCCACCAAGGAAGACACAAACAGAGGAGGCTTGGAAGTCCCACATTATGTAGAACCTCTCTATGTGACACAGTCCAGGGCATGGTCGGAGACTCACAAAGATCAAGAGGAGCCATTTTAGACACACACTTGGAGTACCTGGAGAAGGACCTCCTGCTTAGATGGCTTGATCTCTTAGGAGGGTGATCAACTCATTTCTCTTTCTCTTTCTTACCCACTTCTCTCTCTCTCTCTCCCTCCCTCCCCCCACCCCTGCCCACCCTTCACTTCTCTCTCTTTCCCTTCTGGAGGAAAATTGCCCCCATCCCAATGGGCAAACCTTTTTTTTCGAAGCTTAATTAGTTAATTCCCATGCAGGGAGGGAATTGGGGGGGGGAGCAGCATGCAGGGGGGGACAGCATGCAGGGAGAGGAGGGTTAATCCTTCCCTCCTTAGCTGCAATCCCTCTTGAAAATTGCGCCCTGCATGGCAATTAAGCTGAGGGCGGGGGGAATCTTCCATTGCCACCAATGGAGGCTCAGGACCCTGGAGAATAGATGTGGGGCCCTGGGAAACAGATTTGAGGTAGCTTATGCAGGCCCCACAAGCCCAGGCTACTAATACCTGTGGGGCTGGCCTTGAATATATGCCCTCTATCCTAAGCCATATGATAGTGTTTGACCTCATAGCACCGTCGCTATTAAAGGTGGTAAATGCACACATTATATATTAATGCAAGCTGCAGTTTAGATCCCATTAACACATTTAGAGCTTGTAATGTAATATACGCTCCATTACAGGACCTTCCCAAGAGAAAGGTCTAATACATGTTTTACTTTTTCTATTGATTCTGAATTGACTTACTTAAACATACTTTTTTTGAAAGAGTGTCTAATTCTGAGACAAACCAAAGTGGATGTTATGGTTCTCGCTGTGGCTGTGAAAGGTGAGGCTACCGGTGCTGTCATTAAACCAACATACAACAGGGAATTCAAGTGAAGAGCCCCAGGATAACTTTTCTTGTGGAAACAGTAACTACACATCAAAGCATTCATCTGGGGTGGAAAGAGAAGCCTTACATCACCCTGCAAGGCTGCCTGGGTTAGCACTTTCCAGTGGTCTGGAAAAATAAGTAACAGCATAAAGCTATACATGTCTACTCAGAAGTAAGTCCCATTGAGTTTAAAGGGACTTACTCCCAGAGGAGAGACCTATATCTGAAGTCATCTTCTCCTCACCTCCTCACAAATCCTCAGCCAGAAGCCTCCAAGCCAAGGGGCAGGGCTTGGGGATGGCAGTGGGCAGGAACCATGGAGGGAGCCCAAGCTTCTGGGAGCTGGATGAGCAAACTCCCCTGCTCTGTCTGAAAGGCTGTCCAATCCACCAATTCCAATTTCAAGATAAAGAACCATAAGAACTGTTGTCCATCACCTGTTAGCATCTGGATGGTAGACTGAACAGGCAGACACACTACAGTTTACCTGGTCAAAATCTTCCACCCCATGGTGAGAATTACTGCATTTCTATTTAAATTATAACATTTTAAATATGTGTGTGTATACATATTTTATGTACACTTTGACCTCTTTTTTGGTTCTCTGTTTCCATGGGGCAGGGGGATTCGTAAGTGGCCAACCTAGTACACTAACATAAGAACATAAGAAGTGCCATGCTGGATCAGGCCAAGGGTTCATCTAGTCCAGCATTCTGTTCACACAGTGGCCATCCAGCTGCCCACAAGAACCCACAAGCAGGACACAAGTGCAACAGCACCCTCCCACCCATATTCCCCAGCAACTGGTGTACATAGGCATACTACCTCTGATACTGGAGGTAGTGTCAGGACTGGTAGCCATCGACAGCCTTCTCCTCCCCCAGGAATACATCTAACCCTGTTTTAAAGCCATCCAAACTGGTGTCCATCACTACGTCATGTGGTAGCAAATTCCATAGTCTGACTATGCGCTGTGTGAAGAATTACTTCCTTTTATCTGTCCTGAATCTCCCACCAATCAGCTTCATGGGATGACCCTAGTGGGTTCTAGTATTATGAGAGATGGAGAAAGATGTCTCCCTATCCACATTCTCTGTACCATGCTTAATTTTGTGCACATCTATCATGTCTCCCTTTACCCTCCTTTTTTCCAGCCTAAACAATCCCAGCGGGTGTAACCTTTCTTCATAGGGAATTGCTCAGCCCCTTCATCATTTTCTGCAGCTCTCCAATATCCTTTGTTAGGTGTGGTGCCTCTCAAGCCATTCCTGGAAGCCCTGGATTCCTTTGCTGCCACAGACACATGTATACTCACAACATGTAGGGAAACACAGGAACTGAGCCTGAGAAGTTCCTTCTACACCCCTCCAAAAATCACTGTGACTGGAAGTAAAAAAGGAGAGCTCTGATAAAATAATTCCCTGGATGAAAGGTTGAGCTGTCAGTCAAAGAACTACAACACCCTCTTCTGCGTCCCCTTTGCCTGGCATTTTCCTTTTATGGAAGGGGAGGGGGGGTTGGCAGTGGGGATGTTGTTGTTGTTGTTCAGTCATTCAGTCGTGTCCGACTCTTCGTGACCCCATGGACCATAGCATGCCAGGCCTTCCTGTCCTGCACTCTCTCCCGGAGTGTGCTCAAGTCCATATTCATTGCATCGGTGATGCTATCAAGCCATCTCATCCTCTGCCATCCCCTTCTCCTTTTGCTTTCAATCTTTCCCAGCATCAGGGTCTTTTCCAGGGACTTTTCTCTTCGCATTAGGTGGCCAAAATATTTCAGCTTCAGCTTCAGTATCTGTCCTTCCAATGAGCAGTCAGGGTTGATTTCCTTTAGAATGGACTGATTTGACCTCCTTGCAGTCCAGGGGACTCGTAAAAGTCTTCTCCAGCACCACAGTTCAAAAGCATCGATTCTTCGGCGCTCAGCCTTCCATATAGTCCAGCTCTCACAGCCATACGTTGCTACTGGGAAAACCATAGCTTTGATTATACGAACCTTTGTTTGGAAGGTGATATCTCTGCTTCTTACTATGCTGTCTAGGTTTGCCATAGCTTTTCTCCCAAGGAGCAAGCGTCTTTTAATTTCATGGCTGCAGTCACTGTCTGTGGTGATCTTGGAGCCCAAGAAAATAAAATCTGTCATGGCTTCCATTTCTTCCCCTTCTATATGCCAGGAAGTGATGGGGCCAGATGCCATGACCTTCTTTTTTTAATGTTGAGTTTCAAACCAGCTTTTGCATTCTCCACTTTCACTCTCAACACGAGGCTCTTTAGATCCTCTTTGCTTTCTGCCATTAGGGTGGTATCGTCTGCGTATCTGAGGTTGTTGATAATTCTCCTGGCAATCTTAATTCCGACCTGTGATTCATCCAACCTGGCGTTTCTCATGATGTACTTTGCATATAAATTAAATAAGCAGGGCAACAATATACAGCCTTGTTGTACTCCTTTCCCAATTTTGAACCAATCGGTTGTTCCATGTCCGGTTCTTACTGTTGCTTCTTGACCCTCGTACAGGTTTCTCAGGAGACAGGTAAGGTGGTCTGGTACTCCCATCTCTTTCAGAATTTTCCACAGTTTGTTGTAATCCACACAATCAAAGGCTTTAGCGTAGTCAATGAAACAGAAATAGACGCTTTTCTGGAATTCTCTTGCTTTCTCCATGATGCAGCGAATGTTGGCGATTTGATCTCTAGTTCCTCTGCCTCTTCGAAACCCAGCTTGTACTTCCGGTACTTCTCGGTTCACATACTGCTGAAGCCTAGCTTGTAGGATGTTGAGCATAACCTAGGGATGTCGGAGAATTTCTCCATGAATCTCCGGGAGGCTGAATGCCAACGTATTCGGCCCCCCGAAATTGGTGGAGAAACGGTCCGCCACCCCCTCGCCACCCCCCGGAATGGGACTTACCTTTGTCGAATGTCCCTGGCACTATTTGCATTGCCTTTATTTTTGCCGTAGTCTACGTAAATCTTTACGTAGACTAGACGTGCCAAAATAAGGAACGCAAATGGCGGCGCCCATGGGCTGCCGCCATTTGCGTACACGCTTTTTTTTTTTTTAAAGTCACCCATGATAGGCTACGTGACGATTTACGTAGCCTATCACAGCTGACTTTGGAAATCTAGCCGTGATAGGCTACGTAAATCGTCACGTCGCCTATGCACGGGTTTTGTTTTTTTTTTACTTTAGTTTTTTTTTTTTGCAATGGCGGCGGTGGCAGCCGGTCGGGAGACCGGCCGCTGCCCCCGCCCGTGACAAACCGCCGCCGAACCGCTGCCGGGACCCGCCGCCAGGAGGGACATTCACCAAAGGTAAGTCCCGTCCCGGTGGGGTGGCGGGGGGGTGGCGGAGAATTTCACTGCCGATTTTGGGGGGCCAAATGCGTTGGCGCTCAGCTCCCCGAAGATTTAGGGAGAAATTCTCTGCCATCCCTAGAAATTCTCGGGGCAGTCTTTGCAAGAGCACAACGAAGATCATCTTCCACAACAAGTCTACTTCTGTATTTAGACTTGATAACCAACAAGCTGAAAAGCCCTGTTTCACAAAGATATGTTGTTGGAAATGGAAGAAGAAGCCTCTTCGTCTTTCCATGTGATGGGGTTGGCGTGATGATGTCATCACGCCGGGTACTCGTATGTGGGCGTATCTGCATGTGGGTGGACCCGCCTGGAGATGGATAGAGGAGCGGTGTCTCGGTTCCTAAGACCATCGGAAATATGTGTTTTCCGATGGTCTTAGGCGACCCCTGTGAAAGGGTCGTTCGACCCCCAAAGGGGTCGCGACCCACAGGTTGAGAACCGCTGCTCTAGGATGTCCGGCTCAAGTTCAGTGATCACACTATCATGACTATCAGGGACATTAAGATCTTTCCTGTATAGTTCTTCTGCGTATTCTTTCCACCTCTTCTTAATCTCATCTGCTTCTGTTAGGTCCCTGCCTTCTTTGTCCTTTATCATGCCTGTCTTTGCACAAAACGTTCCCTTGATATCTCCGATTTTCTTGAAAAGATTTCTAGTCTTTCCCATTCTATTGTTTTCTTCGATTTCTTTGCATTGTTCATTTAAGAAGGCCTTCTTGTCTCTCCTTGCTATTCTCTGGAACTCTGCATTCAGTTGGCTATATCTTCCCCTTTCTCCCTTGCTTTTCGCTTCCCTTCTTTCCTTAGCTACTTGTAAAGCCTCATCAGAGAGCCACTTTGCTTTCTTGCATTTCTTTTTCTTTGGGATGGATTGAGTTGCTGCCTCCTGAACAATGTTACGGACCTCCATCCATAGTTCCTCAGGCACTCTGTCTATCAGGTCTAATCTCTTAAATCTATTCCTCACCTCCACTGCATATTCATAAGGGATATGGTTTAGGTCATACCAGAACGGTTTAGTGGTGAATCTATTCCTCACCTCCACTGTATATTCATAAGGGATGTGATTTAGGTCATACCTGAACAGTTTAGTGGTTTTCCCTACGTTCTTCAATTTAAGCTGAAATTTTGCATAAGAAGCTCATGATCTGAGCCACAGTCAGCTCCAGGTCTTGTTTTTACTGACTGTATAGAGCTTCTCCATCTTTGGCTGCAAAGGACATAATCAATAACAATGTCCTCCTGAAGCAGAGTACTCCAGATCACTTCAGAGCTGACCTAGGCCACCTTTAAAGGTAAAGCCTTCTCAAGGAGCATACAGAATAAAAACCATACAAAAAATACAAATAGGCAATAAATATACAATTAAATACTATAAAAAAAACTATAAAAACAAAACACACCAACAAAACGTGCAGCCCACAGTTGATGGGAATCCCAGAGAAAAACAGGTGGGTCTTCAGAGAAGGGACCTGCAAAGAAGGTGAAACCATTGAAGGTGATTCCAGAGATACAGGGCTGCCACCAGTGGTGTGGTGCACTTTTTCTGAAGCCAGCCCCCAGCCTGTTTGCAGGCTGCTAGAGAAGGAGGAGGGAGCAGAGGGAGTGCGGGCGGCTGCCTCTTTGGCTGCCTCTCGTCTACTATGCAGAGCTGGTCAGACAAAGGGAGCGAATGAGGGAGGAAGCCTGAGGGAGCTCTGCAGCCTCCTCTCCCTGCTCCTTCTCCTCCTCAGCTCTTGGCTTCTCCGCCTGTCCCTGCCCCGTGCCTGTGCGCCCGGCGCTGCCCTCGTCTCCTGCAACACTGGCCACCCATTCAGGGTTGCTGCTGCTGCTGCTGGCCACGGCGGCGGCAGCAGCAGGGGAGGGGGGGGTGCACTGCCACCATTATTTACTTATGGGGCAGGCCAGGTGGCTGGTTTGTGCCAGTTTTTAGGATTTATCACACAAGCCTATGCATGTTTACTCAGAAGTCAGTCCCACTATGTTCAATTGCCAGTTGGGCTTTCTCCCAGGTAAGTGTGCATAGGACTGCAGCCAAGAGATTTACAGAGATTCCCAAGATCTCTGTAAATTTAATTCAAAATAAACACCCATTGGATTGCACTGTTAATTCCTGAAGATTAATTTCTACAGTAAGCAGAATTGCCATATGCAACCTGCTCTGTCAGCTACACTTTTTCGTACAAGGCTGGCATGTATTTGGGCAAACAAACTGAAGGGAAACAGAAAAATCAGTTGCAGGGAGAGGAGAAAGAAGGTGCGTGTGTCTGTGTGTGAGTGTGTGTGGTTCAATCCAGCTGGGTGTGTGGACGTTTCTGTTGCGGGATGGGAGAGATATAATGAAGGAGCTTAGGAAAGGCTAATGGGTAGCTAAGGGAGCGTGCAAGGGCGCTAAGGAAGCATGCAAGGGGGCTGTTTAAATGAGGAGGGATCCGTCCAGGGGGCTGAGTTGAGAGGGTGAAGCTTCCACAGAGTATCATATTTTGAAAACCTAAAATGTTTGTGTTTGAGTGAATGAGTGAGTGGGTGGGTGAAAAAGATTAACACCCCTGCATTTTTTCTCAGACGTCCAGTTGAAATACCACTGCCTTAGTCTCAGCTGCACTGTTTTTGGATCCCAGTTGAAGGTTGTATATGTTACAAGGTTGTGTAATCTTAGAAGGGGGTGTGGCTGTGACTGTCATGAAGGGACCCTGCACTTCTGAATTTGCCACTACACTACTGGCTGTCACTGAAAAGGCCCTTTGTTTTAGGACTTGAAATTTGTCTGAAGCAGGTGCCAAGAGATTCCATGAAAGTGAGTGAGCAGGCTTGTTGCGGAGGGAGTGTTCTGCCCTGTCTCTTGCACCCAGCATAGATAGATGCCAAGAGGACTAGTATTTTTTTTTTTTTTTTGCAGGCTAGTAACTTTTGTGGGCTTATTTACAAGGCTTTTGTAATGTCTCCTCAGTTAATCTTCAACTGCTGTGTTAAGCAATGTCATTGTTTCCCCTTGGCGATCAATTGGTATTGCCTTTCCACATTTGCTGTTTTAAGCTGGCTCTGAAATACTATGTAAGAAGTTGCTTTCTTTTTTAAAAAAAAACAAAACCCAAAGAACTTTTCCAAGAATTTAATTACACTTTTCAAAATGCAGGATGGCTTTCTTTACATCCAATAGGATGTTTCAAAAGCTTAAGGTAATTTCTTGACAATATTTACAGTCACTGAGCCAAGCCTGATTAACATTGCAATAAAAGGCATTGTGAATCCCTGTGGTAACTTTAAGTTATAGTTCTCCTTAAAAAACAGTCAAAGAACATGAGGCATTGTCTTTCCTCTCTCTTCTTCTCAGATTTAATTGGTCGCAGGTACGTTCTTTACTTGTTATTCACACCAGGCAAGCATAGACAACTGAAATGGCCATAAATGTGCACTGAAGTTTTCTATTTTCTTTAGGTACAGAGAACAAAGCAGCCATAGGTCAAGTAGTTGTTAATTAGGGAACAGCAGAGCCTTCACACCCACATGCCATTACTTCTAAGTAGGGATGCAGGGACTGTGTAAAATCTGTTCCGTCTGTGTTCCATGGATTGTCAGGTGCCTTTCATTTTGTCATCCACTCACTGGCAGAATCGGATTTTTTCCAATTTCCCAAATTTGCACAAATTCACAATTGTGCAAATGTACAAATCCCACCCCACCCCCACCCCAATTGTGCATTTCATCATTTAGCCTATGGGGGAAATGTGAATTTTCAGCCGGTGTTTTTTTATTTTATGTAAATTTGCATACAGTTCTGGAAAGTAAAAACAACAACAACAACAAAAGTCTGTGGAGCAACTCGGGAAAAGGCTGCAGAATCCGTGGGTCAGATTCATAGAAATCTGAGCAGGGGGTTGGAATTGATGGTCTTGTAGGCCCCTTCCAACCCTATGATTCTATGAACTCTCCAACATCCCTAATTCTACGAAAACATATGTATAATCTTACCCATGGAGCAGGCATTGTGAGATTTTAATTGGGAATTTAAGTCCACAAGTAGTACCTGCAACAAAATGTTGCAGTGCAATAATACTTTTCAGGGTTCTAGTCTGCCACATCCATTTCCAGGATACTCCATTCCATTCCTTCTTCTACCCCATTTTTACAGAGAGAGAGAGAGAGAGAGTGTCACTCCACATTCCATGCTCACTGAGCATGCTCAGTTCTCATTGGGCTGTTTTGGTTTCTTTTCCCCTTAGGTTCTTTTCCCTCCTAAAGATTTGTGTACTTCTGTTGTCCCATCACCAGGGTGAAAGTAAGTTTCAGCTGCCAGTCTGGTCAGCTTCTATAGGTGATATCAGGAGAGGCAGGGGATCTTGACTTTTGCCTCAAGCAGCAAAATATCTCTGGCCAGCCCTGATCATGGAGCCATTTTTCTGGGCAGAAAGGGTAGTAATGCAGAAAGGAGGGCAAAAAAAAAGAAAGGAAAAAAAAAAGGCAAATGCTATTTTATGCTGCATTAATAGAAGTATAGCTTCCAAATCCTGTGAAGTACTATTTCCGCTCTACTCAGAACTGGTTAGACCTCATCTGGAGTACTGTGTTCAGTTCTGGGCACCACACTTTAAGAAGGATCAGACAAACTGGAGAGGGTACAGAGGAGGGCAATGAGGATGATCAGGGGCCTGGAAACAGAGTCCTATGAGGACAGACTGAAAGAACTGGGCATGTTTAGCCTTGAGAAGAGAAGACTGAAGGGAAATAGGATAGCGCTCTTCAAGTCTTTGAAAGGTTGTCACAGAGAGGAAGGCCAGGATCTCTTCTCGATCATCCCAGAGTGCAGGACATGGAATAATGAACTCAGGTTACAGGAAGCCAGATTCTGGCTGAACATCAGGAGAAATTTCCTGACTGTTACAGCAATATGGCAATGCTGCGGTGGCTTAGTGGTTAAGAAGCTGAACTGCAGACTGGAAGGTCGGCAGGTCAGCAGTTCGAGACCTGAGTGCTGCATGACGGAGTGAGCTCCCGTCTTCAGTCCCAGCTTCTGCCAACCTAGCAGTTTGAAAGCAAGAAATTGCAAGTAGATAAATAGGTACCGCCTCGGCGGGAAAGGTAGCAGCGTTCCGTGCACCTCGGTGTTCAGTCATGCCGGCCACATGACCACGGAAGCGTCTTCGGACAGCGCTGGCTCTTCGGCTTAGAAACGGGGATGAGCACCGCACCCTAGAGTCGGACACGACTGGTTGGGGACACCTTTACCTTTACCTTACCTTTAATTATGTAGGGAAGTGGTGGGCTCTCCCACACTGGAAGCATTCAAGACGAGGCTGGACAGCCATCTGTCGGGGATGCTTTGACTTGGGTTCCTGCATTGAGCAGGGGGTTGGACTTGATGGTCTTATAGGCCCCTTCCAACCCTACTATTCTATGATTCTATGAAAGTGTTTTGAAGGATCAAGAGCCCTTTGGAGCTGAAAATGGTGATGCTGGATGAATGAAGGTCATAGACAGAGATGTCCTGGAGATAAGAGCAGAGAGCTATAGGAAGGCAAGGCCACAGCAGGTTTTGAAAGTAAGATTGAGGTGACTGTGCACAATCAAGAAGAGGAGAAGAAGCTAGTGCAAGGATTTAAGGAGAGGTGTCATGTGCTCGAAACAACAGCAGGGATTAATGATTTTAGCAACAGACTGCTGGATAGAACAAGGTGAGAAGATCACAGTAAGGAGAAGTTTGTGTTAGCTGAGGTAGGAGGTGGCCATGGTGTGGAGTTTTTTGCCAAAGGGGCCAAGAGAAAGGGCTGTATTTTTCTTTTGCTTGTTTACAATTGTTGTAGTATCATCAAGTAATAAGTATTTGTCTTGACGACAAGGAAGAAAAGAAAGCTTAGCTGATTATAAAATGGGCTTATCTTATATACAGAAAATTTGTTATATGCATAAGTATTTTTTTCAGGGTAAATGTGGATTAAAACCTGGGCTAGTAAAGGTTGACATTGTCTTTTGCACATATTTGGTTTTGCACACAATCGTTATTTTCCATTTAGCTATATAGAACAGAATTGGCAAAATGTTTTCTAATGCTTTTATACTGCACAGTATTTTTTTGCAGTGAGCTTTTTGTACTGTAATGGTAATAATTATCATGTTTATGTGCTAATTGCTTCTCAAGATGACAGCACTGCTAGTAATGTATTATGGGTAAGCGTCAAATAAATCAAATGAAACAGGTTAGCTATAAAAAGCCATATGCTTTCTCTTCTTCTGTAGTGGCAGGTGAGCAGCACATAAAGAGATGGGTGGAGGTGGGAGCTAGGAAAGCAGAAGATGCAGAGATAATTAAATGCCCATTCCAATAGATTCCGGTCCACCAATTTTGGAAGTGGTAAAATGTCCATAACAGCACACGGACCTGTCATTACATGCAGAATACAGGATAGACTGAGTGCATGTCAAATGCTGTTTAAATGTAGGGGATGTTATTTTACTATAGAATTTCTATAATTTCCAAATAAAAACAACAACAATGTACCAGCTCCTGTAGTAGCTTGCTTTTCATTCAATAGAGTTAATTTCTTGTCAGGACAGGAGTAATCAAACTCTGTCCTCCTCCTTCCACAGAGCCACCCAAATCCACATCTTTCACCAAACAAACCTTTAAGCCTTATGACCATTTACTGTTTACGTATGGCTATTTACTATTTAGGGTGTCATGGACTGGATTTGGATTTGGCTATTCACAGGCCCGGCCTAGCCTCCCTGAGAGATAGGCAATCATATCCTATCTCTTCCTGTAAGTGTTACAGTAAAGCCTTTGCTTGCAACAGCTGTTATGATAGAAGCACGGCAGAGCTGGACTTGTGGACAGAGAGGAACAGAGCTTATGACCACTGGCGTCACCTCTTTGGCTTTCGGCTTTGTGATGGAATGCAAAGAGCTGATGCTTTTCTTGCCCTCAGTGCAAAAAGAAATCTAAATCAAGCATTGTGATTTCTAAACGGCAGTGGTGGACCAGCAAAAAAAAAGACAAGAAAAGGGGACAGAAATTTGCATAAAATTTGCACATGCTAAGCTATAGAGAGAGATGCAAATTTAGAAATAATTATTGTAATTTAGGTAGAAATACAATACATTGGGTTGAAATCAGACTTAGTCTGATTTAAATACATCCATTGATTTCAATAAGTCTGCTCTATGATTAAGTCTGGATCCAACCCATTTTATTTTATTTATTACATTTGTTATCTACCTTTCCATAAAATATGTCCAAGGCGGCTAACAATAGCAAAATCCACAGTAGAAAAAGAAACATAACAAACAGCATAAAGTCATCTAAAAATCAAATAAGAACACATAACGATAGCACCTGTCCAGGTGCTAGTTGTTGATGGTCAGCTTCAAGGGAAGCTCTCCCTTCTTATGGTTGTTTATATTTAAACTGGACAACGCTTCAAAGACAGGACACCTTAAAATAGTGGTATGAAACATGAGTTGTCACTGATCCCATAAACAAAATACAATTTAATTTGCTTAACAACATTATCCCCATGGACCAAGTCCAAATGCCAGATTGAGTCTACAGATGGGTCCAAGGTCTCACTCTTGATTTCTAAGGCTCCAGCAGTCACTGCCTGCTAGATTTACATTTCTCCAAGCAACAATGAGGGCTAAACGCCTTTTTTTTAATAACAACAACAACAACAACGGAATTGTCAAGAAAGCACACACACGAAATTGCAGAAAGGATAGAGAGTTTCTTGTCAGAGTAGAGTAGTCAACTCCTGGTGTTTCCTGCATTTTACTTTTCTGCCAAAGGATGGTAAAAGTACATATGGGCCAAAGTCACAAGTAGCTGTTTATTCTACTAGGCTGAGTAGCACTTAGCTACTAGAGATGGGCAAGCAGCCTTGTGCATACCCCCAACAGAAATCAGACCCTTTGAGCATTCCATTTAAATGCTCAAAAACACTTGGGAGAGGGAGGGGAGTTTGAGTGTTGGAAAGAATGCTAGAAGTGCCCAGTTCCCTCTGCTGTCTGCTACCCCATCCCCAGTGGATGTTGCCTTGGAGGAGTAGCAGGCAGCAGAGGTGGCTCTCTTGAAGATGCAAGAAGTCCACTGGGCCTCTCCCTCTTTGTAAAGTGAAATCGCTGCCATCATAGTGACCAGGGCTGACATCAAGGGTCAGCATAGTTGGGCGCCTCCCGAGGGCCCGCACCTCAGCAGGCACCCACTGACAAGATCCCCCTGGAGTTGCTTCTTCCCTTCGCCATCACAGGCTACTTATCCACCTGTTGCTTACTCTGGCCCAGATGATGAAAGTGGTAAGAAGGAGGGTCAGTAGATGCCACTGCCTCCTTGCTCCCTGCCTGCCTGCCTGTCTGTCAAGCAAGCGCTTACAAAAGAGGATGAGGAGCAGTAGCAGCTGGTGACAGTGGTGGCGAGAAGCAGCCTCACAGAGAGAGGGGGTCCATTGAGGGAGTCTTGCCCGAGGACTCTCAACAACCTGGAGCTGGCACTGGATAAGGAAACATATTGGCAGGCACGGGGGGCAAGGTGTGTGAGCAGAACTGAGACAGGCGCTGCAGTTTGGCGATGGGCCGTGCCTATCTTGATCCTGCTCACTTTAATTTGAGTGGTGGTGCTCAAACATTCACCCTGTCCCTATGAACTACAAGCCCTACTATTATTTTCTCATGGAAAAGTCATTAATAGCACTTGGTAGGCCAACATTCTGCCACAAGTAGTTTTGTTGAACATTTTTTCTACTTAGCACTTGACACAATGAGCACTTGACACAATGGATACTTGACCTTAATAATGTGTTCTCACCTAACATTTCCCCCCTCTTTTATGAGCACGGAGTTGGAGGAAGTATATTAAGAGATATTGATTATCCTCCTGAGTTTGGTAATTGCACTTTTCGTCCACTGTGTACCAGAAATGCATTTAATTTCCTGAAGGAATGAAAGGAAACCAGTTTAAAAACTTGGGCTCAATTCAGAAATCACAGCTTACCATGGTTTGCAAAGCATAATAGTGTGACATCCGAAATCATAGCTTGATCTGGGTTCGCAAGGTATAGTTTGCCATCGCTATCTCTAATAGTGAACTCAAGTGGTTGAGTGCCTTTTAAAAGAATTCTAAATGGCTGCTTGTTTTATTTTTAATAATATGTTTTGTGATGCAGTTTAAAATCGTATTTGTCCATTTTTAGCCACTTGGATATTTATTTCTTCTTCTAAAATTAATTTCAAGTTTTATTGCTGCATTTAAACTTTTAAAGATTCTTTAATGTGCTCATCATTCTTTTTATTGTATTTGTTTTTATTATGTATGTCACCCTGAGAGCTTCAGGTATAGGGTAATGAATGAATGAATGAATAACAGTTTGGAAGCAAAACGGAGCACTTAAAAACAAGGGAGTGGCTTCTACATATTTGGTAGGTCTATGCACAGCTTCGGTCTGAAGCCCGAATAACAAGGCGAAGTGGGCTGAATCAGATCAGAACAGCACCGAGGCGCCTCAAAGCAAAGCAGGTCACCTACAAGGTGCCTTGGTCTGACTCATTCTGAGCAGCCCAGACAGCCTGTCTCCAAAACATATCAGCGTGAGAAAGATCAGGGAGGGGGAGGAGGAGGAGAGAGGGGGAAGGCAAGAGAAGAAGGAGGAGGAGGGAAGGAGCTTGGGCGAATGGTCAAATTAGGGCTGAACTGAACCCAGCAGTGTCCAATCAGTGACAGTGGGGGGGGGGATACTGCATATATTTTGGCGAAAGCCTGCGGTTGTTCATTACCCAAGAGCAAGAGCGAGGGGGGGGGGGTTAGAGCTGCGCGTGTTTGTTAAGTTTGATTAGATTTGTGGGGCGTGTGTGTGTGCAGTTCTTATACTTTCCTACCTTGTCCTTCTCCATTCAAGTCTTCTTTATTTTCTAGATTATTAAGTGAAAAACAAACATGTACTGTATTAGTTAGCTTCTTCTTGGCTTGTTCTTTTGCTCCCCCCCTTCTTAATTATTATTCAACTCTTTAGTTTTTTCTGTCTTTCTAAATTCTTTATTAAAAGATCAAGAAATAGTACTAGTAGCCTGCCCGTGCCTTGCCTTATTGTTTGGTTTGCCACACCCCCGCCAGTTTTCTGGCTGGATCATTAATTTTTTTTTTAATGCTTTCTTTTCTTTGCTTGCTCTTGGCTCTTCTTGCATTTCTTTCTACCCTTCCCATTTTTTAACTCTATGTCTTTTCATATCTATATCTATATCTATATCTATATCTATATCAATATCAATATCGATATATATACACACACATACATATATATATATACATATACACACTCTTTTATTTGCTTATAGGTAGTTCTGTATTTGCTTTTCTTTTGTTCGTGTGTCTGTGTCTCCGTGTGTGTGCTTGTGTTGTGGTCAAGCAAAGCACTACACACATCCACATTGCAATACAGTGGGCAAAACACTAGGGTTGGAGGAGAATTTCTCCCCGAAACTTCGGGGGGCTGAGCGCCAACGTGTTCGGCCCCCCAAACAAGTTTCGGGGAGAAATCCTCCGAACCCCCCCACCCCCCGCACCCCCCCCCGGGACGGGACTTACCTTCGCCGAAGGCCCCTCCCGGCGGTGGGTCCGGCCGGCGGTTCGGCGGGTGTTCGAGCAGGGCGAGAGCGGCAGCCGGTCTTTCGACCGGCTGCCGCCGCCGCCATTGCAATAAAAGAAAAAAAAACAACGCCCCCTGATAGGCTACGTGACGATTCACGTAGCCTATCACAGCTAGATTTGCAAAGTCAGCCGTGATAGGCTACGTCAATCGTCACGTAGCCTATCACGGGTGACTTTAAAAAAAAAAAAAAGCACGTACGGATAATGGCGGCCCCCATAGGGAGCCGCCATTCCCGTTCCTTATTTGGTCGCTGTGGTCTACGTAACGTAGACTACGGCGAAAATAAGGGCAACGCTATTTGCGTTGCCCTTATTTTCGCCATAGTCTACGTAAACATTTACATAGACTACAGCGACTAAATAAGGAACGCGAATGGCGGCTCCCTATGGGGGCCGCCATTAGCGTACGCGCTTTTTTTTTTTAAGTCACCCGTGATAGGCTACGTGATGATTGACGTAGCCTATCACGGCTGACTTTGCAGATCTAGCCGTGATAGGCTACGTGAATCGTCACGTAGCCTATCAGGGGGCGTTTTGTTTTTTTTAAAAAAACTTTCGCGTTCGCGGCCGGGCGAGGCGAGAAGCCTCCTCCCCGGCCTGAATTTCGGCCGGGCCGAGGTGGGAAGCCTCCCCCCCCCCGGCCTGAACTTCGCGGGGGGACCAGCGAAGCGCCTCCCCCCCACCGCGAACGTCCTTCGAGGACAGGTAAGGGACTTTCGTCCACCCCTACAAAACACTACACACACATATTTATTAACTCCTGTTATTCCAGTAATACTCCACTGTGTGGCAAAACAAGCAAGCCCAATACGAGGCATTGCCGGGGTCTTGGCAGGGATAGAGGTGGGTGAGGCTCTGCTGGGACTAGCAGCACTGGTAGGCCATCTCCCCCAGCCTGGATAGTGCATCCTGGTGCAGCCGGGCAGCAGAGTGTGGCGCCCAGTTGTAGTGCCTGGGGGTCATTGTTCAAGAAGGCTGGTGCTGGTGGCAGCAGCAGCACTGTTGCCAAAGAAGAACCATCTCCTTCTGTAACGGAAGAGGGGAGCCCACAGATGGATGTTACGTCGCAGGTGTCTGATGTCCTCAGCACAGTGGAGAGGAGGAGATCCCCCAGGGTGTGGGGGAGGACAAGCAGCAAGCAGAGGCTCCAGCACCTGACCCCTCTTCCATTGTTCCCCCTGCTTGTGTGGGGAGGGGACCCCTGGGACTCAAGGCAGGCAGTCTCTGTCTCCACAGAAATGTCAAAGCAGCATCGTGTGGGACCACACTGAGGTAGGAGTGTATCCCAGCACTATACCACCAGCAGCCTGCTCCTGCACTTAAGGAGGCAGCACCAATTGGTCTTGCTTGAGGAAGAGGCTCCCATGTTGCAGCATTCAGGCAGCAGGGGCAAGCAGAAGGTTGGTGGTGCCAGAACTCCTGCAAGCTCTCATTCTCCTACCACCAAGAGCCTTAGGCAGGCCACCATGGAGGAGATGGGGTGGAGAAAGTATGGGTCCACCAGGTGGAGGTTTCCAACACCCGTCCAGATCACCAGTGAGATGGTGGTGTTGGATGACCAGCCATTCAGCCTCATTGAAAATGCGGGGTTCAAGAGGTTGATGGCCCTTGTGGTGCCCTACTACAAGCTGCCATGTCGCACCAACCTTAACAGTGACCTCCCTGTACCGGTATACAGAGAAAGTGCTGGACCATCTGTTCCAGGCAGTCACAGATGGTGCACTTCACCTTGGGTATTTGGTCCAGTGAGGGTGGAGTGCACACTTGCGTGTCCCTGACAGCTCACTGGTGGGCAGCCACAGGGACAGTAGCAGCCAGCACTTCTGGGACTGGGAGGGATGGGCATTGCTCAGCCCTCCTTCAGGTGCAGGTCATGGACCAGTCCCACATAGCAGCGGAGATTATGGAGGCCATGAGCCGCATGGTGGAGCGGTGGCTGGCTGGGCACCAGCTCACTTGCAGTTACATGGTCATGGACTGGGATGCTAGGAATGAATCTGAGCATGTGGAGATATCTAGCAGCTCAGATTCAGCTCTAGATATCTAGCAGCTCAGATTTAGAATGGGAACAGCCAGAACAGGGGGAGGCTCCCTTCCGAGTGAGCTCAGATATGGCAAGGCCTTCTTCTCAAGACCTTGGCACATAGATGGTTCGGCCTGAAAGATCCCCCCCCCTTCCCTCCTCCATGAGAACCCAGGTCTTGGGGCAGGAGGAGAGTGAGGGGCATGACTTGAGGGATGCTAGGGTCCATCACAGAGCGAAGCAGGAAAAGTTAGAGGCAGAGCTCAGACATCCCACCAGGTTGGCTATGCGTGATAGCCTATGTAGGAGGGAGCAACTGTAAAGGAGGGGCATCCCCCCTAAGCTAGTCTGGCTGGGAAGTTCTTATTCAAACTGCCATCAACTTCTCTAACTTTCACTTTGGCTCCTCTGTTGGTATTCATGATTGTGTGGAGTAGCTGTTTCCTTTGTAGCCTGAGAGTTTCCTAGAATTTGCATTTGTAAGGAACCTGGTTGTTAACTAATAAAGTAGTGAGCCTGAAGCCTGGTACCTTGGCGTGTGTTGATTGCAAACAGGGAGGATGAAAGAATGCGACAGGGGAGCCAACATGGTGAAGGCTGTGTGTGTCATTTAAGCCTCTTAGTAGGCTTGCTTTGTTTGTCACAGGCCCAGTTCAAGTCTGAACTCAGGGCCTTCTGTCTCAATATGCCCTTGGCGCACTACTTTTGTTTGCTTGCTTGTCTCCTCCAGGCCCAGTTCAAGTCTGAACTCAAGGCCCTAAGTAGTTTATGGCTTCATGTTCAGTGTAGATATATTTTTCCTTGCTTGACTCAGGGTCCATCTCTTGGATGCCATTTAGGCCTCTTTGGTTCTTTGGAGCTGGGATCTTCCACCTGAGCCCCTCTTCCGTGACTGACAGAATTGGATGGTGCAGCTTCCCCAAGACAGCTGGCAGAGTCAGTGTATTGCATATTTGCACCCTGCTGCGCTCATGGGTGTCTCTCTCCCTCTGCCTGCCTCCACATGCCACATTCTCCAGTTTCAAGTCCTGATGAGAAAGGCAGGTCATAGTGTTACTTCCTTCCCCCTACCCTTTTGCATGTAGGGAGTTTTCTTTCTGTATCTGCTTTTCATTTGCTCTTGCTGTTTGCCCCAGGGCAGTCAAGCCCCAGTCACCCCTCACGGTCTTCCCTATTAAAGAATATGCCCTCTTGGTGGGCTTGTCTCTCCCACTGCTGTTCCATATGCCCTGGTGGGCAAGGCAATGTTGATTTATTACTTTTCCCTTTCTTTCTTCCTTTATTAGGAAAGGAAATATAAACATAACAAGCTTCTTTTGAAGCAACTTCAACATATGCTGTTGCAGGTGGCATTACCGCAGCTGCAGGCACCACACTTGACCTTCAATAGCTCCTCATTGAAGGACTTAAAATGTACTCATTCAATCTAGAGTGACCAAAGCATGAGAATAATTATACTATGTCCCAGTGGGCAAGACACTGTTGATCCATTTCTGGCCGCAAGCTGCTCTTCCCTAACATGCCCTGGTGGGCAAGGCACTGTTGATCCATTTCTGGCCCCAGGCTGCTCTTCCATATAGAATATGAGGTCAGTGCCCGTTGCTATGTATTAGCTCTAGAATTACCACAGGTCCCGCCTGGCAGAGTTGCTGTGTCTTCCTGCCTCTGTCAGAAGACCACTGAGAGCCTGAGGTCATCGAAACCTACAGCAGAGATCACCAACTGCATATATAAATATATACTGGATAACAATGTGCACTTCCTACACTTTCAGTTCCTTCAGTTCACCTAATTTTTTATTAAAAACTGTCTGAAATTTGGTAGGTGTGGTGTGGCTAAAAAATAATATGAAATATAAAATAAATACGAAGTATTCATTTTGTGTGTACTAGAAAAGAAAGCACATTACTATAGAGAAAAAGTATTCTGCCAGCCTGCTTGCCAGGTAATTTGTGTATTCAGCCAAAGAGAGCCTGAGGTCATCGACTGTGATTCTTCTGAACAGGAAGTACTAAGGGAAAGGGGTTGTTTGCACTTCAAAGAAACCTACAGCAGAGATTAGGGATAGTGACCTTCTCCGCTTCAACACACCTAACTTGTTATCCCTTCTGAGTTTGGTTTGAGTTTCTGAGAATAGCACATTTCACCTGTGCCTAGCACAAAAACTACGGGGCCAAACTGTCTGAAATTTCGCAGATGGGATCCCCTCCAGGGGGGGCAGAGAGTTCCCCAAATGTCATTCATTTCTGTGCAAGCAATGAAAAGTTACAGCTCTTTGCTTTGAGAGTTTTTGTGGGGACAAAAATCAAATTTCATCTGTGCCCAGCACAAAAACAATTGGGCCAAACTGTCTGGAATTTGGCAGGTGGACACCCATCCAGGGGGGCTGAGAGTTCCTTGAATTTCATTTATGTATCATGAAAACTGCAACAGTTATGGCCATTTGTGTTTTCCCATGCAAGTCAATGGGAAAACATCAAAAACGCATGATTCAGATGCCCGAATTTCACTTCGGATTCAGATCTGAGTGGAAGTGGATGGGGTCCAAATTGGTCCAAAGTGAAGCAAGCCTGCTTCAGAAGGTCTGAATCAGCATCCTAAGTGAAGCGCGGGGGGGGGGGTGTCTGTGCACAGCCCTAATACTCAGGGAACTGCCTAGATACACAGAGGTATTTTATTTATTTATATAAAAAATTATATCCCACCCTTCTGGTGCTTGACTTCACTTTTCTCTGCCCCTGCCCCACCCACCCCACTCTGCATTTTCAGTTTTCTCACCATTTACCATCCCCCCATGTGTATATTGTTTATTATAGCATTATATAAACTACTCCACATCAAGAAATATTCAAGCAGTGTACTACAAATTAAAATCCAAAATAAAAAAATAAAAAAATGATTACAATAAAAGCAGAAATGTCAATAAAACAGTGGGTGGAATTTAGTCATTCATCATGAAATGCTTGTCTGAAAAGAAATCTTCAGGAAATGCTGAAAACAACATAACGTAGGTGTATGCCTGATCTCTGTTGGAAAGGCATTCCATAGGGTGGGAGCCAACACACTAAAGGCCCTACTCCTGTTGGTTTCCAATCAGATCTCCGACCCATGTGGGACCACCAACACAGGAACATATGAAGCGGCCTTATACAGAGTCACATATCGACTCTGACTGGCATCAGCTCTCCAGGGTTTCAGGCAGGGTTCTTTCCTAGCCCTACGTGGAGATGCCAGGGATTGAACCTGGGACCTTCTGCATGCAAACCAGGTGCTCTGTCACTGAGCTCCTTCTCTTCTCCAAAGCACCTCTTCACTAGAAGCGTCTCTTCAGCGGTCCTCAGGTATCGGGCATATATCTGCCAATTGAGGATAACACTTAATGCAACTGATGCTATAATAAATTTATTAGTCTTTAGGGTGCCACAGTACCAGGGAAGGTGATTGGAAGTATTTGCTTTTAAACAAGTTACAGTTCCCTGTGACATCTGAGCACAGTAACTGTGGTTTGTTTAAACTACTGTTAGAGAGAGTATGCCAGGATCAAAGCATGGTTTCAGATCCTGGTTTATTTGCAAACCAAAGTTTAAAGAACCCATAGCTCCCTGAGTTTGGATGTCATGGGGAACTGTGGTTGGTTTAAATTAGGGAGCAGATGTTTCCAATCTCCTCCTCTGGTATGCAAAAGATGAAGAGAGGGGAAGAGGGAGGACGTGTCTGAGGTGCATCACAGCTCATTTATGTAGTGGGTAATCATGGTATCCAGTTATTTTTAACCCGGCCATTACCTCCATAATCCTTTCAACATCTTGAAAGGTAGGCTAGTATTATTATTCCCATATTACAAATGGGAGGCCAAGACTGGTAAATAGTAGGCCACATAGTAAGCATCTGGCTGTGCTGAGATTTGGACCAAGGACATCATGTTTGCTCATGTGCTCAACTGCCATGTTTACACTGCCTCCCCCTCCTTCTGCACCTTTCCCTTTTCATAAATATCATCTGTATGCCCAAAGTGAACCTCGGGTGGGAAACTGGTGCCATCCAGTCATCCTACTGAAGATTTGCCATTGATTTGGGTGCAAGAAGCGTGCCTCCTCGCTCAGCTCCGTATGGTTTAAAATTGACTGTCCTGCAGATGACCCTAGCAGTTATTTCCAAGGGCTTTCAGTATCTGACAAGAGCAGGCCCTTTTATCAAATTGGCATGCGGAACTGGAGTTACATTTGTTTTCCCTGTCTGACATTCTCTGTCAGGTTTATAGCCATGACTTGAGCAGTGGGCCCCAAATCATCGAATTCTGAAGGAGCACAAAAGAAAGAGGCGTATGACTGTGGAACACACAAATCGTTATAATTGTGAAGGAAAGGCCCATAAATTCTATTTTGAGGTTGTGCAGGAGCAAGCGTTCCTACTCTGCTTCTTGAATGTACTTTCTTCCAAACTGTTCTGTAAAGGTTACTTTTAACTGAATGTGACAGATGGACTTCCTTAGTGTCTTGCAGCTGAAAAGCCAAAGGAATTCTCCACTGAAGTAGAAATATCTTACCACTGTCACATTTTCTTGAAACCCCGATTTATTTATTTTTATTGCTCTTGGCATTTACTGGATGAAGCGTTGAACAACGTATCAATAGGTGCCCAAACATGGTGGTAATGAATTCCTTATAATACATAGGTCTACAGTAACCCATGACAACTATTCATATTTTTGCAGGAATTACTGAAAAAACGGGGGGCTTTCAGAAGAGCCCTGCTGGATGAAACCAAGTATCTAACTAGTTAAGCATTCTGTTTCCTATAGTGGCCATTAGGGTGGCCACGTATCCTACTTCACAGACGAGAATCCTCTATTTGAAGGCATCCTCTGTTTGAAGCAGTGGAGGCTGGTGGCTCTGATGTCAGTGGGGCCGTGAATCTGCTCCAGATTTCAGTCAGAACCAGCCAGAACTCAAAAGGAGCTATCCAAGGTGCTTCACCTCCACTGGTTTGAAGGGCTGTCCAGCCCAAGTCTGGTTGAAAGTTGAAGAACCATAGAAGGGGAGAGTAGCAGGGGTCTTGAAGTTGTCCAAGAACACTTAGCAAAGACAGCAGACTGAGCAGGAACACTGACTAGGGATGTCAGAGAAACCTGCAATGGAATCAAATGAGTTTGGATTTCTATGAATCGGATCCATGTATTCTGCAGCGGATCAGCTTTTCCCGAGTCACATGGATTCCACGGACTTGTGGACTGGGGTTTTTTCCTTCCTGGAATTTTACATAAATTTAGTCGTAGAAAAATACATAAAATAAAAGAAACCACCAGCCCCAATTAGCATTTTTCCCATAGGCCAAAGCATGAAAATGCACTTTTTTGGTGGATTTGCGCATTGGGGATTGCATATTTTCACAAGTATGAATTTGCACAAATTCAGGAAATTGAAAACAATCTGATTCCATCAATGAGCAGATGATGGAATGAAAGGCCATTCCAATCTGCAAAATGCAGACAAAATGGATTTTTCAAAATCCATACATAATGGATTTTTCAAAATCCATAGCGCTGATCACCTGGTCACAGCCTTCTTCACAATGGTGAGATGTACTGTATTTTCCTTTAAACATATTTTAGCACATGCAAATTTTATACAAACCTGTGTCCATCTCTGTCTTCTCTTTTTGATGATGCATTTCCTCTTTTACAGCCATGCATAAGTGGCCATTTGGGTTTGGGGCAATATAGAAATGTGATAAACAAATTAATAACCCTTTACTACTATATAGGGTAAGGCAAGTCCTTCTCACTGTTCACAGACAGTGTAATATAATGTGTTGTGAAGGGTGAGTTTTGACATTTTCACCTTGTAATGCACCTAGAATGGCACTATGTGATGACATACTTATCAGATGGGGTCTTATGGGTAAAAACAACAGTGGCTGCTGGGAGGAACCCCAAATTTCACCCTCCCTCCCCTCCAAAATGTCCCCAATTTTACTACCAAAAGCCAACCAGACTTACTTCAACACTGATGATGGGATGGTATCTTCCACTGTACCTGAGGGCAGCAGGCTAGCTTAGGGGGCATAGGGCAGGCCATATGGCATACACAGCACTGTCCTCCACCATCTTGCTGCTGCTCCCCACCTCCAGAATCTGCTTCTTAAGGCAGCCACCTCGCTGTGCCTAATGGTAGGGCCGACCCTGCGCATTGGAAATTATTACTCCCATTTTATTCACCAGAATCTAAAAATGAGCAGATGTTGGCATTGGAAAACACTCATCTTTCTTTGGAACCTGAAAAAATTAAGGTCGTCTGAGCCACTTCTAAATTATGCAGTTATGCAGTTCAAGTGTTTTAAAATAGTCTCTGAAATCCTCTTTTTATGTAAGATTAATTCTTTCAGAATAAATAGAGAAAAAGGTGTATATAGAATGGGGATTTTCCCCCTCTTTCTCCTCCCCTCACCCTCTTAAACATCATAATACTTTGCCATAATGCTGTCATGATCTGTTAATATATGTCTTACTAAATATTTCTACTGGCAAAGAGACAAATCTTGCAGCTTGTAAAATGTGCTTATTAAAAACATAGCAGAAAAGTACTATTTTGAGATTTTAAGGCTCATGTCCAAAAATACTGTCTGATTTCTTCCCACCCATGTACATTTAAAAAGTACAAGAAATATACTTTTCCCCTCCTAACTAAAATATATATTCTCTGCCATAATAATCTCTAAACCTGAGGTGTAGAACAGTAAGGAGCACAGTTCTTGATGGTAAAGAATTCATTTGTGAGCATACCGAATAAGGAATTTTAGGATCAAGGGTCAGGCTGATAAGCTAATAAGAACATTCTATTGAAATCAATGGGATTTATTTTAAGTGATTGCTTGGATTCCCAGAAACATGGGTGGAAGGAGGAAATTAATTAGTGCTGTTCTGTGAAGTGCTGCACAAAGTGCTAGCAAAACTTGTCTTGTAGGGCAGCATCACAATGTATCAGCAGGGCTGGCTCAAGACATTTTGCTGCCTGAGGTAAAGGACAAAATGGTCCCCCTCCCATCCCACCTATAGAAACTGACTCTCACTTCAAGATTGGCAAGATGATAATGTCCTCCAGCGCACCTTAGGGCAGCAGGCTAGCTTAGGGGGTGCAGAGCAAGTCAGTTGTATACACAGCTCTGTCCTCAAACATCTCCCCACCACTCCCCACCCCAGAGCGTATGCCTCCTGAGGTTGCCACCTTTGCCTAATAGTAGGGCTGGCTCTCACTGTGGGTTGGATCTAGAAGAATTACAGTAGAACCATTGAAATAAAAAAGACATAGGTTAGTCATAATTAACTTAAGTCCCATGGATTTCAATGGGTCTACTCTAATTATGACTAAGTATGTCTAACTCTGGACCCAACCCTGTATCAGTACAGGAAACATGCTGAATAACTAGATAGAACCTATGGAATATAAACTCTAGTGGGCCAGAAAAAGGATTTGAGCAAACATTTCTGCAAAGTCTTCTTCAAGAGCTTGTGAAAACAGAAGAATGTCTATGGATTTGGAGTCACTTTTCTCAAGCAACGTTCTTCTGCTAGGTTGACAATGACACTCCTGTTAGGAGAAGAGGATTTCCACCGTGGAAGAGCATCTTTGAAACCAAGTCAATGAGTCTGGGAAACGTAAAATATATGTCCATCACAAATATAAAATATATCCCATCTATCTAAGCAGTTCCCCTTTTCTTCAAATAAGGTTTTTGGTTCCAAAGAGAAAGCTGGAAATAGAACTAGATATTCTTGAATTCCCCCCTAATTTACCTGCTATCTTTCAGATGTAGTATTAGAAATGTTAGAACACTTTATGAATTTTTGGTTTAAAGTAAAATGCAATAATCTGCAGACATTTGATCTGTATATGGACCTCTCCATGTGATTAGGAATTCTGCAATGGTGTGTTCATTCTATACTAACGGAGTACCTATAAAGAGCTCAAGAATGTGTTCCATTTACCTGCAAAACTTTATACAGCCCTCCAGTGTCACAGGATTAGATCTGTATGATTCTCTTACCACAGCCTCCACACATATATTCATCCCAGAAACTGAGCCAAAGCATGTGATCTGTACAGAACCTAACAGTTTGGATTCTGGCAATCTGAAAGCAGGTTTTTGAAATATAAAAGCTATCAAGATTTTCCCCCTAAAACAACACATTTTGAAACTTTGGAGGATCTCTCTTGTTGAATGAGCTGGCGTGCTGGATTGGACTGTTTGGTTGCTTGAAGAACAAAAGTGGTTTGTAGTCCAGCATCTAAGGGGAAATAATAAATTGTCAATTTAGCTGGGATTAATACACATAGGATGGTTCAGGATTGCAAAGAGATACTGGTAGTTAGGGAAGTTAAGATACAGGGAGCCCAGAGGCAAGGAGGTCAAATAAAGGGTGCAAGAATAGACAATAGTGGACTAAGAACCTGAAGAGGGTAGGGTAGGTGGGTAATAAGGCTTGGGGGGGAAGGGCAGAGAAGGTAGGAAATTCAGGCAAAAATTGGGGGAGAATTATGAAATAGGTAACATTCATAGAATGATAGAATCATAGAATAGTAGGGTTGGAAGGGGCCTACAAGACCATTGAGTCCAACCCCCTGCTCAATGCAGGAATCCAAGTCAGAGCATCCTCGACAGATGGCTGCCCAGCCTCGTCTTGAATGCCTCCAGTGTGGGAGAGCCCAGCACCTCCCTACGTAATTGGTTCCATTGTCGTATTGCTCTAACAATCAGGAAGTTTCTCCTGATGTTCAGCTGGAATCTGGCTTCCTGTAACTTGAGCCCATTATTCCGTGTCCTGAATTCTGGGATGATCCAGAGATCCTGGCCTTCCTCTCTGTGACAACCTTTCAAGGACTTGAAGGTTCTTCAATGTTCTTGAATTTCCCTTGCTAATGCTTGTCTCCAATGTCTGGGGTGAGGTCCCCATGGGCCGCATGTGAGCCACGGGCTAGGCATCCCTGCTTTAATGCCTGGGTTAGATTAATTATTATTATTTCTGCCCTCTTTGGTGGCTTGTTGTAGGCCCTCTTCATTACAGAGCTATTGTTAGTGATGTTTTTCGTTATATAAGATGTTCCATAACCTTTACCTCTTGCTTTTCTTTTTAAATTATTTACATTGCTTTTTGCACTGTGTAATTTCTTTCAACTAACAACGGTAGGGATAGGTTTAGGTCTGCAGAATTAATAAGGGATATTAGGCTATACTTTGTTTATGCACTATGTACACAATGCGTGGATTTACTGCAGTTATTAAACAACCTGGCTGACACTGTGGCCATTCAACAGTGCTCGGTGCAGCTTTGTCCATATGTCTCTGTTGGAAGAAAAATGCTTTTAAAAGGAGAAGTAGGCGGAGGAAAACTTCAACTCACCTTTTCCACATAGACAAAGCAACATGTAAGGAGGGATTCTCAATGTTGGCAAGAATACTGGGCTTAAAGGGCTGAAATGGGAGTGTTTGAATCAATGGTATTTGAAGATATTTCTTTGTCATTTTGAATGTGGTGCAACAATTGCTTTACTTGCACAGCATCATAGTATATTTTTAGACTGGGAAAAGCTACCTAACCCTCCCTTTTTAGATGCCTATACCAAATTTGCTTACTTATTCTTGATTTTTTCCTTCCATGCAAAGTTTTTCCAACATTTGGGGGATTTCCTAAAACTCTTAGCTGTAAATGTTATACAGAGAGTTTGAAAAAGAAATTAAAAATTTGGTAGACATATCATTTTGATGGCTGCTATTTTTCCAAGCCAAGATGAGTTTAGTCCTTCCCATTGCTTTAGTTCCATCTTTATTTTGTTTATTTGGGCGCAATACTATTTAGATAGGCGGCCACCTCTGAACTCGGAGGCAACTGCCTATCCAATGCAGGGCAGGAGAAGCACGGATGGGATAGTTCCCTCTGCATTTCTCCTGCCCTGCATTTTTGGCTAGATAGCCGATCGCAGCTGTCTAGCCGCAGGAGGGCTGAGCGGGGGAGGAGGCTGCCGTACGACACATTGCATGTGTCGTACAGGCATTTCCGCCCTCCCACCCTGCAATGCCCCCAGACACACCCCTTTTCAGCCACTCCGCACTCGCAAGAGGACAGGGCTTCTCCCTGCTGCCTCCGAGGCAGCGCAGAAGTAGGGGGAGGTCAGTTCTCCAGGATCATGGGCTCCGAGGTCGGTTCCCAGAAAACAAGATATCCTGTGGCCATCTAGCCACTGTCTAGTGGCCATAGGATTGCTCCCTTATCTGTAATATTTATATACCACTAAATATAATAAAATCCCTAAGTGGCTCACATATAAATATTAAAATCACATTTAAAATACAATATTAAAAACACAACATTAAAAACAATTCCAATTACAATAAAAGTAATGCAAGAAACTGGCTCAGCAGGATTAATTGAATTACAGCCCAGGGAAAGCCTGGGTGAATGAATGTGTTTTCAGGAGGCATTTGAAAGATGCCACCCAAACTGCACAGGAGAGGGTTTACCGAAGAGTGGGCACCACTATCAAGAAAGCCCGTCATTGGGGTATTGTGTGGTGACATTCCATGAATTTCGGAATGGTTAGCAAGGCCTCCTCTGATGATCTTAAAGGTCACTTGGGTGTGTATAAGGGAAGACGGTCTGCTAGGTATCCTGATCCTACATTGTTTAGGGCTTTGTATGACAATAGCATAACCTTGAACATGGCCCGTAGCTAATAGGCAGCCAGTGCAGTTCTTTTTAACACAGACATTATGTGAGCATGGCTGCATTCTGCATTATCTGTAGCTTCTGAATCATGCACAGGGGCAGCCCCAGACAGAGCGCATTGCAGTAGTCTAGTCGTGAGGTTACCAGTGCATGGATTATACTGGCTAGGCTATCCCTATCCAGGAACAGGCATAGTTGGCTTGCCAACCGAAGTGGGTAATGGGTGCTCCAGGCCACTTGGTCCTCCAGTGATAAAGATGGATCTGGGAGCACCCCAAAACTATGGACCTGCTCCTTCAGAAGGAGTGCAACCCCATCCAGAACAGACAAACAGCCTAATTCCCAGACCTGGGAACTTCCAACCCATAGGGTCTCTGTCTTATTGGGATTCAGCTTCAGTTTATTGACCTTCATCCAAGCCATAACTGCATCCAACCACCGGTTCAGAATGTGCACTGGGTTAAAGTTCCTTTTCTTTAACTGTTTTAATCTTTAGGTATTATATTTCCTAAGTACTTAAAGCTGCTATACTGCAGTTTTAAAGCTGACGTCTACAGTGCTTTCTTCTCTTCAAGTGGCATATTGATACAAAGTTAGCATAATTAACTTCCTTTCCTACATCATCCTCAATTTAGGGTTCACTGTGCAATCCTATCAAGATAGGCACCTGCCTCTGAACTCGGAGGCGACCGCCTATCCAAAGCAAGGCAGGAGACGCACGGGGGGGGGATCATTCCCTCTGCGCCTCTACTGCCCTGCTATTTTCCGCTAGACAGCCGTTTTCGGCTGTCTAGCTGCGGGGGGGCGACTGGGAGAGGAGGCTGCCGTATGACATATTGGATGTGTTGTACATGCAGCTCCGCTCTCCCCACCCTGGAACGCCCCCAGCCCTGCCCCTTTTCAGTCGCTCCACACTCCTCTTCTGAGTGTGGAGGATGGGGCTTCTCGCGGTGCCTCTGAGGTAGTGTGGACATGGGGGGGAGGTCGGTTTTCCAGGAACCAACCTCGGAGCGTGGGCTCCGAGATCGGTTCCCGGAAAAGACCATATCCTATGGCCCTCTAGACAGTGTCTAGTGGTCATAGGATTGCTCCCTCCAAGACTCAAGCAAGTATGAAATGTACACAGATTGGGAATTAAGAGGTATTTACAGGTTAAGAGATATACTTGAAAAAGGAAGACCAATATCAGAGGATAAAATATTGGAGAAGCTACAGGGAAGGCAAATAAATTGGTTGCTCATCCTATAGGTTGGAACATTTGCACAAAAACTTTTCATTTCTGTAAAAGCACAGAAGTCTTTAACATTGACTGAAAGTGTCTGCATCCTCTTTACAGAAATCTCAGACATGACACAACAACAAATTGCACCAAACCCCTTTATTAGCACTTTTATCCATTTGTGATGATGTAATGACCCCTGTAAGCCATAAAGAATAAGTTGCTCCAATAGCATCATGTGTGGAGTATCAAATGGGTGGAAAACCAAGTCAAGATTGAAGGTCTATGGGTGGCATACCAGGACTTGGCAAGTGGCACGAGCTGAGAAGCTCACTTATCACAGTAGATGGATTAGGGGATGACCAAGCAAGATAGTTTTATAAAGATATGGTTTCCATTTTTTACTTCTGTTAACAACAAAGAAAATAACTTCAGACCTCCAGTAACACCAAAATCATTTTGGAGAGATGTCTTAGGTTTTGAATATATTGCTTGTAATACTCTTTATATCTAGTGTAACCATAGCACCACAAAACTGGAATGTGGATGTTTATACAGTATAGCAATCACTTATGCTAAGTATTGTTTAAAGTTTTGTTCATGGGAAAATAATAAATCAATATTTGAAAATGAATTTTAAAATACTTAAAAAAAAGAAATAGCATGATCACTGAGCAAGACACTGCCCTTTGATTTGGTCTGATTTTGTATTAGATAGAGAGACTTTGAAAAAACACACACTATATAGATTCATTAATTGATAGACTGAAATGTATTATTGCCTACGTTAACATTGCTTGTTTAATTCAAAAATGTTTCTTTTGTTGTCCATACTAATGCTGTAATTCAGCCTTCCCCAACCTGGTGCTTTCCAGGTTTGTTGGACTTCAACTACCATCATTCCCAGCCAGCATGAAAAGGCAGGGCCTTTTCAGCAGTGGCGCCAAGACTTTGGAATACAGTCCGGGGGAAGATCACTTCTCCCTGTCCCCACCCCATTTTGTTCTTCTTGGCCTACTATCTTTTCCATGATATGTTAGCCACCTTTTCTATATAATAAATTAAAAGAAAGCAAGAAAATTTGCTGGCACTCTCTGACACTAGAATGAGGCAATATATCAGAGATCTTTGAGGCTATTATTTCATGTTAAGTTTTTACTGCCTTATTTTGTTTTGTTTGTACTGCCTTTTAATTAATTAGTTTTGGCTGGTTGTTCTATGTTTTGAATGTTGGTTTGTTTCTAGCCACCATGTAGGTTTTGAGACTCTGGCTGTTCCAATAATGTGGAATATGAATATTTTAATTAATAAATACACAGTGGCTCTTCAAGAAAACATGTGGTGAATGCCAAAGTTTTGAGACTCTGATTTCAAATAGCAATTTACCTGCAAATTCTGCCAGGTTGTGACAGAAATAGTATTGTTTGCAATCAGTTTTTAAAAGTTTCATTATCTGGCCTACTAATCTGTCAGAGAGGCAGAAATTGTTTTGAGAATAAGCTGGATTTTTTCACTTCCAGTCTGAGCCAATGTCACCCCGGTGGCGTTCTGTGGAGTCTCCATGGGACGCTATCTCAAACAGCTTTTAAAAGGTTGAAAAACCTTTTTATCTTCCCCTGGAATGAAGGGGGGAAGCAAGAGAAGAATTCTGGATGAAGCCTTGGAAAAACAGCTCTTTATGCAACGCAGCAGAGGGGCTGGGCTACAAGGCAAGTCTGCCAGAGCTTAATCACCACTCAAAGTTGTTTTGAAAACTAGGAGGAATCAGGGCTGACATGCTCCAATGTAGTTTTTAGTGTTTATAGACTAAGGAATACCAGCAATATTTGAGGACCTACAAGATTTGTTTAAAAAGAAGGATGGCAACACCAAGGAGGAGAAAAGTGCTGTTGACCCCTTCCACACCTCCCTTGGCAAAGGCTTTGAGAAGCAATGAAAATATAGAGGAGTTACTTGCTCTGATAAAAGCTTTGTCTTTGCAATCTGCTGAACAGGCTAAGAGACTGGATCCAATCCAAAATTCCATCACCTCCCTGCAAGGGGATGTGGATTTAATTAACAATTCTTGGCAAAAAATGGAGGTGAAGGTTAATGAGCTGCAAGATCGAGTGGCAGCACAGGATGTCACAAGCTTTTCATAATAATTTTTCTGCAAGAATCTCACAATTGGAGGCTTTCACACACAAAGCAAATGTGCGTATTACTGGTATCAAAGATTTATCTACTGATATAAATTTGTTTACTTTTGTAGATAAGCTCCTGCATGAGATACTTCCTTTGTCATCTGATTATATACTTGATATTGAGCATACATTCCATGTGCCAAATGCTAAAGGGACTGACTATACGATTATAGTTCAATTTGCAAGAGTCTCCACAAAAAATATCCTGCATTTGGCAAGACAGGGGGGAAATCTTTTGGGGGGATCAAAACGAGATAGAGTTATGTTATTTCTGGATTACACCAAAGAAGTTGTTGATAAAAGGCTATTTACCAAGGCGAGAAATCTGGCCAAACAAATGAATCTACAATATCATTTAAAATATCCTGCTACATTTTCTCTGAAGGTCAGATGAAGAAGTTTCTAGCTCATGAAATGGCAGAGGCGTGGCTAATTGGAAAAACATGCGAGACTTCTGTTCCAGCTCCATGAACTGGAATTTACAAACATGTTTTGTCAATTGGCTATGTTTAGTCTGTAAGGCCAGAGATAGCTGATTATCTATATCTGTTCTTTTTCTTTCATCCTTTTTCTTTTTTTCTTCTTCTTTTAAAATGGATATCATAGAATCATAGAATCACAGAATAGTAGGGTTGGAAGGGGCCTACAAGGCCATCGAGTCCAACCCCCTGCTCAATGCAGGAATCCAAGTCAGAGCATCCCTGACAGATGGCTGTCCAGCGGCTCGTCTTGAATAGATATGTGCAGCCAACATGCTCAACAGCAATCATTTGCAAACATTCTTGACAGCTACACAACTATCCATGCTCACAGAATCTTGAATTTTGGATATGATAGACTGTATTTAAATCTTTGGTGTGAGGGTGTACAGAAATGTGCACACTCATTTATATATTTAGAAATGATACGATCTAAAATATAGATAGTATAAAATATATTAGTGATTGTTTTATTTTTTTGTTATTTTGTTATTCTTTATAATCTCTTTTTCCTTTTTAATTATTATTATCAATATTATGATACTAGGATTAGTAAATATTTTTCACTGGTTGTTCTTAAGCTTTATCATTATATAGTAGCTAAAAGGCATGATATGGCCAATGAAAATGAATTCTAAGCTTGCTTCTTTGTTATAAGCCTGAAGACACAATATTGAAATTGATGATTTATGCTGTATTGACCTATAAGATTGGTATAATCTTTAAGTAGAGTGATATTTGAAATGTATCAAATTTAAATACATTTAAATTTAAATGTATTTAAATTTAAGTTTGTTATGTAAACTTCTGTTTATATTTTGCTTTGTTTTCCTCTCTTTTTGCATTTTTTCTTCTTTTTTGTTTCCTTCCCCTTTTCTGTTCTCTCCCCTTTTTGTATTATCTCCTTTCTTCCTCTCTTCCCCCCCCCCCCTTATTTCATTATTGAGCGGTCCTCTTAAGAATACTGTACTGTTGGAAACTGTAGAAGATGATTATGTTGTTGGTGTTCTTTGGTTCATTTATAAAGATAAAAGTAGAATAAAAAGTATTAGGGGAAAAAAAGAGAAAATAAGCTGGATTTTTTCCACAATACCCTGGAATATCTGAATATGAGAAGTAGGCTGAATCTACATATAGCAGTTATACCGTTATCATACCATTATCATAACTATTAGTGCCCATTGGTGTCATGTGTACCAATAGTTATGATAACGGTATAACCGCTATATGTAGATTCAGCCATAGTTTTGCAACAAATAATTAAATACTTGCAAACTCAGCAGCATGCATTCGCGAATGATTCATGATTCCGGAGAAAAATGGCAAGAACTCATTGGTAAAATATTTATTAATTCCCTTTCACTTTTATAAGGTGACAGAGATTGATTCCACTGAAGGTCTTTAACCTCCCCCCAAAGATAAATTCCAACGCAGGCATATAGATGTTGGTTGAGTCTGGTGTAAGTAAACACCAGCACTGATTTTTATTGTTTTCTATATTTTACATTTGAATGTTTTCTGTACTGGGAAAATGTCCTACGTTGTGATGTTTTCTACTACACAATCCCTTCTGTGAGCATGGATAGTTGTGTAGCTGTCAAGAATGTTTGCAAATGATTGCTGTTGAGCATGTTGGCTACACAATTTGCCACAAATCGTGAAGAATCGCCCCTAGTGGGAAATGTGGCTTTGTTCTTAGCTACTCACTTATTTCTTGCCAATTTTGCTATGGTCTAGGGAGAATAGGACAAACAAGAACAGTTTGCTCAAACAACATATTTCAACACAGCTATGTCAAAGGCAACCAGGCAAATCCATACACAGAATCCCACCTGGTGCATCATTTCAAAGTTATGCAGAGGGCTGGTGTGGTGAATAGATTATTGGATCTAGAATCATAGAAAAGTAGGGTTGGAAGGGTCGTATAAGACCATCAAGTCCAACCCCCTGCTCAATGCAGGAATCCAAGTCAGAGCATCCCCAACAGATGGCTCTCCAACTGCGTCTTGAATGCCTCCAGTGTGGGAGAGCCCACCACCGCCCTAGGTAATGGGTTCCATTGTCGTATTGCTCTAACAGTCAGGAAGTTTTTCCTGATGTTCAGTCGGAATCTGGCTTCCTGTAACTTGAGCCCATTATTCCGTGTCCTGCAAACCTAGACTGATGAGGTTTGGGTGTGCAACCCTCCACTCAACCATTAATTTATTTTTATTATTTATTTAAAACATTTCTATACTGCCTTTCTGGAAGAACTAATCAAAGCAGTTTACAAAAACTCAGAAAACACAAATCACAAACAAATAAAACCATCATAAAATATTGCAGTGGAGGCTGGTGGCTCCGATGACGGGGGGCAGTGAATCTGCTCCGGGTTTCAGTCAGAACTAGACAGAACTCTAAAGGAGCTATCTAAGGCAGGAAGCCTTAAAAACCACAACCATTTAAAAACCCAAGTGGAAAGGATGTGTATGGCTCCCCGCTTCCTCAATGCAGAGAGAGTTGGGACCAGTCGTAGTTCTAGAAAGAAAGAATGCTTTACTGAGTTGAGGAGCCACACAGGAGAAAGCCCTTTGCCGTGTGCCCAGCAAGCGGTTCTCAGTGTCTTCAAGAGGGACTCTCCATGAATTTGAATTGATGGCCTTGGGCACTATTGCGTAGATAAAATGTGGAGGATGGGGAGAGAGAGAAACTATGTACATAGCTCTGAGGTCTTGAGGGGAAGGCCAGGATATAACTACATAGTTAATCTTATCCATCACAGGTCAATGGCCCATCCACCCACACAAACACACCCATTACCTCACAAAATCTAGATAAGTATGTCACATACAAGAGGGAACTAAATACAACACACTATGATGTCTACCAGCACAGAGGTCCAGGCAACTCCAGCAAGTAAGCCAAGCCACAAACTGTAGGTAGCCACCCCCTCTACCTTGCCCTTGGGTTGCTCACCTGACATCTGTAAAAATGACTAATTCCCCCGCCCCCACTTGACTGCCATACAACTAGAGAATGTTTCACAAAGCCAGAATGCCAAAATATATATTCTTCTGATAGTATTGCTGCTAAGTGAGGGAGCTTGATTATCTTGAGAACTTCATCTGCATATGTAAAAAGTGACAAGGAAAGGCTGTGGTTCTTATACTGCTCTCTCTGTAGTAGCTGTGCTGTTGCAGCATAAAGGATCTCTGACCTCATAGGGGGAGATCCAACCCCAAACTGCCCCCTTCCCATTCACCACAGAAAACTCTGCAAGATCCACAGCCCTCCCAGCCCCATACCCAGCATGGATATGAATTTAGACCAGCCCAGGAGGTGGTCTAGCTCAGTTTCTTTTATCTGTGAGGGAAAAAAAGTCCCATGGAGGGCAGGGAACAGGGGAAAGAAGAAGTAGTGGTCTCCACATTTCCACCCCGCCAGTATAAGCTCCAGTTGTGTGGGTCCTGTGGGGTTTAATTATAATAAAACTTGCAAGATATCACTGAACAAACATATCTTTAGTGAGAATAAAATTTTTACAAAACATGAAATGCTTTCCCAATACAAATAAATGTAACAATTAGTCCTTCTGAGTCGAAACAAAATTATGGTCCAAACAAACAACAATTCTTGCTGAGTTCAGACAAACAACACCAGGGATGCTGCTCAACAAGATCAGTCTGTCTGTCCCATCAGCCAGGACAACTAGGCTGGTGAGGACTAGGGAGAGGGCCTTTTCTGTGGAGGCCCCCACTCTGTAGAATTCTCCCTCCCTAGTGACCTCCACCATGCCCCCTCTTTGATGAGCTTCTGCTGGGCTTTGAAAACCTGGCTGTTCAGGTAGGCATTTGGGGTTGGTTAGGCTTTTTTTTTTAGCATAATGTTGTTTTGTTCAGTTGATTATATAAATTTGTGGTATTTTGCATCATTATTCCTATTGTATGCTGCCTAGAGTGGCTGGGTAGCTGGCCAGATGGGCGGCTAATAAATCTAATTAATAAATAAATAAACGTTCTTGCTTGCAATTTTGCAGTAGGCCAGTCCCAAAGTGTCTTTGGTTTCACAAGATGCTGGACCTTTCAGAAGTCTTTTTGTAGATGCCTTAACTTTAGACCAAAGGACAATCTACAATTGGTATCTTTTATGTTGTAGTTCAAGTTATTAGCCCTGCAATAATAATATAAACATAACAAATATTAAAGAAACAAAAATGATTCCCCGTCCCCTTGCAATTCTCCTATACACAAATATCAGTTCAGTTTACCTTATACAATGTGAGAAGAGCCCAGAATTATGAAGTTGTTTTCTAGCATTCAGCTTCCCAGCAGAACAAGCTGACTCTTTTTGTTTTTTTTTTTCTCTTAGCCCTCGCTCTGAGTGAGGACTCCACCCCTAAGGGGCTAAACTGTCTAGTCTATAGGGATTACACCATCCCAGCAGGGCTTAGGAAAGACTGGAGCATCCAACATCGCAGCACTCTGGTCTGAGAGTGTAGGATTGCCCTCTGCAGAGAAAGAGTGGCTGCATTGTGGTGGCCATGTGTCCTGCTTTAAGAACATAAGAACATAAGAAGAGCCATGCTAGATCAGACCAAGGGTCCATCCCGTCCAGCATTCTATTCAAACCATGGCCAACCAGCCATTGACCAGGAACCCACAAGCAAGGCATGAGCACAACAGCACCCTCCCACCCATGTTCCCCAGCAACTGGCTTACTGCCTCTGGTACTAGTGGTAGCACATAGCTAGCCAAGTGTGGTCGCACCATAGATTTGTATAGGAGCAGTATGGTATTGGCAGTTTCATTCTCAGTTCCTTTTCTAATTATGCCTAACATGGAGTTTGTCTTTCTTACAGCGGCCACACACTGGCTTGACATATTCATTGAGCTGTCCACCACAACCCCAAGATCTCTTTCCTGGTTGGTTACTGCTAGCTCAGATCCCATCAGGCTATACTTGAACTTGGGATATTTTGCCCAACATGCATCACTTTACACTTGCTTACATTGAACCGCATTTGCCATTTAGATACGCATCCACCAAGGTTAGAGAGATCTGCTTCTGATATATTTAAAGAATTCTTTACTGTTGGCCTTGATGTTGTTAGTGATATGCTCTTCATAATGCTTTCTTGCATCTCTTATTGTCTGCTTGCATAGCCTTTGTGCAAGCTTGTGCTGCGTTTTGTTTTCCTCACTTGGGCAAGACTTCCATTTTCTGAAGAAAGCTCTGTTTTCTCCGATAGCTCCCTTAAAACTGCTTGTTAACCATGCCAGTGACCTCCTTGGCTTGGCACTGTGATCACTGTTTCCAACTGGTTTAACAACATTTACATCTCGTACTAGGTCCTCGGCAACACCATTTAGGATTAAATCCAAGATGGTCTCCCCTCTGGTCAGTTCCATGACCAGCTATTCTAGGGCACAATCATTTAGGGCAGAGCTTTCCAAACTTTTCATGTTGGTGACACACTTTTTAGACATGCATCATTTGGTGACACGGTAATTCAGTTTTACTAGCAAACCGGAGATTAAACTAACCCGTTATAAGAGATACGGACACATACATAAATTGTAATAACAAAATGTATGGGGATACAACATATCTCATGAAAACCTTTCGTTTATATTTTTAAAAATATATGATTTGTAAGATAATAATATACATTGTTGTCATTTATGAGTAACAGTATGTAAATATGTGCAAGAATTTTAAAAAGTTGAATAACACCAGTAACTACTTACCATTTTAATGGCATGTATGAGGTTGATGGGATGAACACGGCTTTTCAATATTTGGTGGAATATTAGATAAAGACACTCGCATTTCGTCATCAAGCATTTTTAAGCTTCCACGTTTCAGTGGCTTTAAGTTTGCCATCGTTGAAAAGGATACTTCACAAATGTATGCAGTACAAAACTGCAGAAGAATTTTTAACGCTTTTTAAGCTATGTTTGGATGCATTTTTGAAATGCGAATCCAAAAGCTGTCTAAGTCATCCTGTTCATGAATCATTAACAGATTTCGATCATTTTTTATGTCAGCTAATTCTTCTTCAATAAGTGAAAAGTTCCTCATTACAGTTGAAAGAAATGGATTTCTGATCCAATCATAGTCTTGGATTTCAACATTTGGGAAGTAATGATGGAACTTTCTCTCCAAGCAATGTTAAATGGTCAACAATTAGCGAGCTGATGTCACATTTTAGCTGGCACTCAGCAGTTTTGCAAAACATTTCAAAATTTCCTTCTTTCACTTTCCTTTTCCAAATTGCTATTTTGTCTCTCATAGCACAAATTTTATCTACCGCTGTTAAGATATTTTCTCCTTTTCCTTGCATACTGGTGTTTATTTTATTCAAATGTTCAAATATGTCAGCAAGATATGCCAATTTTGTGCACCAAAGTTTGCTTTGAATTAGATCGCAGAATTCATTTTGCTGATTTTCCTCAAAAAGTTTAATCATCATTTCCCTCAATTCATATACACGACAAAGCACTCAACCTCTTGAGAGCCAACGAACTTCTATGTGTAGTAGAAGATTTTTAAACCTTGCCCCCATGTCTTCACAAATATGAGCAAATAATCTTGATTGAAGAGGTCTACTTTTAATGTAATTGACCATTTGAACCACTTTGTCCAAAACGTTTCTTAATTCATTTCCAATGGTTTGCGCGACTAGTGCTTCGCAATGTAAAAAGCAATGAGTAATTATAATATTTTCATTCTCTTTCTTTGCTAAAGCTATAAACCCTTTTGTTGAACCAACCATTGAGGGTGCGCCATCTGTGCATATTCCTACACAATTTAACCATTGCAAATTATTTTCCTTCATGAAGCAATCAAAAGTTTTAAATATATCTTCACCTCTAGTCCTCATTGGAAGTTCTAGACACCACAAGAATTGCTCAATAATTCTGTCAGTATGAATGAAACTTATAAAAACCAATAATTGTGCTAACCCACTGTTGCTTCATCTAATTGCAATGTAAAGATCATACTATCGTCTTGAAAAATATCCTTCATGTCATCAGAAATGTCTTGAATACGTCTCCTGATTGTGTTATCTGCCAGAGGGATTTTATTAACTTCTATCTCAAATTTGGGCCCAAACATTGTTCGAACAATAGCACAGCAAGATTCCTTTATGGTGGTTTCGGCAATAGCATGTGGGTCTTTGTTTTTGGCAATTATTTGAGCAACCAAGTAACTTGCCTTTTGAGCTTTCTCTGATGTCTTCATTCTCTTTGTGAATGATGCAGACTGCTTCTTTATAGATTTTGAAAGCTCAGTACAGTATTCTACTGGTTTTTCTGACAAATGACAGTGTTTTGAGATAAAATGATGCTTTAATTTATTTGGTGCCATACTTTCATTTGCAAGTATATCCCCACAAACTAAACACTGGGGACAAGGATTGTTTTCATTCCCAGAAAAAGTGAACCCCAGTTTCATATAATCTTTACTGTATAAACGAGGCTTGGAAATTGTTCCTTTACACTTCTTATGTACTAATACAGACCGTTCAACAGTTGATTCTTGCGTAGTTTCCTCTATAGCGGCTACATTTTGTTCATTGCAAACATCATCTTCACCAGATGTCCTTTTCTTAATTAGAAAGGTATCCATTTTACAGGTAATTCAACTGCAATGTAATGAATAAATCTATGCAAATGTATTTCTAGGTTTTAGCATTAACTAAATATGAAAATAACAGGACTGTTTTTAGCGCTTATCTTTCTCTGTTTTTTCTTATGAAAATAACAGCACCTGCGCTCCACTCCCACAGTGATAAAGTGAGATAAAGGTAGGAATCAGGACCAGGAGAAAATGTGAAAAATAAACAAAATTAACTAAAGTATTTACAATACATATTAGGACACATAGGTCCAGGTAGGAGCTCAGCTGCAAAAACACATGAAGTAGAGAAGCAAAAGTCCAACAAAAATGGTGTAAATATATATGTCTCACTACAAGGCTATACTGCTGTAAATATTTGCAATGCCTATGTCAAGAGTCCACTTCCAGCACTCTCCAGTGGTACACTGCCAGTGGGTGGTTAATCCACAATTACAGCAGAGTAAAAATAAAAATAAATGGCAGAAATCAACTGAGCTCCATTCCGACTGGCCAAGATGGCGGACGGCCCGCTTGGTGCAGTCCCAGGTGGCGTTTCTACCTGCGCGTTACTCTGGCCTGGCCGCGTGGCAGTGCGATGCTGAAGTCTGCAAAGGGCATGCCCGAAACCACGCAGGGCTGGTGGCCACTGCCACTTCTCCGTGCCGGTGTCAGCCGAGCTCTGCTCCCAGGGCAGTGCCTCCTTTCCCCTCTCTTCGCCTCACGCCTCTACCTTTCCGGGGAGCGCAGGCTCAAAGCTCCTCGCCTGCCCGGCGCAGCCCTCCCTGCTCTGGGGGCGTCCAGCAGGCCGTTATTCTCTCCTGCTGCCCTGCAGCCACACCGAGGACACGGCGAAGCCTCTCGCCCGAGCTGATTGCAAATTGCTCGACTAATTGCTCCACTAACTTTGAATTCTCCATGCTCCTCGTGCAGCCAGCGTTACCACACTCCAACACCGCCAATCACGTGCATCCTACGTCAAGATGCCACGTGATCCTAAAGCAGCTAATGTTAAAGCACCTAAGCCTTAGCAGCTAAGCTTCTTTAACATTAGCTGCTTTAGGAAGTTCCGGGGGAGGGTCCAAGGGAAGCAAACGTGAGTAAGGGAGCTCCATGGTGCCCTTCCGCACAATTTTCTGCATTTCGCGCAACACACCTACACACTGCTGCCGACACACTAATGTGTCGCAGCACACAGTTTGGAAAGCTCTGGTTTAGGGCATCCAGAAATTTAACCTCTTTGTCATGGCTGGAACATGCATCTATCCAGTCAATGTGGGGGTAAATGAAGTTGCCCATTATTACAACACTTCCTTGTTTGGAGTAGGGGTGTACGAAAATCACTTACCTTTTGGGGATTATGCTGATGGTGCGGGGAGAGGCATTCCGTCCCTCCCCCCGGAATCCTCGCCGGGGGGGGGAGGCGCTCTGTTCCTCCCCCCCCAGAATCCTGGATGGCCAGCTGTGCTCCGCAGCAATTCTGCGGAGCCGCCGGCCAGCTCCGCCAGCAGCTGAACATCCGGCCGCTGGCTAGCAGAGACGCAAACGGCGGCGGCCATAGCCGCCGCCGTTTGCGTCCCTGCAATCAGCCGTGATAGGCTACGTAAATGTTTACATATGTTTTTAAATGTTTTTAATCAGCCGTGATAGGCTACATAAACATTTACGTAGCCTATCACGGTGTTTTTTTAAAATTTAGCCGTGATAGGCTACATAAATCTTTACGTAGCCTATCACGTTTTTTTGTTTTTGTTTTTTTTTAAACCTGAAAATGGCGGTGGCGGCGGCCGGTCGGAAGTCCGGCTGCCGCAGCTGCCGCCGCCGAACCACCGCCGCAGCCGCCACAGCCAGGAAGATCCGCCCAAGGTAAGTCCCGTCCTGGGGGGGTGGCGGGGGGGTGGCAGGCCGTTCCGCCACTAATTTCGGGGGGCCTAATGCGCTGGCATTTGGCCTCCCCGAGATCCGTGACGGAACTTTCGTACATCCCTAGTTTGGAGGCCTCCCTGATTTCGTTTTCCATCTCAAGGTCACTCTGAGCATTCTGGTCTGGGGGACAATAGCATGTTCCTAGTTCTAAATTAGTTTTGGAGCCTGTTATTGTCACCCACAGTGCTTCTGTGGAATAGCCTACCCCTTTTAGGTGTTCTAGTCCATTCGATACTATGTCCTCTTTGATGTACAGGGCAACTCCTCCCCCAGTACGCCCTTCCCTGTCCTTCCTATAGAGTTTATATCCAGGGATGACCGTATTCCACTGGTTCTGTCCACCAGGTTTCTGTAATGCACACTATATGCCGGTTTTCCTTTAAAATCAAGCATTCCAACTCTCCCATTTTGGCTCAGAGGCTTTTAGCATTTGCATAAAAACACCTATACATGGTATCCCTCCCCAGATGCCTCTGGTGTGTGCATCTTTTGCTATGGGACATTGGCCCCTTTGACTGGCTATTATGTTCTACTATGTACTACTGGTCTATTTCCTTGCCTTCTACATTTGGCTGATCAAAAACATTTTCAACTCCATCCCTTTGGGATGATTTAACCCAAACCTGATGCTTCCCAGCTCCTGTTGGCTTTCCCCAGGGCTTAGTTTAAAAGCTGCTCTGCCACCCTTCTTATGTTCAGCGATAGCAGTCTGGTTCCATTTTGGTTCAAGTGGAGTCCATCTTTTTTGTACAGGCCTGGCTTGCCCCAAAACATTCCCCAGTGCCTAACAAATCTGAACCCCTCCTCCCTGCACCACCATCTCATCTGCATACTGTTGAGACTCCTCAGGTCCGCCTGTCTAGCTGGCCCTGCATGTGGAACAGGTAGCATTTCAGAGAAAGCCACCTTGGTGGTCCTGGATTTCAACTTCCTACCTAGCAACCAAAATTTGGCTTCCAGGACCTCACAATGACATTTCTCCACATCATTGATACCAATATGGACCACAACCACTGATCCCCACCCCCCTGCTGGCTCTCTACCTTCATAATTGATTTTTTATTTTGGTGTGTTTTCCCTGGAAAACTTAGTTGTTTACTACAAGAAGGTGGGGAAATTATTTATAGTTATCTATTTACAGTTACTTACTGTGAGTATGGAATAGGGAGGAAAGAGTCTACTGCCCTGGCTTCCTTGCCCTGTTGCTATACTCTCACAGTTGCTTAACTCACTTGTTTGCTGTTGTTTTGTCACTGGGGCTGAGACACTTCATCACTGGGGCTCCTCACATTCATAGAGCTGGCTCCCTTGCAAGTGTGCCTTCTTATATAGATAGGCCCAACTGCTGCTGCAGTGAATCTGATTGGAGGGCCTCATTTGAAAAGTAAGGGAGGTTGTGTGTGAACTCCTGATCACCACTGACTTCAGTGGCTGCGAATGTAGGTCAGTTGCCCATCCCCCGCCCCAGTGAATGGTGATTCCTATTTAGGAAGGAGGACTATTAACAGTAGTCAATGGGAGACCTATTGAGGGGAGATCCTCTAGTCAATTGGTCGTTGGAGGGGACAGCAGACAAAGGGTAGGTGATTTGGGAAGGCTGTGGCTTGCAAGGTCTGGATCTTTTTTCGGTGTGTTTTTTAAAACTTGAATGATATGTCTTAAAGTTGCTTTCTTTAGTGAACTGCTCTTTAAGGCCTAAAGCCTGAGCCTAAAATGAGCCCAATCTGAGGCTAGCCTGCACTTTTTCCTGCTTTAAGCAGACTCTGTTTTGCAGAACACAGTCCTCTCTTCAAAGGGCTGTCCAATCCAAGTCTGGTTTAAAGAGAAAGAGCCCTAAGCAGGGACAGCCAGCAGGCCTTTGAAGTTGCCCATCACCAATGAGCACCCTGGCAGCAGACTGAGCAGGCACACAGGTCATCCAGTCAGTTTTCTCCACAATGGTGTGATGTTCTATCTAGATTATAGTAGTCATTCATTCATTCATTCATTCAGTGTATAAGTTGACCTATAGCTGAAGCTTTCAGGACAATGTAGTAATTAATTCTACATTTGTAATTTTGTATTATATATAAAAAATTAGCATATGCAAATGTCATGCAAATCTCTGTCCTCTTTGTCTTCTTTGGCAATGCATTTCCTCTTTTTTGACAACTTTAAGATGTAATGGTATGCATGCTTACTTCAGGGGCAGATCACACTGAGTTCAGTAGAATTTAGTTTTGAGTAAACATGCATAGGATGAAACAGTCAGCCTGCAGATCTGGTATTAACTGAGAGTGTGGATTGTGACAGTCAAGTTGATTAATGCATAAGCCAAAGGCCATGGACTTATGCTGTTACGCTGTTCAGCAAATACATAAAGATATAATTTATTATTGATGTATCTTTTAGTGGGATCTACCTTCCCACTAAATCTACCACCCCCACCCCCTGGCATCCTAAAATACTCCTTTGGCTTTTGGCTGTGAAACTGATAAAATGGGGAAGATAAAATAACAACTAGACAATGATGCAAAATTAAATGAAGTCCCTGTTTTCTCATCAGGGTCTCATAGTGGTACAGACGCTGTCATCAGCATGCTACCTCTGCATGCTATGTGCCCCTGCTGTTGGCACCAGGAAGGCAATCTCACTTTTGCAATACTAGCAATAAATTATGCAACTTCAATTTTCACTGGACATGCCAAAACAGAGTTCTCCATTTGGAGAGGCGGAAGCCTTTTTTTCACCCCTATAATGAGTTAAAATGTGATTACAGCACAGAGACAGTTCATGGCTGATGACTGCTATAAGCCATATTTCCAAATATTACAAGGTGGCCTGACTAATAAAAGTCTGGCCCATTTTTCTGTCAAGTGTCATTCCTAAAATGTAAATAATGCACTGCACATCACACAATGCACATCAATTAATACTATGAGATACATGCACGCACGCATGCACGCACATATATATTCATCCAAAGAAATTTATGGAAGTGACTTGTTTGGTGGTATAAATGAATTGACTGAACATTCCCAAAAAAGAAAAGCCAACTGAAGATAGAAACTATATTGGAAGAGGAAGAAGAAACCCACAAAGCCATGGGGAAATGGTAATTTCACAGGTCAGATATATGAAGGCATGTGTTAAATGTACAAGGAGTTGGAATAATACTTAAGCTTAAATATATTTAATTTAATTTAGAATATTTATAAGCTGATCTTCAGCAATGTTGTCAAGGCGGTGAATAATACAACAATAAAATCACCATTTAAAACAATGCATTACAAAAACTACAGTGACAAAAGACACTAAGATAAAAATGCCAGCACAAATCTCATCAGACACCTGGACAAGTAATAAGGTTTTTAACAGTCCCAGAAAAGAAAAAAAAGAAAAAGAATGCTGCCAAATACATGTGTCAGTAGAGGGCATTCCAGAGGTGGCATGCCACAGTCAAAAGGGCCCTATCACCTTTCATCACCCACCTCACTTCAGAAGGTGAAGGGACAGAGAGCAGGGCCTAGGCTAATCTCAACACCTGGGCAGGTTCCTCCAGGAACAGATTCTTCAAGAAACCTAGTCCCAAGCCATTTAAGGATAAGGAGTAGGGGTGTATGAACCCCATCTACCCAAGTCCGCTGGGGGGTCTGCGGGGGGGGGGGAGGCGATCCGTTCCTCCCCCCCGGAATCCTCCCTGGCCGGCTCTGGTTTGCATCAAGTCTGCGGAGCCACCAGCCGGGTCTGTCCACTGCCGGACTACTGGATTGCAGATGCAAATATGCCATTTGCGTCCCTGTTCCTTCATGCGATAGGCTACGTAAAGATTTATGTAGCCTATCACGGCAAAGAGCAGGGGTGCAAATGGTGTCCGCTATGCTGAATGCCATTTGTGTCCGCAGTCTGGCAGCAGATGGACCTGGACGCGAACTTCATGGGGTGGTGGAGGTGTGTGGTCCGTTCTGCCATGGACTCTAGGGGGGGGCGGATTCTAAGAATCCGGCCTCATTGGAGTCTGTGGCGGAATTCTCTGCCATCCCTAATTTGGAGATCAGAGCCAGCACTTTTAATTGTGCCTAAAAATGGACCAAATGTCAGTGTAACTGTTTAAGAAGGCTTTCTCTGTGGTGTCGCCTTAGATTTGGAAGATTCTAGAAAGCTCTGCCCAGAACCTAATTTGTACTCTTTTCAGTGAAGACGTATCTTTTTATCTTGGCATTTTAATTAGCATAACTTCTCAGTCTGCTTTTGAAACGGAAACTGTAATCAACATTTTTATCTGCTGTTTTTTATTACAGCTGTTGGATGTTAGCTTTCAATATTGCATTGCTTAGATTGTACACCGCCCTGGAATCTCATGGGACGAAGAGTGGTATAGAAATGTTTTAAGTCAATACATTCTGCACTAACGGATGTTTCTGAACCCTCAAAGGCAGCCCCATGTAAACCAAAACTGTATCCTTCGAAATTCACACTTCTCCAGATTTTGCAATGGAGTTCTCCAATTAAAAAACATGTACAAAAATGTGTATATTAGGGAAACGTGTATATTAGGGAAAATCACATTCAAGAATGCATTATGTTAGGAAAATTGCTTGCAATAAATGTGTATATTAGGCAAAGATGCATACAAAATGCATGTGTTAGGAGAAAAGTGAAAAAAATGCTTATGAATGTTCACACAACTCTTTAAAAAAAATCTCAACATTCGGGATGAAGCGAACTTAAGACTGGAGAAATTCTCAAAGTTTGAGATGAACCAAACTTAAATTGGGAGAATGGGAAACTGAGAGAAACCAAAACTGATTCATTCACTGCTATTTCTGGATGATTTGTAGTAAATTGACAAGTATTTCTGATCCACAGTTTCTGGTTCACAATCACAGCAACAAAATGACCGGGTGGCCTTAAATTATTCTGCTTAAATAATGCTTGGGGTACCCAGAGTGGATTTTTGTGAGAAAGACTGAGAACTCTGTTTAGTTCTGCTACTCAAAACAGGTTCCTGAGCTCAGAATTCTTTAGTTCTAAGTGTATGTCTTTTGCTCCGATTGGTGGATCTTAGGGTTCTTGTAAAAAAACAACAACCCCTGAGTAGATCCCAAAAGTCCGAAGTCTGCCCACCCCTGTTGTAGACCTTAAAGGTTTCTTGGACTCCTTTATGTACCAGCATCTGTGTTTTTTTCCTTGTGTGTTGTTTCATTATGAACTATCTGTGAAAAATCTCAAGGATATTTCATCTATGTTGCCAAGCTATAAAATGGACCACCTGCCACTGATGATTTCTGAGGTTTTATACAAAGATTCTGCAGATGTTCTGCACAGCATCAGACATAATCAGTAGCTGTACACAAAAAATAATAGTCGAAGTTAATACTCCCTGAACACAATTTTATATTAAAGATGGGGCTTAATTTCATTCAGAAACGAGACAGCAAAAATAGCCTGCAAAGTCTGATATTTCAGATGTCTAGTGAAGCCTGACAGGCAGGCAAGCCTTGTATGGCTTTCAAATGATTGTAAGGGGCAGGATCCAACAGGGGCCTTGCGCACACAGCCAGCACTGCTGGTCACTGTCCTCACGCAGCCCCTACAACTTGCAGCTGCGATGTGGCACTTCTATGGCAAGCCCCAAATGAGTGGGAACACGCGTTTCCGGATGGCATGACCTGCCCCTTCCAGAAATGAGCATTTCTGCTCATTTCGGGGCTTGCCCCTGGAAGTGCTACATTGTGGCCACAAGTGGTAGGGGCTGCACACGGACCATGACCAATGGGGCTGGCTGTGTGCAGAATGGAACCAGCCGTGCTGGCCACACACAGAAGCGCCCTATTGCATACAGCCCATACACTTGAACACAGCTCTTTAGTTTTGTTGCGAGACTAAGAGTGCAACCCCCTACAAGTCTACTCAAAAGTAAGTCCCATTGAGTTCAGTGTGGCTTAAGAACATAAGAAGAGCCATGCTGGAACAGACCAAGGGTCCATCTAGTCCAGCATTCTGTTCACACAGTGGCCAAACAGTTGGCAACCAGGAACCCACAAGCAAGGCATGAACACAACAGCACCCTCCCAGCCATGTTCCCCAGCAACTGGTGTACATAGGCTCACTGCCTCTGGTACTGGAGATAGCACATAGCCATCAAGACTGGTAGCCATTGGTAGCCTTTTCCCCCAGGAATTTGTCTAACCCCCTTTTAATGCCATCCAAGTGAGTGGCCATCACTACTTCCTGTGGCAGCGAATTCCAAGTTTAACTATGTGCTGTGTGAAGATGTACTTCCTTTTATCTGTCCTGAATCTCCCACCAATCAGCTTCATAGGATGACCCCAGCTTCTAGTATTATGAGAGATGGAGAAAAATGTCTTCCTATCCACATTCTCCACACCATACATAATTTTGTAGACCTCTACCATGTCTCCCCTTAACCTCCTTTTTTCCAAGCTAAACAATCACAGCTGTTGTAAGCTTCTGTCATAGGGGAGGTGCTCCAGCCCCTTGATCACTTTAGTTGCCCTTGTCTGCACTTTTTCCAGCTCTACAATATCTTTTTTTAGGTATGGTGTGGTGACCAGAACTGTACACAGTATTCCAAGTGTGGTCGCACCATAGATTTGTATAGGAGCAGTATGATATTGGCAGTTTTATTCTAAGTTCCTTTTCTAATTATGCCTAACATGGGGTTTTTTACAGCGGCTGCACACTGAGTTGCCATCTTCATTGAGCTGTCCAGTCCACCACAACCCCAAAATCTCTTTCCTGGTCAGTCACTGCTAGTTCAGATCCCATCAGGCTAGACTTGACCTTAGGATTTTTTGACCAACATGCATCACTTTACACTTGCTTACATTAAACTGCATTTGCCATTTAGATGCCCATTCTCCCATTTCGGAAAGATCCTTTTGGAGCTCTTTGCAATCCCTTTTTGTTTTACGACCCTAAATAATTTGGTGTCATCCACAAAGTTGGCCACTTCAGTGCTCACTCCTAATTCAAGATCATTTATGAACAGGTTGAAAAGCATTGGTCCTAATACAGATCCCTGTGGGACCCCACTATTTACTTCCCTCCATTGGGAGAATTTAACATTTATTCCTACTCTCTGCTTTCTGTTCTTTAACCAGTTACTGATCCATAAGAGGACCTGTCCTCTTATTTCATGACTGCTAAGTTTGCTCAGGAGTCTTTGGTGAGGGACTTTGTCAAAGCCTTTTGAAAGTCCAAGTAAACATTATCTACCAGATCACCTCTGTCTACATGTTTCTTGACACTCTCAAAGAACTCTAAAAGGTTAGTGAGACAGGACTTACCTTTGCGGAAGTCATGTTGATTCTTTTTCTGCAGGGCTTGTCCTTCTATATACTTACTAATTTTATGTTTAATAATGCCTTCAGCCAATTTACCCATAACAGACTAGGGGTGTGTGAACCCCACCTACCCAAGTCCGCCACGGAGTCCACGGAAGGGGGAAGCGATCCATTCCTCCCCCTGGAATCTTCCCTGGCCGGTTCCACTCCGCAGCGAGTCCGCGGAGCTGGTGGCTGGGTCCATCCACTGCCGGACTGCCAGATTGCAGACTCAAATGGCATCCAGCGTAGCGGATGCCATTTGCATCCCTGCTGTTTGCCATGATAGGCTACGTAAATCTTTATGTAGCCTATCGCATGAAGGAACAGGGATGCAAATGGCGTCCACTACACTGGATGCCATTTGCATCCGCAGTCTGGGCAGCGGACGGACCCAGCGGTGGCTGGTAGGATCCGGCCAGCGCGAACTTTGCAGGGTGGTGGAGGTGAGTGGTCCATTCTGCCACCGACTCCGGGGGGCTGGATTCTTAGAATCCGGCCTCACTGGAGTCAGTGGCAGAATTCTCTGCCATCTCTATAACAGACGTTAAGCTAACTGGCATGTAATTTCCCGGATCCCCACTGGATCCCTTTTTGAAAATTGGTGTTACATTGGTCGTCTTCCAGTCCTCTGGTACAGAGACTGGTCTTACGGACATGTTGCTTTTTTTGGCTAGAAGATCAGCAATTTCATATTTGAGTTCTTTAAGAAGTCTAGGATGGATACCATCTGGGCCCGGTGATTTATTTGCTTTCAATTTATCTATAAGGTTGAGAACTTCATCTTTTGTAACCACTATTGCCTCAGCTCCTCAGACTCCCTTCCTGAAAACATCAGTTCAGGCACAGGTATCTGTCCCATATCTTCTGCAGTGAAGACAGATGAAAAGAATTTATTCAGCTTCTCTGCAGTCTCCTTGTCCTCCTTCAGTACTCCTTTAACTCCATTGTCATGCAGTGGTCCAACTGCCTCCCTAGCTGGTTTTCTGCTTCTGATATATTTAAAGAATTCTTTACTGTTGGCCTTGATGTTGTTAGCGATATGCTCTTCATAATGCTTTCCTGCATCTCTTATTGTTTGCTTGCATTGCCTTTTTGCAAACTTGTGTTGCCTTTTGCTTTCCTCACTTGGGCAAGACTTCCATTTTCTAAAGGAAGCTCTCTTTTCCCTAATAGCTCCCTTAACACTGCTCATTAACCATGCCGGCGACCTCCTTGGCTTGGTCCTACCTTTCTTAACCTGTGATATACATTTTAGCTGGGCTTCTATTATTGTAGTTTTGAGTAATCTCCAAGCCTTTTGAAGGTATTTAATCCTCATGACTCTCCCTTTTAAGTTCCTCTTCACCACTTCCCTCATTTTAGAGAAGTTTCCTCTTTTGAAGTCAAATGTGACTATGTTGGACTTCCTGAGCAATTTTCCACTGAAATATATATTAAATCTGATAGCACTGTGATCACTGTTTTCAACTGGTTCAACAACATTTACATCTCGTACTAGGTCCTCAGCGACACCATTTAGGATTAAATCCAAGATCGCCCCCCCCCCCCTCTGGTCGGTTCCATGATGAACTGTTCTAGGGCACCATCAGTTAGGGCACTGAGAAATTTAACCTGGAATCGTTTCGGGCATCAAATAATTTTATCTAGAAGCTTACTTCTAGGTAAGTGGGTATAGGGATGTGTGAATCAGCAAAACATTTTTGTACACAGTTTTTGATTGGAGAATTCCATTGCAAAATTCAGAGAAGTATGGATTTCAAAGGCCAAAACTCAAAGGGAGTTTTGGTTAGCATAGTGGTTCGAAAGGGTGAAATTAGGTAAATTTGCATTAAAATGTAAACAGAATGGATTTCTATTAGGTGCTGCTGCTGGCTATGGGGCTTTTGGTTCTTTTTTTTTTTTTTTTGCACACTTCCAGACCAGTTACCCACTACCTACCATTCCCCCATGTCAAAAGGCTCAAAAGGTAAGTTCCACTATGTGCAATACGCACACTGAAGCAAGAGACACCCACAGTAGACAGTGCTAGCAGGAAATGATTAGAATGATGGGGGATGGGCTAGAATGTCCTGTGGGAGGGGATTCTAATTTTCTTTCTTTCTTTGGAGGAGGAGGTGGAGTGCTGACCCCCTCCCACTTAGCATCACCCCTGCTCACCCAGTGCCCAGCGCCCAGGTCTAACACAAAGATGCAACATGAAAAGCATATTCTCAATAATGAGTACCAGATATCAGTTATCAAATATTTAGAATGAATTGTTTCACACACACACACACACACACACACATGACTATTCTCAATTATGTGCAGGACTTTTTAAAAAAATAAATTAATGATTGCATAAAACAGCTAAACGTAAAGGTGTCCCCAACCAGTCGTGTCCGACTCTAGGGTGCGGTGCTCATCCCCATTTCTAAGCCGAAGAGCCAGCGCTGTCCGAAGACGCTTCCGTGGTCATGTGGCCGGCATGACTGAACACCGAGGTGCATGGAACGCTGTTACCTTTCCCGCCGAGGCGGTACCTATTTATCTACTTGCAATTTCTTGCTTTCGAACTGCTAGGTTGGCAGAAGCTGGGACTGAAGACGGGAGCTCACTCCGTCATGCAGCACTCAGGTCTCGAACTGCTGTCCTGCCAGTCTGCAATTCAGCGTCTTAACCACTAAGCCACCACGGCCCTGATTACAAATGTATTGAAATTCATGGAAGAGTTGTTACAGATTCTAGTTTCAATTCTACAATTGTCAGTAGTTCAGAATAGTTTATAACAGCAAATTTTAATTATCATATTTACATAATCTATTGAAATCTATTAATACTAGAAGGACTTGTAGTGATACTAGGCCAGTAACTTCATAACACAAAACAGAATGAGGCAAAAGCCCCAGAGATGCAAGCATACAATGAATTATTCTTTCAGTATTATATGTGCAAATTAGAGCAATTAAATTACGAAATGCTCAGTCACGTTTCATTTCTTTACATTAATTAACATGTTGATGGAAGAATAGCTGATTGTAAAAAGTAAGCAGCTGCAAACAAGAGAAGAGGCATCATAAAGTAACGAATCATTTGCTCCAGATTGCTCTTAACAAGTTCTTCATAGACAATTGACTGGTCCAAAAAGAAAATTCGTAATTCTCTTACATTTCATGTAGCAACATGATGGAATAAAAATGAATAATAAACCCTGAGGGCTTGTTTAGACATTATGTTACTTTGAGTTTTCTTAGGGCCACTGACAGCATAGACAGTCCTCAGTGCAAATGAGAGGCAGACAGGTAGGGATGTCAGAGAATTCCGCCACGGATCTTGGTGAGGCCAAATGTCAATGCATTCGGCCCCCCAAGCTCCGTGGCAGAACGGCCTGCCACTCCCCTGCCCCCCGCGGATCCCCCCAGGACGAGACTTACCTGGGGCGGATGTTCTGGATGGCGGTGGCTCCAGCAGCGGCTGTGGCAGCGGCGGCTGGTCTTCCGACCATTTGCCGCCGCTGCCATTTGCAGTCTGTTTCCCCCCCCCATTCGTGATAGGCTACGTAAAGACTTGCGTAGCCTATCACGTCTGGGCTTTAAAAAAAACAACGCGTACGCAAATAGCGGCGGCTATGGCCGCCATTTGCGTTCCTTATTTTTGGCCGTCTTAGTCTACGTAAATATTTATGTAGACTAAGACAGTGAATATAAAGGGGAACGCAAATAGTGCCCGCTACGCTATTTGCGTTCCCCCTTATTTTCGCCATCTTAGTCTACGTAAATATTAACGTAGACTAAGACGGCCAAAAATAAGGAACGCAAATGGCGATGGCCATAGCCGCCGCCATTTGCGTATGCATTTGGGTTTTTTTAACCCAGATGTGATAGGCTGAATACAGTTTGCGTCCCTGCTAGCCAGCGGCTGGATGTCCAGCTGCTGGTGGAGCCAGCCAGTGGCTCCGCAGAATCCCTGCGGAGCGGAGCCAGCCAGCCAGGATTCCGGGGGGAGGGACAGAGCGCCTCCCCCCCCCCAGCGGAACCCGGAGGAGCCAGGTAAGCGGGGTTTCGTACACCCCTACAGACAGGCTCCCTGGCAGCCAGTTTTGAGTCTCAGAAATCATAGAGAGTTGGGAGTGCATGCCTCTTCTGCAGTTTTGATGGGTATTCCTCAGCAATCTAGAAGCTACACTTTAGAGATATTCTAGGTCAACATTTCCCAACTTGGTGCTTTGTTGAACTTCAACTCCCATCATAGCTAATGGACATGCTTGGCTGGGAATGATGGGAGTTGCTGTCTAACACATCTGGAGGGCACGAGGTTGTTCCCAAGGCTGTTCGAGGCCTACCATTTTGTATGCCCAGGTGCCCCTCCTAATGGTTCCAACTTCTGCTGCCAGTCATTGGAGGTTCATGCCTTGGCCCCTTACAGAATAATTTCCTTTGCCAGTTTCTTGCTGCCTGAAGTATTCTTAGGTTGGTTAAGTAGTCTTCTTGCCACTTGTTGTTTTTCTTTTTGTTGGGACAGCATTACATTTATTTCCTATTTCAACAAGGGAATGGTGTTTACTTTAGGCTTCAGCCAGTCTGTCAGGCCTCAGCCAGATTCAGAGATGGGCAGCATGATGGATGACTTCTGTGGGTCTGAAGGACCACAGCGGATGACGTGGTCCAAGGCAGACAAGTGGTCATAATTCAGAATAGGCAGAGACAAAGTGAACCGAAGTTGTTCAGCAGCTGCTATTTGCTCGAATTGAAGAACTAGGTCTGAAGCCAGAGTTTGGTGGATATGGAGTAGGTGTTGGGGTCAGCTTACAAGCAGGCTGCTAGGGTAGTCATGTGTACTCATTTAGAGGGGACAGTCCTCTATTTGAAGGGCTGCTAGAGGGCAGTTCTCTATTTGGAGGGCTGCCAGAGGACTGTCATCTATTTTGAAGGCATCCTCTATTTGAAGGGCTGTCCAGCCCAAGTCTAGTTTAAAGAGAAAGGACCATCAGGAGGGAGAGCTGGGCCTTGAAGCTGCCCATCAACAGCACTTGGACAGCAGACTGAGCAAGGCACACAGGTCACCTGGTCACAATCTTCCATGCACTGGTGAGATGTACGGTATTTCTGTTCAGATTACAGTAATCAGTTCTAAATTTGCATCTATACCTGTCAATTAGCATATGCAAATTTTATGCAAATTTGAGTCCTCTTTTGTCCTCTTCATTTGTGATGCATGCCCTCTTTTTTGGTGATTCACAAGCGGCCACCCTAGGCCCCTGGGAGCATCTCCAAAATGGCATTTGGCCCTTGGGTGCAAAGAGGCTCTACACTGCTGGGCTAGACAGGCCTATGATCTGCCCTGGTATAAAGACATCTGCACTGCCCTCTGATGAGATGTACTATATTTCTATTTAGATTACAATAACTATTTCTAAATTGGCATCCATGCATATAAATTAGCATATGCAATCGTTTGTCTCCTTCTGACCTCTTTTTTGGTGATTTGCAAGTGGACACCTTGGCTGGTATTAGCTGGATCTTGATTTATACTGGATCAACTGCACTGGTAGAAGTGGACCCTCCTTTGGACGGATTGTCCTTTTCAGCCCTCTGAAAATGCTCCATAGAGAGTCACGAGACCCTGATGAATGGGGTGACCTGTGGTGTGGGGGGAAAGGGGTGTAGCTGATAAAGAAGAAATCCATTTGCACGAGTCATTTGGAAGGTAGCCTTCTGCAACAAGAAGATACTGGTCACTGACAGCATAGTGTCTGAGAACAAGAAGGCTGCAAAAAGCCATTGACTGTACTGATTTATAAATGGAATCTTGTCAGATAAACAATAAATCAAGTGACTGAAGCAGGAAATCAGTCTGGCAGATTCACAATTCAATATGGATGTCTCCAAAAGCCAAGAACCACTTTTTTTAAATGCATTTATGCTGCGGTGCACACAATGCTACCAAAATCACACTGTAAATCACAGCAAACAGCCTCTTGGCTATTTCTCCTATGATTTTAAAGATGGTTACATGGATTATGAGAATGAATAAACCGGAAATTAAATGTGGCAGAACAGGAAAAAGAGAAATGCCGTCAGGGCGATATAATGTGGATGGCTTGGTTAGCCATTTGTTTATTGTCTTCTCTCTTTCTCAAATGAAATCGCCTCTCAAGACAGGCACCAGCTGTGAAAGGTAAATATCACTGTAGAATCTGGGGTTGGATTTCTGATTGTCATTTTCGAATATGTGAGGCAAATATCTTAAACCATCTTATCAGAAAGCACATAGAACAAAGAGCACATAAAGCCTGCATAAAATGGTTTAAACAAATCAGCCATCTGCCTCAGAGTCCAAAGAGATTGTTTTAAATTATTCTGATGAACCTTCACTTTTAATTTGAAAGTAAATACTTTTAAACTCCACTAAAGGAAATAACAAGGATTCCCAATGCCCTCATGCGGCTTTTGAATTGACACCTTTTCATTTTAGTAATGTTACTAAAATACTCATTTTAGTAATACATGTGATTTAACAAATGGGTTTCTGTCTTCAACATGGTACTGGTCCCACCCACTGAATTTCCTCATGTGGCTCTGATTGCATGGATTCCTTCGCATCTTGCTGCAGACATAACACCCATGCCTGGATGTTGCAGGGGTGGGGCCAGTGAGATGCATGAAATTAGGGGCAGAGCCATCAGTGCTGTTCCATTGCTCCCTTCTCCACATGTAGCTTCGATTCATAGTGTGGCCAGGTGCCCTACTTTGCAAAGGCCACCCCTCTCTTTGAAGGTCTGTCAGAGGGCAATCTCCCCTTCATGGATCATTGCCATGTTGTGGCGAAGGGGCTTGCGTAACTCAGTGAAGCCATAAGCTATGCCGTGCAGGGCCACCCAAGACAGACAGGTCATGGCGGAGAGTTCTGACAAAATGTGGTCCACTGGAGAAGGAAATGGCAACCCACTCCAGTATTCTTGCCAAGAAAACCCCATGGAACATATCACAAGGCTAAAAGATATGACGTCGGAAGATGAGCCCCTCAGGTTGGAAGGTGTCCAATATACTACTGGGGAACAGCAGAGGGAATTGCCAAGTAGTGCCAGAAAGAGTGAAGCAGCTGGGCCAAAGCCAAAAAGGACACTCAGCTGCGGATGTGTCTGGTGGTGAAAAGGAAGTCCAATGCTGTAAAGAACAATATTGTTTAGGAACCTGGAATGTAAGATCAATGAATCAAGGTAAGCTGGAGGTGGTCAAACATGAGATGGCAAGATTGAACATCAACATCTTGGGAATCAGCGAACTAAAATGGACAAGCATGGGCGAATTTAAGTCAGGTGACCATTGTATCTACTACTGTGGGCAAGAATCCCTTAGAAGAAATGGAGTAGCACTCATAGTCAATAAAAGGGTGAGGAAAAGCAGTACTGGGGTACAATCTCAAAAACGATAGAATGATCTCAGTACAAATCCAAGGCAAACCATTCAGCATTACAGTTATTCAAGTCTATGCCCCAACCACTGACGCCGAAGAAGCTGAGGGTGATCGGTTCTATGAAGACCTACAACACCTTCTAGAACTAACACCAAAAAAAGATGTCCTTTTCACCATAAGGGATTGGAATGCTAAAGTAGGAAGTCAAGAAATAACCAGGATAACAGACAAGCATGGCCTTGGTGTACAGAATGAAGCAGGACAAAGGCTAATAGAGTTTTGCCAAGAGAACAAACACTCTTTTCCAACAGCACAAGAGGCGACTCTACACATGGACATCACCAGATGGTCAATATCGAAATCAGATTGATTATGTCCTTTGCAGCCAAAGATGGAGAAGCTCTATACAGTCAGTAAAAACAAGACCTGGAGCTGACTGTGGCTCAGATCATGAGCTTCTTATTGCAAAATTTCAGCTTAAATTGAAGAACGTAGGGAAAACCACTAAACCGTTCAGGTATCACCTAAACCATATCCCTTATGAATATGCAGTGGAGGTGAGGAATAGATTTAAGAGATTAGACCTGATAGACAGAGTGCCTGAGGAACTATGGATGGAGGTCCGTAACATTGATCAGGAGGCAGCAACTCAATCCATCCCAAAGAAAAAGAAATGCAAGAAAGCAAAGTGGCTGTCTGATGAGGCTTTACAAGTAGCTGAGGAAAGAAGGGAAGCGAAAAGCAAGGGAGAAAGGGGAAGATATATCCAACTGAATGCAGATTTCCAGAGAATAGCAAAGAGAGACAAGAAGGCCTTCTTAAATGAACAATGCAAAGAAATCGAGGAAAACAATAGAATGGGAAAGACTAGAGATCTCTTCAAGAAAATGGGAGAACTCAAGGGAACGTTTTGTGCAAAGACAGGCATGATAAAGGACAAAGAAGGCAGGGACCTAACAGAAGCAGCTGAGATTAAGAAGTGGTGGAGAGAATACACAGAAGAACTATACAGGAAAGATCTTAATGTCCCTGATAGCCATGATAGTGTGGTCACTGAACTTGAGCCGGACATCCTAGAGAGTGAAGTGAAGTGGGCCTTAGGAAGCATTACTAATAACAAAGGTAGTGGAGATGACAGTATTCCAGCTGAGCTATTTAAAATCCTAAAAGGTGATGCTGTTAAAGTGCTGCACTCAATATGCCAACACATTTGGAACACTCAACAGTGGCCATAAGATTGGAAAAGGTCAGTTTACATTCCAATTCCAAAGAAGGGCAATGCCAAAGAGTGTTCGAACTACCGTACAATTGCGCTCATTTCACATGCCAGCAAGGTTATGCTCAAAATCCTACAAGCTAGGCTTCAGCAGGATGTGAACCGAGAAGTACTAGAAGTACAAGCTGGGTTTCGAAGATGCAGAGGAACTAGAGATCAAATCCCCAACATTCACTGGATCATGGAGAAAGCAAGAGAATTCCAGAAAAACGTCTATTTCTGCTTCATTGACTACACTAAAGCCTTTGGTTGTGTGGATCACAACAAACTGTGGCAAATTCCTAAAGAGATGGGAGTACCAGACCACCTTACCTGTCTCCTGAGAAACCTGTATGAGGGTCAAGAAGCAGCAGTAAGAACTGGACATGGAACAACCGATTGGTTCAAAATTGGGAAAGGAGTACGACAAGGCTGCATATTGTCACCCTGCTTATTTAACTTATATACCAAGTACATCATGAGAAACGCCAGGTTGGATGAATCACAGATCGGAATTAAGATTGCCGGGAGAATTATCAACAACCTCAGATACGCAGACGATACCACCCTAATGGCAGAAAGCAAAGAAGATCTAAAGAGCCTCTTGTTGAGGGTGAAAGTGGAGAGTGCAAAAGCTGGTTTGAAACTCAACATTAAAAAAAACTCAGATCATGGCATCTGGCCCCATCACTTCCTGGCATATAGAAGGGGAAGAAATGGAAGCAGTGACAGATTTTATTTTTTTTCTTGGGCTCCAAGATCACCACAGATGGTGGCTGTAGCTATGAAATTAAAAGATGCTTGCTCCCTGGGAGGAAAGCTATGGCAAACCTAGGCAGCATTGTAAGAAGCAGAGATATCACCTTGCCAACAAAGGTTTGTATAATCAAAGCTATGGTTTTCCCAGTAGTAACGTATGGCTGTGAGAGCTGGACTATAAGGAAGGCTGAACGCCAAACAATTAATGCCAAACTGTAGTGCTGGAGAAGATTCTTAACGAGTTCCCTGGACAGCAAGGAGGTCAAATCAGTCCATCCTAAAGGAAATCAACCCTGAGTGGTCATTGGAAGGACAGATACTGAAGCTGAAGCTCCAATATTTTGGCCACCTAATGCGAAGAGAAAAGTCCCTGGAAAAGACCCTGATGCTGGGAAAGATTGAAGGCAAAAGGAGAAGGGGATGGCAGTGGATGAGATTGGTAGATAGCATCACGGATGCAATGAATATGAACTTGAGCACACTCCAGGGGACAGCAGAGGACAGGAAGGCCTGGTGTGCTATGGTCCATGGGGTCACGAAGAGTCGGACACGACTTAACGACTTAACAACAACAATAGAGGGCAATCTCCCATTTGAAGGGGTTCTCTATTTGAAGGACTGTCCACTAGTCCAAGTCAGCGTTCTGTGCTCAAAAAGCATAATATAGCGTTCATGGAGTGTATTCAAATGTACGCATCAGCATTTTTGCTTTACCTTGAAGCAAACTGACGGTGCTGGCCAAGCCAAACACAGCTCACCATCAGCCATGAGTTGAGGCCTACCAGGTTCTTGACTACCTCTATGTATGCTGTGGTCCTTGGCAGGCAGCAAACACAGGTATACCAAGCTGCTGGTGGGTCAGCTGGGTTCAACTTATTGGGTCACAAGTTTATAGGATGGCCAGGTCGCCTCCCTTGCTGAGGACAGTCCTCTATTTGAAGATGTCCTCTATTTGAAGAGCTGTCCAGTCTGAGTCTAGTTTACAGTCAAAGAACTATAAGGAGGGAGAGCTGGGCCTTGAAGCTGCCCATCCACACTTAGCACCCAGACAGCAGATAGAGCAAACAGACAGAAGAGAAGACTGAGGGGAGATATGACAGTGCTCTTCAAGTCCTTGAAAGGCTGTCACAGAGAGGAAGGCCAGGATCTCTTCTCGATCATCCCAGAGTGCAGGACACGGAATAATGGGCTCATGTTCCAGGAAGTTAGATTCTGACTGAACATCAGGAGAAACTTCCTGACTGTTAGAACAATACGACAATGGAACCAATTACCTAGGGAGGTGCTGGGCTCTCCCACACTGGAGGCATTCAAGACGAGGTTGGAGAGCCATCTATGGGGGTGCTCTGACCTGGATTCCGATGGCCTTGTAGGCCCCTTCCAACCCTACTCTTCTATGATTCTATGGTTCTATGAGGTCAGCTGGTCTGTCTTTCCCACTGTGGTGAGTTGCATTGTCTTGTTATTTACATTATAATCATTATTTCTAAAATTGGAGCTATACATACAGATTTGCAGGTATGTATATAAATTAGCATATGCAAATCTTATGCAAATTGGTGCCTTCTTTCCCCTTCTTTTGGGGTGATGTATTTCCCCCTTTATGGCAATGTGGAAGTAGCCACCCTACAAGTTTATTATTATGTTTGTTTGCTGCCTTGGTCCAAGGTGCCCAGGGCTGTGCATATTTTATCATCGCAGCAATCCTGGTTGGTTGGTTGGTTGGTTGGTTAGCCAAGAGATAATGTGACTGGTCCAAGATCAGCCAAGAGATAATGTGACTGATTCCTCTCAGTGCAGAGATTCAAACTTGGCTGCCCCTAGTCTAAGTTCAACATTCTCTCCACCACATCATGGGCCCTTTCTGGACAGATTTCACATTAGATGTCAGTATACAGCACCATTGGTCTTGCTGGGCTGGAGCTGATGGGAGTTGCAACCCAAAACCTCTGGAGAGCACCATGTTGCAGAAGGCTTGTACACCAATTTGAGCAGCTGACATAGCCAGTGCTGGTGGTTTGAGATCTTGGATCTGGTATGTTTTCTAGAGATATAACCACACATGTCTTTTGTAACCTTCCACAGAGTGTGCTTTGCTTTATAATGGTCTTCCCTTAGAAGAGATTGTACATCCTATTAGTCAAAGAATCCCCTGCCTATATCTCTGTCAACCTATTAGTGTCCACAAATAAACTCTGCTCAAGAGCTGACCTTTAAGAATCCACTCCTGAGCCTGGGTAGAGCAATGTTGTCTCATAGCTTTATCTTCTCTGCCCCTGTCAAAGCATTTTCCTTCTGCTAGTGTGGATGTTTAAATGGCCTAGCCCTGTTTGCTGACACTCACAAACTACCAGCGTTTCAGATCAAAGCCAAGCGTCACCTCATTTCCAGTGAAGAGCTGGCTCTGAATGGATATTTTTTGTTTAGCAAGACTCATAGATATTTCACATATGGACTGTCTGACTCAGGAAGCTGCATAAGAACAAACAAAAAATGAATTGAATTCTCTTTTTTGACAGCTGAACTTGGGTCCACTTCTGGAGATATCACTCATCTCTGGTAGGAGCCTTGGAATGAGGAATTCATCCTGTAATTTACAACGTGTCAGTCCCACAAAGTTGGGGTAGCAGAGATTCACCTAGCCATTTGAGGAGAAATAGTTTAGTGTTATACCCCCCCACCCATCCCAACATCGTTTCATTGATTCATTTTGCTAATTCTTCAACACATTTACTTGGTAGTAAGTCCCATTTAACTCAGTGTGGCTTATTTCTGATTACATATACATAGGATATGCACTGTTAATCTCTGATTCCCACCCCCCCTGAAATTCGCCTTCGGACACTTCTTAAACCTTTGCATCTACTTTCAAATAAAGCATCTTTGGGTTTCTGCAAGAGGGTCTTTTGAGTGGTTGCACCCTGGTTGTGGAATGCCCAGAGAGGCTCACCTGGAGCCTACGTTGTGTTCTTTTCAGCACCAGGTGAAGAGCATTTTATTTTCCCAGGCTTTTTAGTCTTTCAGTTTTTAAAAAGAATGTGTTTTTAGATCTTTGCACTGCTGTCCTTTACCCAGTTGTTTACTTTGGTTTTATTCTGTTTTAAACTGACAAATTTTATATTATGTTTTACTATGTTATTGTATTTTATGCTTTTAAGTTTTGTTTTGTGAATCACCCAGAGAGCTTTGGCTAATAGGTGGTTTAGGGCACAATCCTATCCAGATAGGCGGCCGCCTCCGAACTTGGAGGCAAAGCAGGGCAGGAGAAGCACGGAGGGGATCATTCCCTCTGTGCTTCTCCTGCCCTGCGCTTTTGGCTAGATGGTCAATTGCAGCTGTCCAGCCGCAGGAGGGCTGAGCGGGGGAGGAGGCTGCTATACAACACATTGGACATACAAAGCATTTCCACCTTCCCCGCCCTGGAATGCCCCCAGACACGCCTGCTTTTGGCTGCTCCGCACTCCTCTTGCAAGCATGGAGGACGGGGCTGTTGGCGGAGGTCAGTTCTCCGGGAACTGACCTGGGGGTGCGGGCTCTGAGGTTGGTTCCCGGAAAACAGGATATCCTCAGGCTGTCTAGCCACTGTCTAGAGGTCATAGAATTGGTCCCTCCAAAATGTAAGAAATAAATAAATAAGACATTCTTACTTATTCTGCAGTTTCTCTGAAAAATCAACTAATCAAAATAATCCATTTTCATGTGAATAAAACAGCCTCAAAATTATTTGTTGGTTGTTGTTGTTTCTACTTTTGTAGAAACCCAAAATCAAACGTGAGTAGAGAGAGTGTGAAGTTGAACATTTGGGTTATGTAGTGACGAGAGATTCTATCCTTTGGCTGCTGTTTGAATGCCTTCACTTCCCAGAATAACACAGAGCAGTTATCTGAAGTGCTGTACTGTATTTTGGTAATTCTGCAATGCCACCTAAATGCTCAATATTTCACAAAGGACAAGATGTGTGAGGGAATGAACCACAAATGACAGATGCTAGATACTTCATTTAATGCTCAAGTGACAGGTGGTCAGCTACTGTAGGGACTGGAGCCATAAGAAAAAAATGTGTGAGAAAATGAAGGATTTGAGGAGAAAAATATTCTGAGGTAATTTGTGGCCATATGTTTAGCATTATTGTTCTTCATAAAAATAAGAATGTCTGCAGAGAGGTTTCAAGTAGGTGCTACACTGGTGGCCTTGGATTTTTGTTTGCTGCAATGGTCTCATATTAGAAAGTACTTAGGCAAATGAGGTTGGTTAGAGGTAATGCTCATTAAAAAAAAGAGGATGTTAGAACCAGATGCCCTCTGAAGTCACATTGGGTGATAGTGAGCAGTGTCAGTATCTGCGGGAAGCAACAGTGGGAGAACAATTCTTGTGTTTAACCACAAACTCCCATACAAGTAAATACACTCAGGGAGCAATCCTATGGCTGCTAGTCAGTGACTAGATGGCCATAGGATGGGTTGGTTCCTGGAAACTGACCCTGAGTACCAACCTCCACCCCCTCCCACACTGCCTCATAGGCAGCACGGATCGGCCCCATGCTCCACACTCATAAGAGCTGTGCAGCAGCAAAAATGGGGTGTTTCTGGGGGCGGGCCAGGGCGGGGAGGGCGGATGTGCCTTTCCAATGCTTCCTATTTGTTGTCCAGCATCCGTCCTCTGTCCCGCCTTCCTGTGGCTAGACAGCTGAAATTGGCTGTCTAGCCGTGAATGAAGGGCAGCTGAAGTGTAGAGGGGAAGATCCCCTCCATGATGCAGCTCCTGCCTACCATTGGATAGGCGGTCACCTCCGAGTTCAGAGGCAGCCACCTATCCCGATAGGATAGCTGAATAGCAGCTGATTCATACAACTGTTATTCTTACTAGGATAAGTAACTATCTTCTTCAAATACACAGATGAGGGAGGAGGAGTCAAATCTGATGAATGGATTGAACTATGTTTCAGCTGCAATCCTATACACCAGGGATGGGGAGCCATTTTCAGTCTGAAGGCCACATTTGCTTACCCATAATTTTCTGAGGACCAAACACAAAATTGGGTAGGGAAAAGCAACTTCGCTCCCCCTTCTCTCTCCCTCCCCCTTCTCACTCTCTCCTTCTCTTTCTCCTTTTCATCACACAGCACATGGTTAAACTATGGAACATGCTTCCACAAAATACTTTGGTGGTCAATGACTGGATGGCTTTAAAATGGGATTAGACAAATTCATGGAATGTATGGCTATCAGTGGCTACTAGTCATGACGGATGTATATCCAAGGCATTACGGGTTGATGGGGGACAGAAGCAAGCGAGTGGTATTGCACTCATGTCCTGCTTGTGGCTTCCCATAGGCACCTAGTTGGCCCCTTTGGGAACAGAATGGTGGACTAGACAGGCCTTTTGCTTGATCCAGCATGGCTCTTCCGTTCCCTTCTCTCTCTCTTTCCCACCTTCCTCTCTTTCCACGCAAAAATGGTGGCTTGGAATTCTTTGCATATATGAGAATGCCCTTCCCTTGATTTTGATGGGTCCTGACCATGCAGTCGGAGGAGCAGTATAATTGTTAGATCTGCTCCACCATGCCCTACAATGCAAAACAAATGTTTTCCAGTCGTGGTGTTAGATTTTAATGATATAAAAAAGGTATAAAAGAAGGCAGAAGAAAGTAGCAGACAAAAAGGCTTAAAAAAGAAAGAGAGCTTATCCCAAATGTGTGTCATCAAGATTAGAAAGAAGGTCTAAGCAAGTGAGTTTCTGTTGAAGCAATGACAAGCAGCCTAACTTGCAGAGAAGACAAATAAAGAGTTAAAGCTGGTGCATGGCACAGAGAGTTTGAAACATGATCTGCAGAACAGGCAAGCCAAAAGATAAGTGGGCCTGTTACAAGAGGGGGGCTATAGCAGCCATAAAAAGGGGTGAAGCCCCCGTATGAAGCTTTGACAAAAATATTACCCACTACAAGTGGACAATTAAAATAAAAAAGGCTTTTCTTAGAAGCAAGCCTTAATATCACCACCTGCTTTAGCCTTATCAGACCCTAGATCATAAAATTTTTAGATGCCTTGATGAACCCAAAAGAAGTAGCTATTGTGCACGTGAGAGCACATAAAAAGTGTGCCATTCCTGAAAAAAGAAAAGGCAATGCTGGCATCTACCCTGGGTGGAAATATAAACCATGGCTTGAAAATACAGAAGCAACCGGGGAGGGGGGCAGAAAAGGAAAGGGCCGACCGGGGCTCGATAAATGTACATAGTGCTGAGAGAAGAGTCATTGGAAGAAAGATTGTCCAGAGTTGAAAGAGAAGAGAAAAGAGACTCACCCTGAAGGCTGCCAAATGCGGGCAGAGGACTGTGGGGGGAGTCTAGCTGAAGGGCCACCACCCTACGAACAAATGCTCGGGAGAATCCCAAGGTAAAAGTAAGGGTTAGTGGCAGGGACTGTGAGACCCTAGTAGATACTGGAGCCACGTTTTCTATGATCCATGTGAACCCCCCCCCCCAGCGAGAGAAAGTGGAAAGCATGTAACTATAGAAGGAATTGAAGGGGAAAAAATTAAATTGCCTGTGTGTAAGCCCCTCCTCATGAAGATTAAAAATAACATACCTTTGTAGCTTCACCCGCATGCCCAGTTGCCCTCTTGGGATGAAATTTGTTGACAAAACTGCAAGCTGAAACCTTCTTCTGTGATGATCGGATTGTAGTACAGCTGCCAGTAAAGCAGGGCTCAAATTATCAGATGGCCTTTCAGGCAATCGAGATTGTGTCAGAGGCCAAAGGTACTGAGATTTTAGAGAATGTTGACCCCTGTGTGTGGGCAGACAGAACCCCGACCAAGCAAATGCATAACACCAGTTAAAATCTTCTTAAAGAAGGGAAAGAGCCCTGTGTGTGTGAGGCAGTATCCTCTGAAGAAAGCCACCCTTGCAGGCCTGAAGCTGCTCATTGAGAAGTTAAAAAAAAAAAAAAGTTGGCTAATAGAGGGGTCATCTCCCTTTAACATCCCGATTTGGGGTGTGCCAAGGCAGATGGCACCTCCTTCAGTTTGGTGCAAGACCTGAGTACAAACTTGGTTCCAATTTACTCCCTAGCTGAAACTGAAAAAGCCCTTAAATATAAGACAAAACAAACTGAAGATAAATAGTGGGTAGTCCCAAGGCAAAGTATTCATACCCAAACCTCTTTTGAGTTTTATGGTAAGAGACTTGCACCAGACAACACATTTAAGAAGAAGTGCGATAGAAGACACATGGTGGCCCCAAGATGGTATGCTGAAACCCAGAGAGCAGTGGTTAACTGCCCTTCGTGCCTCAAAAACAATTCAAAGATGTTTGAGTCCCCAGCTCAAATGAGAAGTCACCCATGGGCTTACTATCCTTTTCAGAGATTCAAATTGACTTTTCAGAGTTGCCCCAGACTCATGGCTATCGATACCTGCTAGTAATAATAGAACCAATTCACTGCACCACACAGACAGTATCCAAGATCCTGTTAAAAAGTAGTCCCTAGGCTCTTGTTACCTAATGAGACTGAATAAAATCAGGGGGCCCATTTTGTTGGACAAGTGACGGAAGTAGTGGCCCAGGCATAACAAACTAACTAGAAGCTACACCCCCCTTGGAAACCTCAATCCACAAGTCAAGTTGAGAAGATGAACCGCACCTTAAAGACAATGCTCACTAGAATTTGTTTAAAGATTAAGTTGAAAGGCCACAGGCCTTGCCAATCACCTTGACTCGAGTACGGTACCCCCACAAGGGAAGTATTAAATTTATACCCTTTACATGTTAAATAAGCACCCACCTCGGATATTACCTATGGCTGATAGCTTAAATGTGAATTTAGAAGTAAGAGTTTTAAGATTCAAGATTATGTTACTGCCTTGCAATCTGTTTTGTTTTCACAGGTTTGCGACACCTCACCAATCCTGGCCTTTAGACCCTCCAGTGCATAATCTCAATCCTGGTGATTGGGTGCTAATCCAGTGCTAGAAAGATGAACCACCTACTGAGAAGCGGAAGGGTCTGTTTCAGATCCTACATACCACTCCCATTGCTATAAAAGTCGCTAAAGGGAAGAAGTGGATTCATCACACTGAATAAAGGCATCACCTGCACCAGAGAGGGTCACACAAGAAGCTGACCCACCTGAAGGCAGCCGTTGGAATAACGAACCCCTGGAGGGACTCAAGTATTGGTTCATGAGATAGCTTTCTCCTAATGCTTACTCATGTGCATTATTCTTTCCTTCTTAAGTTTAGTTGTCTCAACACTCCCCACTCAAGTAAAAAACAACAACAAAAAAACATTAGTTTAAGAGGCATGTTGAGCTTATGTTTAAGCAGAATAGAGATAATTTTGCTCTCTATTACAAACACCCATCAACTGTCAGAAACTTTACTTTGTTGCCTGCCTTAATTAGAGGTTTTCTGTAGAAAACCACAGGTGGCTCTACAGAAAGAGGGCACTCTCATTTCAAGGGTTCCTGATGAACTGAACAAAACTGAGTTCCAAAAGTTCAAATTCCAGACTTACACCAAAAATGTGTTTTTGTTGTCAACATTCTAGTAGCTAAAACAAGGGCATCCTAGGCCTCACTTGCTGTTTAGAGAAAACCGTCAATGCCACAGCAATAATAGTTTGCGCCTTTAAGTCTGTAGTCCACCGCTGGACCAAAGAGAGTATAAATTTGAGAAAAGCCTTTTGAGAGGGGAATTGTAGTAAAAATGTAACCTAAAAGCCATTGCATGTGCCTTAAGCAGCACATAGTATTGTAAGAGCTGCGCATGCCTGGAATGAGTGAGCAGTAACCCTAAGATAAGGTAGTTAGGCAAACTGCTAGCAACCAATCAAAGTGACACACTAGCTAAGGAATGCAAGCTGAAGTGATAAACCTGTAGTGCTGGAGTTGCCCAGGGTTGACTCTGCTTTCAAGCGTGAGCTCCTTTGTCAAATTGTTTGCAAACAATAAAATTGAGTTGGACCCAGCCTGAAGTTGACTCTCCTTTTGGGGCAAATTGGACTAGCCTCCAGGGGGCGAAACTAGCATTTTGTGCAACAAGGTCACACTCTTTCTACATTCCTAGGTTGCTGCATTCCTGTTCTGTGTACTGAAAAGGGGAAGCCCCTTCCTCAGTGCACAGCATAGGAACATAGCTGTCAGGGTGGAAACTGAGCTCATAGAGCCTGAGAGCAGTTCTGATTCTGAGGAAGAACAGCAATCCATGGGAGAGGAGCTCGCTCATCTCTCACAAGCACAGCAGCTGGCAGAGATTCCTCCTGCCAGCATTCCTGAGAGAGATAGTGACCCTGGCAGTGAGAGAGCGCTGGAGGGGGGCTTGCTGGACGCTTGGCGCAGACACAGGGAGCGGTGACAGATGGAGGGTGCCGAAAAGGAGGCACTCTGCTCGTTTGGCGCTAAAACAATGGTCGCGTCCCGAGGACCCAAGGGAAAGAGGGATGATCTCTCCATAGCCCATAATTTCAGAGTCTTCCCGTGGTTCTCCTTCAAACAGGGACCAACTGCCTTACCTGGAGCTTAGGCTACTCTGCTATCTACCCCAGTGCAGTTCCTTGCTTAGTTGCTAGTGATTAGTATCTGTAAGAGTCATAAAGTAATAAAGGAATAAAGCCTTGGAAAGAATCCACGTCGTCTGTGTCCTGAGTTGGCTATTGGAGGGGTCTGTAAGAGGCAGCTGGGGCACTCCTGACAGTAGCAATCTGGTGATGCAGGAAGAGCAGGATCTCTTCTTGCATCACCAGCTTGCCCTGCTCCCTCCAGAGCCCTGTTTTCCTGACTTCTCAGCTGTTTCCTGAGGTAGTGGGGATGTTGAGTCTCACTTCCCTCAACAATCTCCTTTCCCAACACTGGATCCATAGGAAATAGCTGAGAAGTCAGGAAAACAGGGCCATGGAGGGGGTGTGGACAAAGTGATGGGGCTTGGGAAGACACCAGCTGGCTGGGTGGGGAGGGCTGGTGGGCTGAATCTGGCCCACTGGCTGGAGGTTATACACACTTATCTGGGAGAAAATGCCACTGAAAACAATTAGACTTACTTCTGAGTAGACATGTACAAAATTGCACTATTATTCTCCCAAAGCAGCTACAGATATTACTGTGAGCAGGAGAGGAAAAGAAGCCAGCAAAGTGAACTGTTGTCATCTCCTTCCCTATCTGCTGCTGTTCATGATGCAAGGATTGGGGCCCGTCCTCCCCTCACAGAGGCCATTCTACCCAACTGCCCTGTGAGAAGGAGAGGAAGAGGAAGTAAACTGTCACCCTCACCATCTCTTCAAAGAAGCCTTTAAAAATGTTTTTATTATATATAACCTACTTAGGAATGTATGAATTGTGTTACATCTGTTTCTTCTGTGTTTCGCAGATTGTCTGGCATCTTCCATTTTGTCATCTGCTTGTCAAGGTTCCACTTATGACCTGGAACCCTGACCAACCCATTAAGGATCTCTTGCCTCCTTAAGAGTCCCCCCTTCCTTCTTTTACCTTCCCCTTCCCAATAATGTGGGGTTTAGACTGTAGATGTGGGGTGACTGACACTCTAGGCACGGAGTTTAACCACAACAGTTTACTAGTACATTAAAACAAGCAACAAATTACAACTAAAGGCATTTACATAATAGATCTGAGTGATACAAAATGCACTAAAAGAAAAGAAAATTTGCAAAACGCAAGTTCCTTTACCCTAGCTGTCCTTAGACTTTTCTAGGCTGCTTCTTCCTGTTCAGTCTTCAGACTCTACTCTCACTTCAGGATCTGCTCTTCCTGACTCTCTCTTCCTGACTTCAGCCTGGTCTTTCTGACAATTACTGGCTCTCTCACTCTCTTTATATACCCTACTCCCTCAAAACCGAAAGTACTGCTTCAAACCTGAAGAAATGAAATTTAAGTGGAGAAATGAAACTGACACTTACCCGGAGAAATGAAACTACTTCTCTCAGGGTTACCCCCTCCCAACAGAAAACTCCAGGCCTCTAATCCTGACCTTTCCCACTTTGTCTTTGTCAGCCTCAAACCTTCACACTGCTCATTGACAGAACTGGATTTTTCTCCCTTTCCAGAACTTGTGTTCACATTGGAAAGTACTGTATATACTTGGGCAAATGTGCACATGAGCAAATGCACACTTCCGAAAATGTGCAACCCACCCACCCCGCTGCATGTTCATGCTTTAGCTTATGGGGGAAATGTGCGTTTTAAGTCAGTGTTTTTGTTCATTTTTTATTTTTGTATGCCTACATTTGTGTACAATTCCACAAAGTAAAAAACTGCTCTGCAAGTATGCAGAATCCGTGCGACTCAGTAAAAGCCAGTCTGCTACAGAATCCACAAGTCAGATTCATAGAAATCCAAACTCATTTGAATCTGCTGCAGATTTCTCCAATATCCTAATCCCAGCTCCTTCCCTAACCCTTATACCTTGAGTGTCACATTTTAGCAGGGACTGTCATGCTATTTATCTTTGTAAGCTGACCTGGGAGCCCCTTTGGCTAAAGAGCAAGCTAGACATGCGGTAAATAAATACATAATAATACAGAGGCACTACGCTCCCAACTTGGAGTGACCTCCAACATCTGATTCTCATTATGTTGAAAGGCTGACAGTTGCCACAAGGTTTGAATGAATTAGTATTCTTCTTTACATAAAAATTGCCTCATGTTTATTAATTTACATATCATTTGTAAGGCAAATGGAAATGCTAGATAAACCTAATTTCCTTTGGCATACAATGTATTTTCTTTGAACTATAAATGTTGCTAATCACTGGTTTAAAATTTCCCGTGCATTTTACTGCTTTTAATCACTGTATTTTTGAAATGGTTGATGTAATGAAAATACAATACGTATTTTATCATACCGTATTTGTGGTTGTGAAAAGGAAATAAGAGAGATCCTTGGTAGGTACTGAAATGGTCTGCAAGGAATAAAGATGTCTTTTGCTCCCCCTTGTCCCCCAGTGAAGTCTCTGTTTCCACATCAGTTGTTGCTTTTGCATTATAATCCATCAGTTATGGGAATAAATACAAAGCCTTAGGGTGGCATCTAAATATGCTGAATATAATACAGATAAACTGTGTTCATTTAAAAAGTTGCATTGCTTGAAAGAGAACTTGTTAAATGCTTTAAATGACTTTTAATTTATGGGTTTAATTTATGGGTTCTCCATTTACAGTCAAGTGTGCAATACATCCATTCCGGTTTATACAAATTGATTGTCTAACCCAGGAGAGTTCAAATGAGGTCATTCTGCTAGAATTGATAATTCAATCAGATCTGCAGCTGATATGAACACTCATAAGGTTTCTGAAGAGGTATATGGCATCCCACTGGTGTCTGTTGCTGGTAAACTATGGCATGGCCATCAGCCTGATTCCTGAATTACTGGACACATTCAGGAGTTTCATGTAATTACCATTTAAAACAAGGGTGGGGAACCTGTGACTAGTGCTGGATCCTGGTTATTGTGGGCTCTTGGGCAAGACACCCTCAATGGGCCCTCAATGAGCCTCCCTTCTCACCACCACTGTCACCAGCTACTATTACTCCTCATCCTCTTTCTCATTATTGATACCATTTGCTTGCTTGATAGACAGAGAACCAGTGAGCAAGTTGGCAGGGCAGGGCATCTACTGCTCCTCCTTCTCACCACCACCATTGTCTGGTCCAGAGCAAGAGGCAGGTGAACAAGCAGGCCAGGTTGCAATGGTGAAGAGAAGGAGCAACTCTAGGAGGTTCTTGTTAGTGGGCCCCTGCTGAGGTGTGGGCCCTCAGCAGGTGCCCGACCATGCCCACCCTTGATGGCAGCCCTGTCTCCAGATGTTGTTGGGCCACTGGCCATTGGCCATGTCAGTTGGCACTGATGGTAGGTGGAGTGCAGCAACATTTGAGGTACCACAGGTTCTCCATCCCTGCTCTAAGAGCAAACTGTAATAAGCACTACTCTGCTGTGGCTTTTGTTCATTTCAGTGGAGCTTCTTCGAATGTAAACTTTGAACAGTACTTACTTTGTTCATTTGTTAAGTCATGTCTGACTCTTCGTGACCCCATGGACCATAGCACGCCAGGCCTTCCTGTCCTCCACTCTCCCCCGGAGTGTGCTCAAGTTCATATTCATTGCATACTCTGCCATCCCTTTCTCCTTTTGCCTTCAATCTTTCCCAGCATCAGGGTCTTTTCCAGTGAGTTTTCTCTTCGCATTAGGTGGCCAAAATATTTGAGCTTCAGCTTCAGTATCTGCCCTTCCAATGAGCACTCAGGGTTGATTTCCTTTAGGACTGAATGATTTGACCGCCTTGCAGTCCAGGGGACTCGTAAGAGTCTTCTCCAGCACCACAGTTCGAAAGCATCAATTCTTCGACGCTCAGCCTTCCTTATAGTCCAGCTCTCACAGCCATACGTTACTATTGGGAAAACCATAGCTTTGATTAGACGAACCTTTGTCGGCAAGGTGATGTCTCTGCTTCTTACTATGCTGTCTAGGTTTGCCATAGCTTTCCTCCCAAGGAGCAAGCGTCCTTTAATTTCATGGCTACAGTCACTGTCTGTGGTGATCTTGGAGCCCAAGAAAATAAAATCTGTCACTGCTTCCATTTCTTCCCCTTCTATATGCCAGGAAGTGATGGGGCCAGATGCCATAATCTTAGTTTTCTTAATGTTAAGTTTCAAACCAGCTTTTGCACTCTCCACTTTCACCCTCAACAAGAGGCTCTTTAGATCCTCTTCATTTTCTGACATTAGGGTGGTATCGTCTGCATATTGGAGGTTGTTGATAATTCTCCCGGCAATCTTAATTCTGACCTGTGATTCATCCAACCTGGCGTTTCTCATGATGTACTCTGCATATAAGTTAAATAAGCAGAGTGACAATATACAGCCTTGTCGTACTCCTTTCCCAATTTTGAACCAATCAGTTGTTCCATGTCTGGTTCTTACTGTTGCTTCTTGACCCTCATACAGGTTTCTCAAGAGACAGGTAAGGTGGTCTGGTACTCCCATCTCTTTAAGATTTTGCCATGGTTTGTTGTGATCCACAGAATCAAAGGCTTTAGCATAGTCAATGAAGCAGAAATAAATGCTTTTCTGGAATTCTCTTGCTTTCTCCATGATCCAGCGAATGTTGGCAATTTGATCTCTAGGTACTCTGCCTCTTCGAAACCCAGGTTCTACTTCTGGTACTTCTCGGTTCACATACTGCTGAAGCCTAGCTTGTAGGATTTTGAGCATAACCTTGCTAGCACGCCAAATGAGTGCAATTGTTGTTCGTTGTTCAGTCGTTCAGTCGTGTCCGACTCTTCGTGACCCCATGGACCATAGCACGCCAGGCCTTCCTGTCCTGCGCTCTCTCCCGGAGCGTGCTCAAGTTCATATTCATTGCATCCGTGATGCTATCTAGCCATCTCATCCTCTGCCGTCCCCTTCTCCTTTTGCCTTCAGTCTTTCCCAGCATCAGGGTCTTTTCCAGGGAGTTTTCTCTTCGCATTAGGTGGCCAAAATATTGGAGCTTCAGCTTCATTATCTGTCCTTCCAATGACCACTCAGGGTTGATTTCCTTTAGGATGGACTGATTTGACCTCCTTGCAGTCCAGGGGACTCATAAGAGTCTTCTCCAGCACCACAGTTCGAAAGCATCAATTCTTCGGCGCTCAGCCTTCCTTATAGTCCAGCTCTCACAGCCATACATTACTACTGGGAAAACCATAACTTTGATTAGACGGACCTTTGTCGGCAAGGTGATGTCTCTGCTTCTTACTATGCTGTCTAGGTTTGCCATAGCTTTCCTCCCAAGGAGCAAGCGTCTTTTAATTTCATGGCTACAGTCACCGTCTGCGGTGATCTTGGAGCCCAAGAAAGTAAAATCTGTCACTGCTTCCATTTCTTCCCCTTCTATATGCCAGGAAGTGATAGGGCCAGATGACATGATCTTAGTTTTTTTAATGTTGAGTTTCAAACCAGCTTTTGCACTCTCCTCTTTCACCCTCAACAAGAGGCTCTTGAGATCCTCTTCGCTTTCTGCCATTAGGGTGGTATCGTCTGCATATCGGAGGTTGTTGATAATTCTCCCGGCAATCTTAATTCCGACCTGTGATTCATCCAACCCGGCATTTCTCATGATGTACTCTGCATATAAGTTAAATAAGCAGGGTGACAATATGCAGCCTTGTCGTACTCCTTTCCCAATTTTGAACCAATCGGTTGTTCCATGTCTGGTTCTTACTGTTGCTTCTTGACCCTCGTACAGGTTTCTCAGGAGACGGGTAAGGTGGTCTGGTACTCCCATCACTTTCAGAATTTGCCACAGTTTGTTGTGATCCACACAATCAAAGGCTTTAGTGTAGTCAATGAAGCAGAAATAGACGTTTTTCTGGAATTCTCTTGCTTTCTCCATGATGCAGCGAATGTTGGCGATTTGATCTCTAGTTCCTCTGCCTCTTCGAAACCCAGCTTGTACTTCCGGTAGTTCTCGGTTCGCATACTGCTGAAGCCTAGCTTGTAGGATTTTGAGCATCACCTTGCTGGCATGTGAAATGAGCGCAATTGTGCGGTAGTTTGAACACTCTTTGGCGTTGCCCTTCTTTGGAATTGGAATGTAAACTGACCTTTTCCAGTCTTGTGGCCACTGTTGAGTGTTCCAGATTTGTTGGCATATTGAATGCAGCACTTTAACAGCATCATCTTTTAGGATTTTAAATAGCTCGGCTGGAATACTGTCATCTCCACCAGCTTTGTTGTTACTAATGCTTCCTAAGGCCCACTTGACTTCACTCTCTAGGATGTCCGGCTCAAGTTCAGTGACCGCACTATCATGGCTATCAGGGACATTCAGATCTTTCCTGTATAGTTCTTCTGTGTATTCTTGCCACCTCTTCTTAATCTCATCTGCTTCTGTTAGGTCCCTGCCTTCTTTGTCCTTTATCATGCCCGTCTTTGCACAAAACGTTCCCTTGAGATCTCCAATTTTCTTGAAGAGATCTCTAGTCTTTCCCATTCTGTTGTTTTCCTCGATTTCTTTGCATTGTTCATTTAAGAAGGCCTTCTTGTCTCTCCTTGCTATTCTCTGGAACTCTGCATTCAGTTGGGTATATCTTCCCCTTTCTCCCTTGCTTTTCGCTTCCCTTCTTTCGTGAGCTACTTGTAAAGCCTCATCAGACAGCCACTTGGCTTTCTTGCATTTCTTTTTCTTTGGGACGGATTTTGTTGCTGCCTCCTGAACAATGTTACGGACCTCCGTCCATAGTTCCTCAGGCACTCTGTCTATCAGGTCTAATCCCTGAAATCTATTCCTCACCTCCACTGTATATTCAGAAGGGATATGACTGAGGTCATACCTGAACGGTTTAGTGGTTTTCCCGACGTTCTTCAATTTAAGCTGAAATTTTGCAAGAAGCAGCTCATGATCTGAGCCACAGTCAGCTCCAGGTCTTGTTTTTACTGACTGTATGGAGCTTCTCCATCTTTGGCTGCAAAGGACATAATCAATCTGATTTCGATATTGACCATCTGGTGATGTCCATGTGTAGAGTCGCCTCTTGTGCTGTTGGAAAAGAGAGTTTGCTATGATCAGCATGTTCTCTTGGCAAAACTCTATTAGCTTTTGTCCTGCTTCATTTTGTACACCAAGGCCATGCCTGCCTGTTATCCCGGTGATTTCTTGACTTCCTACTTTAGCATTCCAATCCCCTATGATGAAGAGGACATCTTTTTTTGGTGTTAGTTCTAGAAGGTGTTGTAGGTCTTCATAGAACCAATCAACCTCAGCTTCTTCGGCCTCAGTGGTTGGGGCATAGACTTGAATTACTGTGATGTTGAATGGTTTGCCTTGGATTCGTACTGAGATCATTCTATCATTTTTAAGTTTGTACCCCAGTACTGCTTTTCCCACCCTTTTGTTGACTATGAGTGCTACTCCATTTCTTCTAAGGGATTCTTGCCCACAATAGTAGATATGATGGTCACCTGAATTAAATTCGCCCATGCCTGTCCATTTTAGTTCGCTGATTCCCAAGATGTCGATGTTCAATCTTGCCATCTCATGTTTGACCACCTCCAGCTTACCTTGATTCATTGATCTGACATTCCAGGTTCCTAAACAATATTGTTCTTTACAGCATCGGATTTTCTTTTCACCGCCAGACACATCCACAGCTGAGTGTCCTTTCGGGTTTGGCCCAGCCGCTTCACTCTTTCTGGCGCTACTTGGAAATACCCTCTGCTCTTCCCCAGTAGCATATTGGACACCTTCCGACCTGAGGGGCTCATCTTCCGGCGTCATATCTTTTAGCCTTGTGATACGTTCCATGGGGTTTTCTTGGCAAGAATACTGGAGTGGGTTGCCATTTCCTTCTCCAGTGGACCACATTTTGTCAGAACTCTCCGCCATGACCTGTCCGTCTTGGGTGGCCCTGCACGGCATAGCTTATGGCTTCACTGAGTTACGCAAGCCCCTTCGCCACAACAAGGCAGTGATCCATGAAGGGGGAGTGCAATTGTACGGTAGTTTTAACACTCTTTGGCATTGCCCTTCTTTGGAATTGGAATGTAAACTGACCTTTTCCAGTCTTGTGACCATTGTTGAGTGTTCCAAATTTGTTGGCATATTGAATGCAGCACTTTAACAGCATCATCTCCTAGGATTTTAAATAGCTCAGCTGGAATACTGTCATCTCCGCTAGCTTTGTTATTAGTAATGCTTCCTAAGGCCCACTTGACATCACTCTCTAGGATGTCCAGCTCAAGTTCAGTGACCGCACTGTCATGGCTATCAGGGACATTCAGATCTTTCCTGTATAGTTCTGCATATTCTTTCCACCTCTTCTTAATCTCATCTGCTTCTGTTAGGTCCCTGCCTTCTTTGTCCTTTATCATGCCTGTCTTTGCACAAAACATTCCCTTGATATCTCCGATTTTCTTGAAAAGATCTCTAGTCTTTCCCATTCTATTGTTTTCCTCGATTTCTTTGCATTGTTTATTTAAGAAGGCCTTCTTGTCTCTCCTTGCTATTCTCTGGAAATCTGCATTCAGTTGGATATATCTTCCCCTTTCTCCCTTGCTTTTCGCTTCCCTTCTTTCCTCAGCTGCTTGTACAGCCTCATCAGACAGCCACTTGGCTTTCTTGCATTTCTTTTTCTTGGGGATGGATTGAGTTGCTGCCTCCTGAACAATGTTACGCACCAACGTCCATAGTTCCTCAGGCACTCTGTCTATCAGGTCTAATCCCTGAAATCTATTCCTCACCTCCACTGTATATTTATAAGGGATATGATTTAAGTCATACCTGAATGGTTTAGTGCTTTTCCCTACGTTCTTCAATTTAAGCAAAAAATTTGCAACAAGAAGCTCATGATCTGAGCCACAGTCAGCTCCAGGTCTTGTTTTTACTGATTGTAAAGAGCTTCTCCATCTTTGGCTGCAAAGTACATAATCAATCTGATTTCGATATTGACCATCTGGTGATGTCCATGTGTAGAGTCACCTCTTGTGCTGTTGGAAAAGAGTGTTTGCTGTGATCAGCATGTTCTCTTGGCAAAACTCTATTAGCCTTTGTCCTGCTTCATTTTGTACACCAAGGCCATGCTTGCCTGTTATCCCGGTGATTTCTTGACTTCCTACTTTAGCATTCCAATCCCCTATGATGAAGAGGACATCTTTTTTTGGTGTTAGTTCTAGAAGGTGTTGTAAGTCTTCATAGAACTGATCAACCTCAGCTTCTTCGGCCTCAGTGGTTGGGGCATAGACTTGAATTACTGTGATGTTGAATGGTTTGCCTTGGATTCGTACTGAGATCATTCTATCATTTTTGAGATTGTATCCCAGTACTGCTTTTCCTACCCTTTTGTTGACTATGAGTGCTATTCCATTTCTTCTAAGGGATTCTTGCCCACAGTAGTAGATATTTTTTATTTATTACTTTTATATTTTGCCTTTTTTCCTCCAAGGAACTCAAGGCGGCGTACATAATCCTCCTCATCCTCCTCATCCATTTTATCCTCACAACAACCCTGTGAGGTGGGTTGGGCTGAGAGTCTGTGACTGGCCCAAAGTCACCCAGTGAGCTTCCATGGCCAAGTGGGGGCTAGAACCCGGATCTCCCGACTCCCAGTCCAGCACTCACCCATGCTTGTCTATTTTAGTTCACTGATTCCCAAGATGTCGATGTTCAATCTTGCCATCTCATGTTTGACCACCTCCAGCTTACCTTGATTCATTGATCTTACATTCCAGGTTCCTAAACAATATTGTTCTTTACAGCGTCGGACTTTCTTTTCACCGCCAGACACATCCACAACTGAGTGTCCTTTCAGCTTTGGCCCAGCCGCTTCACTCTTTCTGGCATTAATTGAAAATTCCCTCTGCTCTTCCCCAGTAGTATATGGACACCTTCTGACCTGAGGGGCTCATCTTCTGGCATCCTTGTGATATCATCCTTGTGATACGTTCCATGGGGTTTTCTTGGCAAGAATACTGGAGTGGGTTGCCATTTCCTTCTCCAGTGGACCACATTTTGTCAGAAGTCTCCACCATGACCTGTCCGTCTTGGGTGGCCCTGCATGGCATAGCTTATGGCTTCACTGATTTACACAAGCACCTTTGCCACAACAAGGCAGTGATCCATGAAGGGGAGTTATTACTTAGGGATGGACAAATCTCTAACTGAAATCCATTTCAGTTTCTCAATTATCCAATCTTAAATTTAGTTCATCCTGATTTTTCAAATCTCAAGTTCAATTCACCCCAAACTTCAACATTTTTTCTAAAAGTTTCACACAAAAATGCATAGGCATTTTTGTGTGCATTTCTTCTACTACTTGCATCATTGTATGCAGTTTTGCATAATATACACATCTTTGGGGGCAATTTTCCTAATATAATGTATTTTTGAACTGTTTTCACCAATATACACATTTTTGTGTGTACTTTCCCCTAACGTACACATTTTGAATGCATTTTTTGCTTAGAGAACTCCACTGGAAAATTTGTAGAAGTGTGAACTCTGAAGAAGACCTGAGTTTCAGTCTGCAAATCAAAAATTAGGTCTGCCCACTGAAATGATTGTAAACCACAGACAACAATGGATCCTAAGCAAGGTGCAGGTGGGTAATAGGTGCTCCTTGCTGATATCTCCAGTGAATATCTTGATTGGACCAGGGGATGGAGTGCCAACCTATCTCTACCTTCCACCTCCCAATCCATCTACATTATTTATGCATCTATTATTTTTTCACCCTGCTTTTCATACAGGTGCTTATTTCTGATTGAGACTCTTGGTGTGTCAATATTGACTTCCCTTGAGCAAATGGGAACTAAGACATCTCTCTGTTATTACCTGCCTGTCAAAGCCAAGACAGTTAATACAAATACTAAGAGCTTGTTTATTTGATCTTGCAGCCTCTCTTAGGCTGCCTGATTCAAATAGCTACAAAGTGACAGGAAGCCATTGGGGCCAATCCATAGCATAACATCCAGAGGGCATAAATAGTTTACAGAGCCAAGTGGCTTGACTGTTTCAGAAATGGAATGACCTTTCAGCTGATCAAGATGCATCTGCTTTCCCTGGACAGGGACAGGCAAACATCCTGAATGATGATTCCTTCCATAGAGTGCCATCTTCTGGAGCTTGCATGAAATAGTACTTCCCCTCCCTTACAAAGCCCAGTTAAAGAAATTGGGTAAGGCATTACCATTAAAGTAGCTCAGCCAAGATTATATCTGATCCTGGTCTTACCAGATATTTAAAACGGCTCTCTCCTATTACCTTTTTACAGCAAGGGAATGTACCCCTTCCCATCACCGCTCCTCCCCGCCCCAAATAAACCCTCCTAGGTCTCAAAATAAAAACAGCCAAACTTTCTTGAAGACTACAAGCCTTCTCATAGAGAGAAAGACTCTCCAGCATCAATAGAAAGGTATCTGGAATTACAATTTCAGTGCCTTTGTGTTCAGCCAGAAGCTCAGGAAGCCACTGAAGTGCATTGTGTCAAAATGTAGGCATTTCCTACATTGTTACAACGCAACTGCTGCCACAGCTAGGAAACTATGAGAAATAATTTTCAGTTCATTTTTTATCAGGGTTTTTGCCCAGTTCACAACTTCCAGAGTGAACATGGACTTGGAAGCAATCTGCGGTCAAAGTCCGTACACTCCCAAGCTTGCAATGAGATTTGCGGACCAAAAAAAATGCATTTGACAACATGCATACACTTGAAAAATGCACATTAAAAATGCGTACATTTGGAAAATGCACAGCAACATGCTTAAATCAATAGGAGAAAAATGCATAATTTTCAAGGATGCCCACAAGCCCACAACCAATGCATACATCTGGGAAAATATCATTAAAATATGCAGGGATTTTCATGCAAGAAACAGAACAAAGCTAGTGATCTGATATGGACTTGAACAAGCTTTGAGATGCAATTTGGAGAATGTCAGTAAGTTCCAGTTTTGCTGATTCACACATCTCCACACACAGTATGGGTCAACTGGTCCAAGAACTGCAGCTTCTTGCCCAGGAGACAGGAGTTAGACAATGGTGTATTGACTGTGAAAGACAGATGTGCACTAGAGATGTACATCCACCAACAGTCTTTTAAGAACATGTCTGATTGTACATCCTAGCCCTTTTTGTATAGTCAGGTTGTTTCCCCACATGTTCAAGCAGTGCATATAGAAAGGAGTCCAGGATTGTGGTGGCCGTGTCTGACCCTGTTCTATGTGCATTCATTGGGTATGTCTGTAACCTGATTATGCATGCACATAGATTTCACTCCACAGGACTTGGAACCCTGCAAATACAGGGTGCCTGGTCACATGGAGAGGTGCTCATGCATGCACAAGTATATGCACATAGACACATTACTGATGTGCCAATGAATGCATGTATAGCAGAGGCCATGCCTCCCACACCTTATGAATGGTCATCAAATATAAGTAAATGGTTATTGTCTCAGATAATTACAGCATATGTGGGGCACAGTTTGACAGGAGTCCTACTCTATAGATTTCCCTGGGCTGTAAGGTCTGCCTTGGAGGCCCCATTGACTGAGTTTCCATTCTGGGCCATGTGGCAGGTGATCATGAGAGGAAGGGCCTTCTCAGTGGTGGCACCACAGATCTAGGATACCCATTCAATGGGGATCCAGATGACTCTTTCATTAATTAGACAATAAATAAAATATTTATTTCAATAGGGTTTCTAATGTGTAATTGCTGTTGCTGTTTGAAAATAGTTTTATACTGACTGCTGTTTTATATTATATCGTTTTCCTAATGAGTATAGTTTTAGATATATTATTTTGGGATTATTGTATTGTCTTTTAATTCATGTAAGATGGTCTGAGTGCTCTGAGTGAAAGATATGTATCAGAATGGTGGCTCCTGCCTTGCAAACCAGATAACATGCCTTCTTTACCCCTATGCTTGCCTCATTATGCCTCCTTGGTCACTCCAATCAGTTTGTTGAGCCTTCTGAGATTACTTTAACCCACAGGTGAAGTTTTGCAGCAGGTTGTTAATGGCAAAAACATATATAGTTTGGGGGCTAAAATCTGAACATGGAGAACTGTCATGGCACCCCAAGGAGTCATTATTCCCAGTGATATCACTAATGAAGGAATTAGTCTGATGCTGCATTTGATCAATAGTCTTGCATCCAACCACAGCTAATACTGTTCTTTCTGAAAATGAAGCCATACAGATGGTTTTCTCCTACAGAGAAATAATTTAAAAAAGATTTAATCATGCCTCAGAATAGTAAAAGTAAGCAAAGAGAAATAACAGTTTCATGGTTTCTCCCCTCCCCACCCCCGTTGACTGGTTGGAGAAAGTCTTTGGTCCATTCTAAGCACCAAGAACAAAGAATCTGGCATTAGTATAACATTGTTAGACCTGGAGATATTTTGATCTATTTTTACCTCTTTTTCCATGGTTAGAAATGGATAAAGGAGATGAAAAATGAGTTCTTAAGCATTACACATTCATTAATTGATGGCTCGGCCAATTGTGAGTTATATAAGGCATAAAACCTACATTTCTTTGGTTTATTTTTCTTTTCTTTTCCCATAACTCAAGAGACAGTGTGATCTTACAACTGTTTGGAAAAAGGGAAGTAATGCCCATTTTAAAATCATGGAATGGGCATTTATACACAAGAGCTAGCAATGCAGTCTAGCATATTTTTGGATCCCCACTAAAGCTTCTCTCACCAACCTCAGCATTCCTTACAATAAGCCAAGGACTTGTTCACTTCCCAGAAGCACAGACTACCGTGCTCCAGCAGGAGTAGCCACTGGTTCTCACTACCAATTACCAAATCCAACTCTCCAACCCAGAATTTCCTTGGAAACTAGCAGTCATGCCAAACAGACCTTTCCATATTAACCTTTGGAAAGTAGCGATTTTTGATCCCCAAAGAGCAAAGTCTCTCCAAAACCACAAACAGAACATGCCGACCAAAGGACCATCATTTGAGTCAAGTTTAACTTGCCTCTAGCTGCGGCATTCATAAATCAAATCAAAGCAAGTAACGGAAAAACAACATCTCCTTTGGAGATCAAACTGGGAGTCAATATTCTTTCTATTGTGGTTTAAGGGATAGAGAGTTGGGGCTTCAACCAAGGCAATCTGGATTCAGATCCTACTCCATATGTGGACCTACTGGATAACATGGAGCAAAGACATCATCAGCCTTGTTGTTAATTTATAAAGTGCCTAAAGAATTAAACTGTGTAATAATTAAAAATAAGACAGTTATTGATCATAGACTAACAGTCTAATAGACATGACAAGAAAAGATAAAGTGATGGGGAGGGAAGAGGAAAAGAAGCCAACACAGGCACTACTTCTTAAGGTTACATCATTGTTCTTATAATGGGTAACTCCTTCAGAGTTCTGACTGAAACCTGGAGTAGATTCACCACCTCACTGACTTCAGAGTCACCAGCCTCCACCACCTGAAAGTATCTTGATCCATAATGCTCTGGCTATTTATTTCCTATGGGAGAGCCACCATATCTCACTTGATAGAGAGCTGGATTTGAGAGCCCATAGCTCAGTGGTAGAGCATATGTGCTTTCTATGCAGAATGTCCCAGGTTCAAGGTTCCACAGCTAGAATGGAGACAGATCAGGGTAAGGTGGAACCAAATGATCAGTGCTGGCTCCAGGTTTTTGAGGGCTCATGGGCAAGACATATGGGTCTACCTTCTCACTATCATTGTCACCAGCTGCTGTTACTCCTCATCCTGCTTCTCATCATTGCTCCCACTTGCTTGTTTGACTGCCAGGTAGCAAATAGAAAGTGGCATCTACTGCTCCTCCTTCTTACCACCACCATTGTCTGAGCCAGAACGAGGGGCAGGCGAACATGAAGGCTGTCATGGTGAAAAGAAGGAGCAATTCCAGTGGACCCCTATTGGGGTTTGGGTCCTTGACTGGTGCCCAACCATGCCTACCCTTGACACTGGTCCTGCAAATGGCAGCTGGTCTCTCTGCTGAGCTGATGGAGTTGCCCTTGCTGTGTTCCCTCGCTCCCTCTGCTGCAACCAGATGGAATGCTAATACATAACCATTCATGTATTAGCATGAGCGAGGAGGAGCCAAATGGAGTTGGTCTCTCTGATGAATCAATGGAATGAGCTATCCCTCTGCTGCAGCCAGGTGGAACACTGCTAAAAGGTAACAGTCCAGTGAGAGAGGAGGCTCCTATCTGAAATATACGAACAACAGTTACTTTCCTCACAGGGAGAATTGAATAGCAGCATATTCTTTCCCTCCATTGAGCCTTGATGATAAAAGGGCCACAATCCAATGCAAAGTTAAGCATGCTTAAGCCATTGCTTTCTAGTCTGCTTCATTAAAATTACTAGAAGTTTTGCTATTTACTTAAATAGGAGCAGGTTTGAATGCTAGCTGAGTATTAAATAAACATTCTAGGGCACATTCTATTATAGAGTTAAGTATATGTCTCTCCTGTTGATTTTAGTAGGATGTAACTGTATGTAACTAGCCACGGTACTTTGGCTATTACGTGCTAGGTATGGGTCTGAAATTAATATATCTTTATCAAATAGATCAAAGTTCATAATGCATTTAAATTAATTGGCTTGGATCCATACTTAGCCATGACTCATGTAAGTTGCATTGATTTGGGTCTGCTTTAAGTATGAGAAAGTCTGGCTACAATCTATAAACAGTCCAAATAAGTCTATTTCAAACATTTCTATTAAAGAAGTTTTATCTGTGATTATGTTTAGTTATGGTAGCAACTAGAACACCTTAATATGGCCTAACTGGGCTGTTTCCTTTCTCCTCCAAAGGGAAAATGCATGTAGAAGCTAAGGAATCTTCAGATATGTGAACATGCCCGGAAGCAGCAGAGACTTTGCACCTTGGCTAGCTCCTTTAGGGTTCTGACTGAAACCCAGAGTGGATTTGCCACCCCACTGACATCAGAGCCACCAGCCTCCACTGCCTGGAAGCATCTTGGTCCATGATGCTCTGGTTATTTATTTATTATGGGGCAGCCACCATATCTCACTGGACAGAGAGCTGGATTTGAAGGCCCATAGCTCAATGGTTAAGCACACATGCTTCGTATGCAGAAGATCCCAGGTTCAATCGCTGGTATCTCCACCTAAAAGACATCAGCTAGCAAAGCTGGGAAGACTCCTGCCTGTCAGAATTTCCCCTCTGCTGCCACAAATGCCTTCTGTGTAGGGGGGCCACTTACGCATTGCCCTCCCCAAAAGGAAATGCATCACAGAGAAGAAGGCGCAGATTTGCATAAAATGTGCCTATGCCAATTTACATGTAGAGATGCAAATTTGGAAAGAATTTAAAAAGAAACACAATACACCTCACCATAGTGGGAAAGGTGGTGACCAGGTGACCTCTGTGCCTGCTCAACCTGCTGTCTAGGTGTGAACTGTTGATGGGCAACTTCAAGGCCCCTGCTGCTCCCCTTTCTTAGGGTTCTCTGTCTTTAAACCAGACTTGGACTAAGCAACCCTTCGAAGAAAGGACTGTCCTCTGTAAAGTAGGACACATGGACACCCTATGCCAATATGCATGGATATTGGGTGCAAAATTGGGCCTACTGAAGTCCTGTTTGAAATCAATGGGACCTGAATGCTTAACTCCTTGATTATGTCTCACTCATTTCAACAAGACTAATTAACTGGACTGTGCAAATTGATTTTCAAGTAGCTTCCTACTCCTGTTCTCACGTTTGCATGAAGAGGTTTGTTTCTCTCAATGGGGCTCATACAAAAAAGGTCAGCAAGACCAAGTTACAAATAAGAATAAACATCACGTAAACACCTGGTGGGCTAGTGGATCCTTACAGGAATCTGATAATTCTTCCCTTCCACCACCCCCACCCACACACAAAAGGGGGGGAGAAATTATTATGTGCGTAATATGTCAAGGATAAAATAAAGTTATAAATATCCCAGGCTTGTCTCCCTGAAACTGGTCTCTTGGTGCCATTTCTTTCTCAGCACAGCACCTCCGCCAAAAGTGAACCCAGCTGGTGGGCGAGCTCTTGTGAGACCCACAGTTGTTGCACAGGCCACATGGCTCTCTGCACGACGAGGCAAACAGGGGGCAGGCAACTGCTCTAGAGAGCCCTGGGGGCCACACTCTCTCAAAGGCAAATGACATGGCAGGAGGCTGGGTGGCGGGGCTCTCCAGAGCATCCACTGGAGGCAGTGGGGCAGCAGCAGAAGCGGGCCTTCTTCCCGTTTCACCATCTGATGTGGGAGCCTCACTCTGCTTCATGGGAGGGCCGGCCCTGGCCAAACAGCCTGCCCTGTGCTCTCTAAGCTACCCTGCTGCCCTGAAGGACAATGGAGGAAGCCTGTGTTGAAGTAGGCTTCATCAGCCTGGTTGGCTTCTGGACACAGAATGGGAGAGGGGGCACTATTTTCACCTCAAGCAGCAAAATGTCTTGGGCCGGCCCTGCCAGGTGGGAGAAAAATCACTTGTAGGCATGTAAGCCACATGCCACTTTTGATGTTAAAATCAGGCCACACCCTATTTATTTATTTATTTATTTATTGCATTTATACCCCGCCTTTCTCCCTCTCGCAAGGAACTCAAGGCGGCTTACATTATCCTCCTCCTCACCGTTGTATCCTCACAACAACAACCCTGTGAGGTAGGTTGGGCTGAGAGTCTGTGACTGGCCCAAAGTCACCCAGTGAGCTTCCATGGCCAAGTGGGGACTAGAACCCGGATCTCCCGGCTCCCAGTCCGTCACTCTCACCACTACACTACACTGGCTCTCACCTCACCCTCACCTCACTTCACTTCACCCTCACCTCAGTCTCTGACAAGACAACTTCTACTTCTTCATAGTCATTTCCGCCCAAAACCCGAACATCCATTCAGTGCCTTTCTTAGCAGGGTAGCAAGCCAGTCTCCCCAGCTACCTGCCTTGGCTTTCCTGAGGTGAAATATATCTCTTCCTGGCTATATATCTTCCTATCACCCATCCTATGGCTCCAGAAACAACAACAACAACAGCCAGCCCACCCTGCCATCTGCATATACAGCTTACAGGGGATGGGAATCCATTCACTTCTAAGAAGACTGACTTTTCTTGGGTCTTTCCTTCCACTGGGGAAACTTGGTCATGTCCATCAACTTGAACAATCAACATGATGGGCCAGATCCTATTCAGCGTGGTGTGAAATCAAGAGCAAAAAATGCGAGTGCTACTCTAGAATGCTAGATGTGGCAGAGACAGAGACTATGATGCTAGTTGGTGCATGATGAAGTTGAGGTGGGGACAGGGAGGGAAGACACCATACTTTTTTGCTGTCCTCTCTCATTCTTTCTCCTGCCCAGTTTAATCAACCTTACACATGTACACACCTACAGAAAACTCTCCTGGAACAATGATTAACTCTTTACTTACTATAAAGCTGCTCAATTGTTGTTTCTGAGTTATTTGTGGATAACATTATCTCCCCATGGAAAATGGTAGGTGGCTGTTGTTGTTTTGCAGTTACAATGGTTTAGATCCAGATTTAGCCATGTGCAACTGCCCTGCTTCTCCTCCCTGCAGCAGTTCCTCCTGCCCCCTGAAAATAATACACAGAGGGAACCTCTGAGATGAGGCATGGGTGGGGATCCCTGAAACTCAGGGACAGGCACCTTCCAGAAGTGGAACCCTTCCATCAATGGAAGGCTGATCCTGGAACCAAACTAATGTATTTCCCAGAATACCCTGCTTCTCCTATCCCCTGCATCAGTCACCAAAGGAACAATGTCTACAGGAGACTATATTTTTTGTACTACTCAATTTATAATTTAAATAGAGGATTTTGCTGTCCTCTCTCATTTACATTGGGTTAATGACATGGCACAAGTTCAAATGCTATAATTTAAGATTGATTTGAGTCCATAGGTTATGAACTCTGCCCTGCTATTTCATGGGTTTTTGAAACAACCTTGTGTGGGGGATGCATCTCCAGATGGTGTTACAATTAACATAGCTGTAATTTATTCTCAAGCATTAGGATGCAGCTTTTTTTTTAAAGAAATGCAAACACAAGAGGATGGCAATTTGCAACCAGCACACTTTCAAACTCGACATATTCAACCGTCATGTATCAAATTTGCATAATATTCAAATCAAGTATCTCCATTTTGGGATTCTGGAGCTGGCAAGCTATTTGAGTCTGCCAAACTTCAAAGTGTGTCATGGACATCAGTTCCTCTTGATATTTTAATACATGTAGTAATAGTTACCCTTAAGCAATTCCAAAGTCTCTTCTATCCTGTTTAATTAATCTGATGGTATCTTTTCAATGCTTCATCACTTACTATTGGGATAGTGAGGTTAATACTGGCTTTAGCATTAGATCTTGGGATAAAATGAATAATCAGATTCAGACACAAAGGGAAATGATGGTTTCTCCTACAATATCGGGCTCATGCAGTCCCTCCTCTCTCCACCTCTTTCTAGACCAGAAGAGAAGATTGGAAGCATCCACTTCCACACTTTTGAATTAACACAGTTCGCTGTGATGTCTGAACTAGGGAAATGCGGTATGTGAAATCATAATTTGATACTGATCTGTTCTCATGAACCATAGCTTAAACCAGGGATGGGGAACCTCTGATTCACAAGCCTAATCAAGTCCGTAGAGGTTCCTGCAGAGCCCTTGATGGAATCTCCAGGGTTATCTCTGACCATAGCAGGGATTCCCCTGTGCTCTCCTTGGGCAAGCAAGGTGCAGCCCTGCTGTTATCTCTGCTTACAGATAACTGTTGGGATACGGGAAGTGGGGGAGATGCTCCTCCCAGTGCTGGTTGAGTCAGTTTGCATGCCACACACCACTGCTGTGGGGATGACACATGCTGTGTTAAGTTGATAGAGATGGGTGAACACATCGGAGCCCACCTCATGTGCCACTCACTGGACCCCTGCCAGCTACCCATCCCTGTTCGGTGCACCACATAAGCTGCCAGACAGTCCACAGACACGTGGCAAGTGGTGTCCCTGCATCCTGTGAGCTACCATTTTGCATAAAAATGTCAGCTCTGCTATTTACATAAGTTGCCATGTGTGTAAAATGGTGGCCATAAATAGCCCCATTTACACAAAATTACAGGTGGGCACACGCCAGGATGGGCAAGCACAGGGATCTGCAGACTGGCATCTGGGGGCTGAGCCAGTGAGAAAGCACTGAGCCACGAGCCCCAACAGAAGCCAGGGACTTGCCCACACTGTGCATTCCCCAGTGGGGAGAATGCAGTGCAAGCCAAGCATCTTCCAGCTGAGGCAGATGGAGTGCTCCAGTCACTGCATTGGTTGGGGCAGATTCGTCTGAACTGCACCTTCCCCCATTGATGCCTTCTCTCTGATTTCTTCCAATCCATGAAAGGCCAGGGGAGAGGTCATTCAGACCCCCACTCCAAAACTGTTCCCCAGTCCTGGCCTAAACAATACACAGTTTCCTGAGTTTGGCTTCAGAGATTCCAGTTGGAGGGGGGAGATTTGAGGTGCTGAGGCCATTTCCTCCTTCTGTTTCCCCTTAACTGAAAGGGGTGGCCTGAAGGGGAAGATTGGACTTGGGAGATACATGGCTCAGAGCTCATAGCCCCTGAGGCTAAACTGTCCCCACCTTGCTAGTTCTGGTTGGCTTAGGGGTTGCACCTGAAGCCCTGAGGTGTACAGCATGGCCCAGAGGCCAGCATGATGGCCATGCTCATACCCCCTCTTTGGTCCCAGTTTCTGTTTGCTGTTGGGAGGAATATATATATATATATATATATATATATATATATTTTAAAGGGGAAAGAGGAAAAGAACAAGATTTTCCTGCATGCCTGGAGGTGTTCCCTGTGGTAAACAGGAACTCCGCCCTGCTCTCTTCCTTTGCCCATTGGGGCACCCTTCAAATCTGCACCCACCTTTTACTGCTAAAATTGGTGATGTATATCTTGGTACCAGCAAGGCAGCAACTGATTATGATTCATAAAAGCCATGCAGTTCAATAGGAGCAGGTTAATTGGCCGACCTCCATTCTAAACTGCAGGGTCTGGGATTTGAACAGGAGCTGGTAAGAATGCATGGCCAACTCCTTAATGAAGTCGTTGCCTTTCTTAGAACATTACTGAAGTCATGAATAAAAGCTGTTATGTGTACTCTGGGTAAAGATGAAAGGGAAGAACAGGATTAAAATTAGATATCGTCATGGAACCGTAAACAGTATAGCACAGCAAAGGCAAGGAACCTTTTGAAGAGAGCTAAATGGACCATGTGGTACAGTAATTTAAAACAATAACATAAAGGCCAATTATGGAGATAGAGAGAATTCTCTGGCAGAAGCACTGTGCAACCTTGACTTGGCAGTATTGCAGGATTTTTTTGATGCACAACATTAAGGGACATGTGGGATATTAATTTACTTTGTGCTGGGGCTAATCTACACTGGAGTGTCTTCTGCTGCTGAGACGTTGCAGTCACAGGTTTTCATCAAGTTGCATTTGCTTCTCCCAGAGCACACAGAAAGGAATAATCCATACTAACAGCTCAATTTATTCTGCTTAGTTGTGTCACATGCTTTCTGTACCTGTAGCGGTTCAGCCATATGTAGGCAGAGTTTCCTTAATGATGTATCCAATTTTCCCCATTTTTGGCGATATATGGACAGCTTAATGATGGCACACACACTTCTTCATTTGTGGTATTAATCTTTGTTGTTCCTCAATTCTGTTTTCTTAAATTCTTTTTGATCCTTTTATTTTCCTGTGAACATGTGCAGATTTGCACCTGTGCAGCATTTCATATACTTTTTTCCAGTGATTTTTTATTGATAATATTTGTGAATAGAAAATTGGCACAGTGTTAGGATCTCACTTTATTACAGCTACTTGGAAGATCATATGTAACTATTGGGGTGGCTGTTCTTTCTTTTACTCCTGCACACCTTTGTACGTGTGTGGAAGTTGGCCCTCTCTGCAACTGAGTAAGGCTGTTCCAGCACCATTTGGACCATTTCAAAATGGACCCTCTTACTGTACAGTCATATTGTTCGTTGCTCATTCTTATTATTGAATCTCTACAATGACTGTTGCATGTATACGTAGAGCTGGAAAATCTGACAAGAGGGGAGCAGGAAGGCACAGGCCATAATATTCAGATGCTATTTTCAACGTTCCTCTCTTATCTCTAATTCAATTGACCACTGCATGGCAACATTCCGTTGGGGTTTTGACCATCTGCAGAGACCAAAGGTAATCATTGGCAGTTCTGGGCTTTGCCGTCAAGTCAGGACTGGTGGGAGAATTTCATCCTGCAAGTATGGGATAATGAGCAGTCAATGATACATTCCCACATGTCCCATGCTACTCTTTTTCAACTTGCTGAGCAGCTACATTTGATACTCCAGAGGCAGTGTATCAACTTGATGGAGCGCATAACAGTACAAAAAGAGAGGTGATTGCTATCTGGAGACTAGTGAACATCTGCATCTACAGGACTGCATCTCAACAATCCAGACTGGGCATAACTACTGTCACCATAATTGTAATCAAGGTGTGCCTTGCCAAGGAACACCTTCTACTGAGATGCACTGTGAACCTTGGGAATGTTAGGCAGCTATAAATGAACAATGGACTCTCCTCACCTGCATATTCGCAGGGGGACAGCTCCACATTTCTTCAGCTACTCTATGCTGTTGATACTCCAAGCATTGTTCCCTGACATGGTGCCTCCAGATTTGTTGCAACTCCCAGCATCTCCCAGCCAGTGGGGCCAATGGTCAGGAAGGCTTGGAGTTGTACATGAACACATGGGTTGGGAACCAGATTGTGGGATGCTGAAGTACAGTCCGACTACTTTCTTCTAACTTTGTTGCCTTTTCCCACTACTTTCAGTGATGTCACTATTCTACATATCCTATTTCAGGTGTGGAGAAACCTTCTGACACAAGAGCAGGAGGGAAGCCACAACAACCACTACATGTGGCTGCAGCAATGAAGAAGGCAGGTCCAGAGATGTCTGAAGACCTGTGTGCAGCATTTATGGAGCTGGTCAGTAAATCACGTATGTCAAGACATGTGCACACTTTCTTGTTGCCTTCATTTGTGTTTCACAGGGTGTAAACAACTATAATTTGAAAGAAGCTCCTTTTTTATTACCCTATGCTATGGAAACTGGAGGAATGTGTATTCCAAAGATCACAAACTGATCAAATGAAAGACACGAAGAGAACCAGGAAGAGGAAGACAATTAGTTTACTCCATAAATCAAAGAACTCAAGACAGAACTTTTAAGTTATACATTGTCTTTTAAATAATAAAAAAATAATGTTAGAACTGGAACACATGCTGTACATTTTTAAGGTAAGGCACCATTGTGACAGTGATGGAATACAATCTTATCACTGTTAATCCATGGATGACAGACAAGAATACAGTTATCTTCACATGCGATCCAGCATAGATTCAGGATGGGGAGTAGTTATTTGGCCTCTTATATGCCTTAGCTGTTCTTTTCCTCTCATTAATTCTTTCCTTGGGTGTGGAAGTGTGCAAGGGAACCTTTTCTGAGGAAAATTGCCTTCTTGAAGGAGAGTTCACTTCATTAGACCTAGGTGGTGATTGGGTATTCCTCAAACACTAGTTTCTTTGTGCTGCTGGGTATACAGCTATTACTGGAAGACTGATTCTCAAGGGTCTCTCCAAGTTTACCTACCAGGCCCTGCAGCAAGAAAGAATGGTGATCGATGGAGTGTACCAAAGTTTTACTCAGTCATTGCTTCCCATGTCCTCACTAGAAGAACTTTGGAAATGTGACCTAATTAAAGATCATGTTCTGCAATTATGAAATTACCAAGTTCCTTCTCCAACAAAGCAGGCTGTGATTGTTTCATGATCCGAAACTCTGAATGGACAGATGTGGTTCCCCTTAGGTTGATGAAAGGATGCAGTACGTAGTGCAATGTTTGTAAAGTAGCATGTACTGAACTGGTTTCTTATGTGTACTGTGGAATCTATCCCCAATCAGCTCCTGTAAGAACCCTGAATTAAGGGCACTGGTCACTAATGGTTAGTGCTCCACCTGAAAACATCTGGAGGGATTTAAGTGATGTTATAAAGCAAACCTGAAGATCCTGCAAGTGACTTTTTAAAACAGATTTGGAAAAGAGTTTTTTTTTTTATCCTAACACAGAGAGACAATGGAGAATCCGCTGCAAAGTGTGGAATGAAAACTGGAAGAAGGTGGGAAGATAAATGGTTGTATGTTTCTCTGCTGAGGTAGTGGACCTGACTATGGCAACTGGGCCCATGGAGAACTATGGGTCCTGGCCTTGCATCTAACCATGGGCTGTTCAGGGGTATAGTGCAGAACCCCTCCCTTACTTGGCCGACCCTTTCCGCGCCCCTCCCCCTTACTATTCATTACCTTCTTTGGGGCAGCATTGTTTGAAAACACATTAGGCTTCCAAGAAAAGCTGCATTTGCAAGGACTAGTCCAGCATCCATGCGGTGCTGTGCAGGAGTGTACACACTTCCTGGTGTGTTTGTGTTTGTGTGTGTGGGGGGGGGGGTTGGCTTTATCTGCAAGTTCTAAATATTTCATATTACAGCCACTAGATGGCAGTGTTCCTATAGTGCCACTTCCTCCTTACACACTCAAATTCAAACAGCTTCAAAGCACTTCTTTTCATTAGCTCATTATTTCTGTTTCAAATAAAGCTGCTGAAATTATTGGAAAGCATGGGAGAGGTGCTGGAGGTTAACAACATCATGTAAAGGACCCGCAAACCTCCGTGAGTAACCAATCTCAATCACAGGATAAAGCCCCATGTGGAGAAGTCCTGAGCATGTTAACATTGGGAATGTCTTAAAAGCAATTGGAAGTTTATCTGGAATATGAGAATTCTAGAAACAATTGTCTTTGTTAGACCAACTTTTTATTTTTAAAAAGCAATAAGGCATATAATATAAAATATGTTCTTCTTAAAGGCTCTTCGTGAGACATCTTTTTAAGAGACTCCTGAAATTATCAGGAGGCTGTATTTAGATGTCTTAATTCATCTAAAAGCTCTTATCTCACCTAAGCTTGAGACTATCTAGTATGCCCTTGACCCAACACTGAACTTTTAGTTTCTCTACTTCATTGTTGTAGAGATTGATCTGAATATAGAACATCAATATGTTGAAGTAATTTTCAGAGCTGAAGGAGTTGTTCACTCCTGCTGTAAAGGAGTTACAGGAAGTTTTCTCTTCGCATTAGGTGGCCAAAACGTTTGAGCTTCAGCTTCAGTATCTGTCCTTCCAATGAGCACTCAGGGTTGATTTCCTTTAGGATTGACTGATTTGACCTCCTTGCAGTCCAGGGGACTCGTAAAAGTCTTCTCCAGCACCACAGTTCGAAAGCATCGATTCTTCAGCACTCAGCCTTCCTTATAGTCCAGCTCTCACAGCCATACGTTACTACTGGGAAAACCATAGCTTTGATTATATAAACCTTTGTCGGCAAGGTGATATCTCTGCTTCTTACTATGCTGTCTAGGTTTGCCATAGCTTTCCTCCCAAGGAGCAAGCGTCTTTTAATTTCATGGCTAATGTCACCATCTTGGAGCCCAAGAAAATAAAATCTGTCACTGCTTCCATTTCTTCCCCTTCTATATGCCAGGAAGTGATGGGGCCAGATGCCATAATCTTAGTTTTTTTAATGTTGAGTTTCAAACCAGCTTTTGCACTCTCCACTTTCACCCTCAACAAGAGGCTCTTTAGATCCTCAATCGGTTGTTCCATGTCCGGTTCTTACTGTTGCTTCTTGACCCTCATACAGGTTTCTCAGGAGACAGGTAAGGTGGTCTGGTACTCCCATCTCTTTCAGAATTTGCCACAGTTTGTTGTGATCCACACAATCAAAGGCTTTAGCGTAGTCAATGAAGCAGAAATAAACACTTTTCTGGAATTCTCTTGCTTTCTCCATGATCCAGCGAATATTGGCGATTTGATCTCTAGTTCCTCTGCCTCTTCGAAACCCAGCTTGTACTTCCGGTACTTCTCGGTTCACATGCAGCTGAAGCCTGGCTTGTAGGTTTTTGAGCATAACCTTGCTGGCATGTGAAATGAGTGCAATTGTACAGTAGTCTGAACACTCTTTGGCATTGCCTTTCTTTGGAATTGGAATGTAAACTGACCTTTTCCAGTCTTGTGACCATTGTTGAGTGTTCCAAATTTGTTGGCATATTGAGTGCAGCACTTTAACAGCATCATCTTTTAGGATTTTAAATAGCTCAGCTGGAATACTGTCATCTCTGCTAGCTTTGTTGTTAGTAATGCTTCCTAAGGCCCACTTGACTTGACTCTCTAGGATGTCCAGCTCAAGTTCAGTGACCGCACTATCATGGCTATCTAGGACATTAAGATCTTTCCTGTATCGTTCTTCTGCGTATTTTTTCCACCTCTTCTTAATCTCATCTGCTTCTGTTAGGTCCCTGCCTTCTTTGTCCTTTATCTTCTTTGTCTTTGCACAAAACGTTCCCTTGATATCTCCGATTTTCTTGAAAAGATCTCTTGTTGTTGTTGTTCAGTCATTCAGTCGTGTCCGACTCTTCGTGACCCCATGTACTATAGCACGCCAGGCCTTCCTGTCCTGCGCTCTCTCCCGGAGCATGCTCAAGTCCATATTCATTGCATCAGTGATGCTATCTAGCCATCTCATCCTCTGCCATCCCCTTCTCCTTTTGCCTTCAGTCTTTCCCAGCATCAGGGTCTTTTCCAGAGAGTTTTCTCTTCACATTAGGTGGCCAACATATTTGAGCTTCAGCTTCAGTATCTGTCCTTCCAATGAGCACTCAGGGTTGATTTCCTTTAGTATGGACTGGTTTGACCTCCTTGCAGTCCAGGGGACTCATAAGAGTCTTCTCCAGCACCACAGTTCGAAAGCAGCATCACTCTTTCCCATTTGATTGTTTTCTTCAAATTCTTTGCATTGTTTATTTAAGAAGGCCTTCTTGTCTCTCCTTGCTATTCTCTGGAAATCTGCATTCAGTTGGCTATATCTTCCCCTTTCTCCCTTGCTTTTCGCTTCTCTTCTTTCCTCAGCTACTTGTACAGCCTCATCAGACAGCCACTTGGCTTTCTTGCATTTCTTTTTCTTGGGGATGGATTGAGTTGCTGCCTCCTGAACAATGTTACGCACCAACGTCCATAGTTCCTCAGGCACTCTGTCTATCAGGTCTAATCCCTGAAATCTATTCATCACCTCCACTGTATATTCATAAGGGATATGATTTAGGTCATATCTGAATGGTTTAGTGGTTTTCCCTACATTCTTAAATTTAAGTCAAAATTTTGCAATAAGAAGCTCATGATCTGAGCCACAGTCAGCTCCAGGTCTTGTTTTTACTGACTGTAAAGAGCTTCTCCATCTTTGGCTGCAAAGTACATAATCAATCTGATTTCGATATTGACCATCTGGTGATGTCCATGTGTAGAGTCGTCTCTTGTGCTGTTGGAAAAGAGTGTTTGCTGCTATGATCAGCGTGTTCTCTTGGCAAAACTCTATTAGCCTTTGTCCTGCTTCATTTTGTACACCAAGGCCATGCCTGCCTGTTATCCCGGTGATTTCTTGACTTCCTACTTTAGCATTCCAATCCCCTATGATGAAGAGGACATCTTTTTTTGGTGTTAGTTCTAGAAGGTGTTGTAGGTCTTCATAGAACCGATCAACCTCTGCATCTTCGGCCTCAGTGGTTGGGGCATAGACTTGAATTACTGTGATGTTGAATGGTTTGCCTTGGATTCATACTGAGATCATTCTATTGTTTTTGAGATTGTACCCCAGTACTGCTTTTCCCACCCTTTTGTTGACTATGAGTGCTACTCCATTTCTTCTAAGGGATTCTTGCCCATAGTAGTAGACATGATGGTCACCTGAACTGAATTCGCCCATGCTTGTCTATTTTAGTTTGCTGATTCCCAAGATGTTGATGTTCAATCTTGCCATCTCATGTTTGACCACCTCCAGCTTACCTTGATTCATTGATCTTACATTCCAGGTTCCTAAACAACATTGTTCTTTACAGCATCGGACTTTCTTTTCACCTCCAGACACATCCACAGCTGAGTGTCCTTTCGGCTTTGGCCCAGCCGCTTCACTCTTTCTGGTGCTACTTAGAAATACCCTCTGCTGTTCCCCAGTAGTATATTGGACACCTTCCAACCTGAGGGGCTCATCTTCCAGCATCATATCTTTTAGCCTTGTGATACGTTCCATGGGGTTTTCTTGGCAAGAATACTGGAGTGGGTTGCCATTTCCTTCTCCAGTGGACCACATTTTGTCAGAACTCTCCACCATGACCTGTCTGTCTTGGGTGGCCCTGCACGGCATAGCTTATGGCTTCACTGAGTTATGCAAGCCCCTTCGCCACAACAAGGCAGTGATCCATGAAGGGGGATCTTCCATATAAACAATGCCAAATGGCTGGAAGCAATGTTAATAGACCCTTATTTCAAAGCCCCGTCTCTTGCTGAAGCAATCTGTGCCAAGCATGACAGCCACAGCCAAGTGTTTGAACATTTGAAGCAGAAAACCCTCCTACAATGCATGTTGACTCAGAGCTAAGTCCTCCTGAATTCAATGAGGCTTACTCCCAGGGAAGTGCATGTAACATCGCAGCCTTAAACTCTTCTTGTGCCTACATGAGGCTTTCAGTATGAAAGGGCTGAGTCAGTGCAACCATACTCATTTTGGTCCTTTTCTACTGCTTCTCATTAAGTTCTTGAAAACAGAGGAAACTCTGGGTAACATATAAAGAAAAACCTAGCAAAACATCTCAGATGGATCTGGTATATTTCTCCCTCTAGTCCTGAAACTTTACAAAAGGAATTTGAGAACTGCAGTTTAGTCTTTTGATCCAAAACCCAGTTATGACTGAGAAAGCTGTGACACAGAGGCTAAAGAGAATCAGAGGATATGGGATTATCATCATTTGATACACACATCCCTGTGTTCTTGGTTTCATAAGAGGCTAATACCTAGGCTGAACATACGTACCGTTTTAAAAGGGACAATACCGTTTTTTTCATATTTTCCGACCGTCCTGTCATTTTAATATAAATGTCAATTTTGTCCCATTTTTTAATTTTTTTGTAAAAGACTGAATGCATTTATCATAAGGCTCTATGCCAATCAACGTGTACAGTAAAACTACTAGTGTGATGGAAGAGGAAGTTCCATTTACTTTATCCAGCCAGGGCCAGGGCTTCTTGAGCTAGCAATGATCAGACGCTGCCCCCTTGCTTGTCTGCAGTGGCGGGGAATTCAAGCGGTGGTCGCTAAGCCCCATTCAGTGTGTGGGACCCAGGAGGGTGAGTCTTACCGTTATTTCTACCATCATTCTGCCCTACATTCAGTTTGATTTGGACAATTCTTTCTGCCCTACATTTAGTTTGATTTGGACTTTTCAGACTCATATTTCGGTTCAACAGGCTGTTAGCTATTTTTTTATTACAGCGGAACTCTCTGGTGGGACATTAGCATATACCGGCTTGTGATAGCAGAATATTGCAATAACCCCGTCCCATTTTTGTCATCCCAATATCCCGTTTTTGTCTCAAGGAAATATGGTTGGCCTACTAATACCATACAGGCACAATCCTATGCATGTTTTGGCAGAAAAAAAGGCTTACAACTCCCAGCGTGCCCCAGCCAGTCTGGTTAGCGCATGCTGAGAATTGTAGGCCTTTTTTCTGTCTAAACATGCATAGGATTGCACCCGAAGGCTGCAGTTTTGTACCCACTGATGCTTAAAACAAAACCCCCTTTACTAGGAAAGTGTAGGAACTTCTGTAGGAGGTTAGGTAAAGTATTCAATTAGCCAGATAAAGAAGCCTATCTGCTGAGATGAAACAGTCAAGATCTCCCAGCTCCTAAATTCATGAGCATTTTTTAAAAAAGTCAGCCCAAAAGCACGCAGTGCCCAGATCTGCAGTGTGTATTGTTTGCATGGGATGCCAGTTTCATTTCCCATGATGATTTACGTTCAGCACAATAATACAGCTTTCTTTACTTTTGAAGTACAACTGCTTTGTTCTGCGTTCCAGAACTAAACTTTTGCAAGGCAAGGAATACAAATCACCCATCACTCCCTCTAATAGAGAATTCAGGTGGTGAGTGCCAATGGAAATGGAGCCAAAATGGGGCCAGTAAGAAACAGAAGGGAAGTATCCACATTCTTAGATGAGCCTCGATGTTTGCAGAAGTACAAAAACTTTAAAAAACAAAAATCTAGGGGGGCAACCCACCCCAAACACAGCCCAATGAGGACCGAGCATGCTCAGTAGCCACAGAATGTGTGTGTAACTTGGAAAAGAAAAATGGAAAGCCAGAGATGGGGGCAGGGGGCATAACAATTTGTTTGGACGTAATGGCATGCTGGAATCCTGAACAGGAACACTCCTATTAAAAGGTGAGGATGCAGCTTGTAGCTACTACAGTTTTGGTGGCAGGTCCCACTTGCGTCTTTCAGATGTCAAGGGAGAAATTATCATTCAGCTCATTAGTTGTGGTCATTATCTAGGAGCAGATGCTGTGAACTTGTTCGGTGGATCCAACTTTTGAGACCATTATATCAGCTGGAGGACCTCATAAGATCATTTCCACCTGTATCTCCATCAATGGAGATGAGGCTGCACAATCTGTGAATGAGGATAGCATTAACTATGGTTCCTTCTTCTGGCAAGGGTTGAACTTGAGGTCCCTGGAGATCTTGTCCAGTTCTATGGCTGGGCACCGCAGATTGGTCAAGAAATCAGACCAAAATATTAGAATTAGGTTTATCCTTAAATACCGTGTTTGATCACCTGCACAGGTATCTGCAGGTCCTGCCTTTTCATTAGCCACACTGAGACAAACAATTCAGGTGGCAGAGAAGGAAGAGGAGTGCATTGCACTACTTTCTCTCCCCCTCCTCCCCCCACACACACATCATGAGGGTCCACCACCTTCAGTGGTGCTCTTGACAGCTCCAGCAGCTGCTCTTCGCTGTGGCATTTGCTGCAGCCAGAGGGCATCTCCAGAGTGTGCCCTCTTTCACTTGCAAGAGTCTCTCATGAGGCTTCGGGTAAGCTCCCCACAGCCAGGAAGGACAGCAGGCAACAAGACAGACTGGGCCAGTCCTGGATATCAGGCCTGGCACCAGCTGCTGGCATAGGGGGGCATTTGCCAGAGTTCACACACTGGCAGGTCCCACCAGGGCTGACACCTTGCCTGGCCCCACCCCAGTGACCATCACAATTTAGCTCCCAGCAATGGCACTCCAGGGGTATCAGGAGCATGAGAGATCAGTCAAAGGAAAAAGCAAGGTCAGGAAAACTAAGTCACACAACACCAGGAACTGATACTCAAACATTGTTGCAGCATGTCCTGTTTTGCACTGAAGACTTTTACACCTGAGCCTTCAGAGCCCCGCCCAGAGCAGAGCTGCACGCCATTAGTGCCACCTGAGGAAAGATCTACTCACAAGCAGGGCCTTCCTCACGAGTATACCTTTCCTCATGAGGAGTCTCTATTCCTCCAGCTGGCTGAGACTTGACCTTTAGATATCTGTGCTCCTTGGGGCTAGGTGGCCTCTTGGCACCTGCCTCAGTGTCTGAGAGGGGGCTAACTACAGCTTGAGGGTTAGGGTCAACAGCTGTCTCCCCAAAGGGCCTGGGATCCCCCTGATCCCCCTCAAGGACCTTAGATACAGTCAGCTCCTCTGTGATGCATGGTGCAGGGGTCAACCTCTGAAGAGGAGTCCTCCAGAGGGGCCATGAGATTACCTTGTCGGTGGCAGCACTGTAATGATTTGCCAGTCGGCAGGCATGTTCATCTGCGAGTGCTATGGGAGGGATGGAGCAGCTTCCAGCCTCTCTCGCATGCACAGTGTCAAGATTCCCTTGGCCCCCTCTTTCCTCAAGCACTCATAAACACACAAAAAGAGAGGTTTCAGTCTCACGCCTTTAATTCATTATTCTCAGGTTCATTACAGATGCAAATCCTCAAAGACTTTCCAGCTACAAGGAAATGCCTCCAGGGGATTCAAATGGGAGAAACGAAAGTTGCCCGCAGTTTGAAAGGGCGGCTGTCTGACTAGGCTAACTTAGAGAGGGAGGTTCCATCCCTTGCCTGCTGTTGCCCTGCGTAGCCTCTCATGCATCGCTAACCAGCTCGAACGTCTAAGCTCCTCCTCTGATGTTTCCCTTTTAGCTCTGCATCTCCACCTGGTGTCTCTTAGGTCACAGACCTCAAGCCCTTCTGCCTTCGGCTCACTTCTTCTCAAAGAGGGGGGTTAGGATGAAGCTTCATGCCCGGCCATCTGGAAGCTGGTAACCTGAGAAGCACGCCTACCCACATCTGAACTGGCCTCTGAAAAATCCTTCCCCAGGTCTGGCTGCTTCTCTTCTGAATCTGAGCTGCTATCTCCCTGCACTCAGAATCAATCAACACAGTGCATTAGAGGGAGGGTGCCCAAGTGACAGCTGATGCTGGAAGGGGTGGCTGGCACTGAGGAGTGGGGCACAGGGCAGTGGAGGCTGGTGGCAGTCACAACTCTGAAGGAGTTGCCCAAGGCACTGAACCCAATCCCCAAACCGGGTTCAGCACCTTGGATTGCTCCTTCAGAGTTCTGACTGGTTCTGACTGAAACCTGGAGCAGATTCACAGCCCCACTGACATCAGAGCCACCAGCCTCCAGTGGCACAGGGGGCAACCTGCCCAAGGCCCCTCAAAAGCTGAAGCTGGGCCTGGTAGATCTTCTAAACCTTGACTCCAAATGGAGCAGGAAATTACAAGCAAGGCCTCCTGGAACTAGTGACATCAGCATCAAATCGGGTTAATGGTTGAGGTTATCAAAGTCAGATGGTTTGAGGTTGAGCCAGGGATGGACAGATCTGTCCATTTCGCTTTCTTTCTGTTTCTTGTTTTCCCATTCTTAAGTTGGCAATTGTCCACTTGCCTGTCCCAATACAGCAGTTGAGGAGGATCAGCGAGCTAGATGTAAATAGTTGCCCCGCCCCCTCGACTGGTCCAGCAGCTGTGTCTAGGCTTGCTGTCTCTAGGAAGCCCACAATTAGGGCATGATGGCAAAAGGCTAGGGATGTCAGGCTAATCTGCAACGCAACCAAATAAGTTCAGATTGTCATGAATCTGACCTGCAGATTCCACTGCGCCTTTCCCCCTCTGCAGACTTGTGGACTGGTTTTCTAACTTTCCTGAATTTTGCGCAACTTTCATAATAGAAAAATATGCGAAACAATAAAAAGGCAAAAATGTACATTTCCCCCATAGGCTAAAATATGAAAATGCGTGTTTTGGGGAAATTTGCGCATTTCCACACATGCTCATTTGTGCAAGTGCGAATTTGTGCATATTCAGAAAAAAAAATCAATTACCAACAATGGGCAGACAATGGGACAAAAGGCACCTGACAATCCACAAAACACAGATGGAACGGGTTTTGCACGATCTGTACATCCCTACAGAAGCCTTCTCCACTTGGTGCTTTCCAGTGGCTGCTATTCAATGGCAAGCTCCCTCTGAGCCTGGAGACTGCAAAGAGCCATCATCACTATTAGCCATTGAGAGGGTGTGTGTGTGTGTGCGTGTGTGTGTGTGTGTGTGCACGCAAAGCACACTGAGTCTACTCAATGGGCTGGTTTGCACAATCACTGCAACTGGCCATGGCTTGTTTAAGCCATGATGGATTGCAGCACATGTGGGTGGCCAGTTTGAATATTTAACCCTTGGTAGGGGATTGCCATGGTTTGTTGTGTTGTCCAAGCTGTGGCAGCAGGGGTAGTTTGAGGGTTAAACAACCCTCAAATGACCCTACATGGGTTATTTGAGGGTTGTTTAACCCTCAAACCACCCCTGCTGCCTGGGTAAGGACAACACAAAAAGCTGCACTTGGGGCTTGAATACTTGCAGGCACTGTGCATGAAGGGCGCATGAAGGGAAAGTTCCAAGCAAGCACTACTTGTGACATGGCACAACATCATCACTGATCATGTGGCATGTGTTAAGGCAACAGCCTAGGCTTCCAATTTTCTTGCTTTGTGGAGCCTGAGACAACACAAGAAAGCTTTAACTTTGGTCTTAAACCAGCAGGTTTTTTTAAAGCATTGAATATATATAATTCTACATGTGAATTACCATAGATTGGGGATTCTAACCCACCACTCTAAAACTGGCCAATAGAACTGTCCTGGTCAACAGCAACCAATTAGTACTCCCATTTTACAGATGAGGAACACTGAGGCTGAGAGAGAAGCAACATGAAGAACGCCGGCCATGGCAGAGGTTTGTTGCCACCGTTGTTTTTGTTGTTTTATCCTCTTGCTTTCATTAAAGTCAGAAATCCTTGGAGATCTGCTGCAAACCAATCAGAGATCTATCACTAGACCCTGATCTAGGTTCTGCCTGCTCCTGGTGTAGTCCTGACTTATCGACTCTGACAGTATTTCTAGTTCTTGTTTTGTGCTTAGCCTGGATTCTGCTATACTGATAGCAGTGGCCTCCTATCACCTGTGGGGTCCTAGCTGCTTCTTCAGGCAGAATTTCCCCACAGGAGCATGCCCCATGCCCTATGCTTTTGAGGATCCCAACCACTGAGCCATCAAGAGACAAGCTCCATAGAATTCCCCAAGACACACACACCCCCACTCCTCACCTGAGCACAGTTGTTGTTATTTTTTAACATTTATTGTTACGGTCAATGATCAGCATAGCAAATAAAAACACATAAAACACATAAAATTACACATAAAATATGTAAGATAAAATAAGATAAAAACATAAGATGAGAGAAAATGGGGACATAAATAGGATAATATTATACAGTTTGTGATCATATTTCAGTCTCCCAAGGAGGGTTACAGAATCTCTGAGGTCAGTTCTTGGTGATTTTTGCATGCTGCAGCACAGAATTTGGTAACTTTAAGAGTAGTGGCTGCATTTAATAAATTTGTTAATACAGTCTACAACTAGCTCATATGTATAAACAATCTAAAAATGTCACAATAAACTAAAATATTCCAAAACAATAGATAAATGAACAATATAAACTATAAATGAACAATAAAACATTATTTAAAATTACCTATTACAGATTAAAATTAATATTATTAGGATTTTAAAACATTATATACAATATCCCCACGAATCTTACAAGCGGCTACAAAAAACCTTGCACAAAGATCTGTTAAATGCACATTAGCACCTAAAAGAAGCTTCCTGGCAACCTCAACATCAGATCTGCCCAGAAACCTTCTAAGCAGAGGAGAAATAAACTTTGCACAAATTTCTTGATAGAACTGACAAGAAAAAATAACATGTTCAGTTGTTTCAACCGCTCCAGCACCACAAGGGCAAATCCTCTCTGCCATTGGAGTCTTACTATATATCTCCCCTCCAGCACTGCTGCGGGGAGGATGCCTGCAAAGAGTAGGAGACTCCAAAAACAATACATAGGCTGCCATTTTTACAGTGTATCTGGTGTCCTCCGGTGCCAGAAAGTCTGATACTCTGCTAATATCACACTGCCGTTCAATATCTAACACTCTCTCTTTGGTAGTTACCTGAGCACAGTTTAAGAGCACAGTGTCGTTCGGTGCTTGTAATGTTTAGAACTCCATTCCGTGTTTTCTAGAAGTTCTAAAATATCAACCTCTGGAGTAGTTCCAGCCCAGGATTTACTTATGACTCTTTCACTCTCCCTCCCTCCCTCCTAACCACTTGTTGACTTGATACTAAATTTGAATCTAACCATACCCAGCCTTGTATACTTCTTCTCTGTGTTTACCTGGATCCTGGCAGTGTCTTATTGTGCTCTGCTTGCTATCTATATAGTCATAACTATAATTCTGAGCAGATAAAGTCTTGGGGCCCAGTAGGATCAGAGGCTGTCTGTTAGGGTGGCCATGTGGTCCTCATTTGCAGAGACCAGTCCTCTGTCTGAAGGGCTGCCAGAGGACTATCCTTTTCTTGAAGGTGTCCTCTTTTTGAAAGGCTGTCCAGTCCAAGGCCGGGTTAAAGATAAAGAGCCATCAGAAGGATGAGATGCCCACCAACACACCTGGGCAGCAGACTGAGCAAGGCACACGGGTCACCTGGTCACAGTCTTCCACACACTGGTGAGATGTACTGAATTTCTGTTGAAAGTGTAGTAATTTCTAAATTTGCATCTATACGTATAAATTAGCATATGCAAATGCGAACTGCCAGCCAGACCCGCCGCCGGGAGGGACATTCGGCGAAGGTAAGTCCCGTCCCGGGGGGGGGGGCGGGGGGCGGGGGGGTCCAGAGGATTTCTCCCCGAAACTTGTTCGGGGGGCCGAACACGTTGGCGCTCGGCCCCCCGAAGTTTCGGGGAGAAATTCTCCGCCATCCCTACTAACAATGCAAGGGAATTTTTCCACTTCAGCATCCATGGTTTCCCCATGGGCAGGTAGAAGCCTATGTTTCCCTATGGGCATTCATGGTTTCTCTATGGGCATTCATCATTTCCCTATAGGCAAGTACTGTCATTTGTTTCAGTGTGTCCCGTTAGGGTGGCCGTGTGTCCCCATTTACAGAGACCAGTCCTCTGTCTGAAGGATTGCCAGACAATTGTCCTTTACTTGAAGGTGTCGTCTTTTTGAAGGGCTGTCCAGTCCAAGTCCAGGTTAAATATAAAGAGCCATCAGCAGGACAAGCCGGGACTTGAAGATGCCCACCAACACACCTGGGCAGCAGACTGAGCAAAGCACACGGGTCACCTGGTCACAGTCTTCCACGCACTGGAGAGATGTACTGAATTTCTGTTGAAAGTGTAGTAATTTCTAAATTTGCATCTATACGTATAAATTAGCATATGCAAATGTTATGCAAACCAGCGCCCTTTGCTGTCCTCCTTTTTGGTGATGCATTTCCTCTTTCCTGGCTAATTCACAGGTGGCCAGCCGGCTGCAGATCCACCCGTTCGTCTGAGTATGAAAGCAGTCAGCCCTAAACAGTCGGCTGCTGTTGCAAACGTTGCATTAACCAAACCAGCCCATGTTTGTGCACCTCTAAACACCGCATGAGCAAGTGTAACACGTGGCAAATTGCGTCTCTGCCCAGCTGCACAGACACCACTGCCTTCCGAGAAAATACACAGAGAGAAAATGTAGTCATTCCAAGTAAAAATGCAGAGCTCACGCTTGATACGATGTCCAAGGTAGCTCCCTGAAATGGCTCTGTATTGCGTTGCTTAACGCGTTGACAGAGATTGTTTCAGACAACGGTACAAAAGCCTAAGCGATCTGCCAGCTCTGATCATGACGGATGGCCCCACCAACAAACCGCACATCAGTTTTTTCATGCCATCCATTCCAGAGCTGCTTAAAAACTGGCACAGCTGGAGGCGCTTGTGATTCGGAGGGAAAGAATGCAGCTTTGACGTGTCAGAATTAAAAGACATGTGAAGCACACGTCTGAATATGTGGATATGGATGCTATTGTTCCATTTATATTAGCCTTCCCCAACCTGGTGCCTTCCAGATGTATTGGACTACAACTCCCAGCATCCGCAGTTGTAATCCAACACATCTGAAGGGCACCCAGATGGGGAAGGCCAGTTTACATGATCTGTTTTAAGTGTTAGCATTCAACATTCGGATATACACACACACCAAAGTATCATTTATAAAGACAGTTAATTGGGAAGAATGCTTTCCCCAGCTTCTTACAACAAAAGAGTTGCTGTTTATAGATGAACTGCACAAAAGGTTGAAAACCAAAACTTGTGGAGTGCTGGGAATTTTCAGTGCCTGGGAGAAAAGATGTCATTTCACAGTGGAGATGGCCTCAGCCGTCTATAGTTCAGAAGGTGGCTACTGGGGAAAGGGCCTTTTGGGTGGTGACACCCAAATTGCAGAACTCTCTTCTGACTCCCCAGCCACCTTCATTAGCATCCTTGAAGCATCTGGAAAAATCTGTCCAGTCCTGTTGAGGTTTTAGTGCCATTCAGTTGTTTTTACGGTTTGGGGTTCTTCCCTCTGAAATCAGTGTTGATCTTCTCGGATGCTGTTGATCTTGTTTTTAGCTGCAGCTTTTAGTGTGTTTTTAAAAGAGCTTGGATCATTTGTTTTTATATTTGTGTTTGTTAGCTGTTGGGGTTTTCTCAATAAGGTGAGTTACAAATCTAGAAAATAATGTTCAGGACCAGGCATGATAAGAGTCATGTGTATAGTATTAAAGTAAATCTAAGCCCATTTTGTTCCTGCATGGACCCATGTAGTTGTTAAGTGTTAGTTTAACAGTGCACCTGTTGTAGAGCAAAGGCAAACTAAAGACATAGCTACTAGACACAGATTTAAAGTAGTGTGTTTTGGCCGTCATCCACATTTCTGATCAGCCACTGGTGGACAGCGATTTCAGACAGGAGTTCATGCTACTTCTAACCCAGGTCTTTTTTCATATGAGAAATGTTTTTTGTTTATTTTGTTTGGCTCACCCCCCCCCCCCAGTAATGCTACCCAAATTGGCTTCAATTAGTGTTCGTTACATATAAGCATCTAAAATAATATCCTGTGTTGTTAATATAACAACTGCCTAATTTCTCTCTGTGATCCACTGGGCTTTTCTACATAAGGCTATTAATCCACTGAATCTCCTTTTGGTTTAATTGCAGAACTGAGATCTGAGTACTACACAAAGAGAATTTTCCTCTCCTACTTTCTGCTACATAACCTCTAGGTGGCACTGTGGTATAGTGGAGTAGTGCAAATACACAAGTGAAAAAAATGCCTTTTCCTTTGCTTTCACAAATAACACCACATTTTCCCTGCTCTAAAAAAACTCACTGAAAGTTTCTTTTAGACACAGAAACTAAATTGGAGGGTCACAATGTCATCTAAAGAACCCATAAACAACAATGATCAGGGAATGATGAGCATGCAATAAATGCCTTGTGTAGAAAAGGCCACTGGCAAAAGGATCTGTATGCTAAGACTAGGATGGAAAACACAGTCCTGACAATTGCTGAACTTCCCCTAAATGGAGGTTGCAATGTTCCCCTGCTTCTTCCCAGCATAATTTGGGGAAAGGGGAACCCTCCTGTAACCAATACATGACCTGCTGATCTGCAAACTCCTACACCACACCTGGGATTAACTAGTCTGGACTTGCAAACAATGTGACTTCACCATCTAGTAACTTTCCCCCTTCTCTATCCCCCCCGCTTTCTAATATCTTTCCTGAAGAAGAGTTCTGGGGATCTTGAAAGCTTGCACAATTATTCTGGTGATCTCGAATTCTTTTCTCCAAGAAAAAAATTCTTCACAGCAGCAGCATTAAGCATCTATGAGGGAATCTATTGGTTATCCGTAGCTGAAAAAGGCAGAGTCTGTGACTGGGGCCAGATCTACACCTCATGTCATATCAATACAATCCCATCATGGTGATGCTATATCCCTCTTATGCATTTATACCTCACAGCACACACAATGACATCTGTTGTGTTATTTTAGATCATATGGAATGAAAAGCAAGAAATAATGCTAGAAAAGTGGTATACAGAATGCATAATGTGCCCCAACAGTTATCAGTGCATGTCAATACTGGTGAAATGCACTATTGTAGGTCTAGCACTGGTTGCACATAATGACAACACACACTGGTTTAAAATCCGATGGGTTGTTGTGCACAAGTGGGCACACAGCCTGGTTTGTTGTTGGTTAGTTGTTGAGTTGTTTACCCCCTCAACAACCCAAGGGTCCAGGGTCCCACATCATGGTGCACAACTTATGAAGGAGCCGATCATGGGTTGTGCGGCAAAGCAGAGCAGGGAGGCGTGCTGCAGGCAGCAGCCCTACTCATGCGCAACAGCCCTTCTGTTTTTCACCGGATGGACTGGTGTTACATGCGAACAGGGCCTGTCTCATCACCCCTCCCAACTGCAAGCATCACCCACGGACTTTGCCAGTGCCTGCTTTTCTTTTTGTGGCTGTACCTGCCTGCTCTGGTCTTGGTTGGCCTTGGGGGGCACAGTAGAGGATGCCCTTTTATTGTGTGAGAGAGAGGGAACAGGGACTCTCCCAGGAATCACCATTGGGCATCACTGTGGAAAACAAGGGGGAATTCTAAGCCTGTCTCTCCCTCCACCAACATCTCTCAGCTGATTTTTAGAGAAGCCATTTGCAGTACGTGGGCATAGGTCTCTCCTATTTAAGAAAATCCCAGCTTAGTGTGGGCAAGGCATGCTGCTTCCCACAAAATTAGGTGATGAGTGTCTTTGAAATTAAATGAAGTTAGAATTCCCAAGTTGCTGTGTTCACTTTCTCACAATGATGTCCAGTGCTGATTTCTCCTCCCAAAGTCCCCGCCTAGCAGCACACATGCACAGGAGCCCCAGGCAGCGATCATTCTCTCTTCAAGGACAGTTTCTTTTCCTGCCAGTACCTAGTGCTTAACCTACCACAAATTAACCACCGCTATCCCACATCGTCTGGTACTTTCAGATGCACTGCCTCCGAACACGGAGCTCCTGTTTAGCTGTCATGGCTAAGCAGACCGGATCTGCGTCAGACACTTCCATTCTAGCCTTCTTCATGCAAGAGGATTGGTTCTCTTTGGCGTGAGTTGCTCACTTCTTCAGCTCAGCTGCCCTTTGTTCCATACACCAAGTTCTTTGGCTGCATCCCCAAACTCTGTCCATATAGGTATCAATGGATGGGGACATGAAGTCACACGGGGGGCCTGTGGAAAAGCAACCAGGGGCATTACTTCTGTGGAAACATGCATATGGGATTGCACTGTTAGTCTGGCTAAAAAAGGATCTTCAACAGAAAAACAAAGATGTTAAACATATGTAAAAATTAAATGCCCTGCATGGGTAAAAAACTTTGTGGAGTCTGAGAAGTAAGTAGCATCCCAAACTACTCTTATTTCTCTCTGCCCCTCCTGAAGGAAGGGAGAGATAAGGTTTCTAAAGGTGCTTTGTAAAATGTAAACCACCAGCACCACAAAGCGAGTCTGTTTCCTGCCTCCCAGCTGAGCAGAGCAGAGCAGAGCAAGCTGCTCCAGCTGGTCCAGGGACTACAGAAGCAGGCAAGCTCCCAGAGAGCGAACAACCAGAGCGAGCGAACAGGGGGAGCAAACAGGAGTTGGCCAGGGGAGTTGCAGTGGTTGAAGAGACAAAGGAGACAGAGGAGACAGAGGCTAAGAGGTAAGTGGGCTGCAGGAAGCCCAAGGGGCTGCCCTTTATCCTTCTGATTGGCTATGAGCTCACCAGGTGCTTCTGAGAGCTCCAACTGAATTGGGGGGGGGCCTGAGTACTCCCAGCAGCTGAGTGGGCAGGAAGCTTCAGTCTGTTTTCTGCCTCCCAGCTGAGCAGAGCAGAGCAGAGCAAGCTGCTCCAGCTGGTCCAGGGACTACAGAAGCAAGCAAGCTCCCAGAGAGCGAGCGACTAGAGCGAGCAAACAGGGGGAGCAAACAGGAGTTGGCCAGGGGAGTTCGGCAGGGGAGGTCAAGGGGGAGGCCCCTAACTTTTTTTTTTCATTTTTTTTTTATTTTATTTTTAACTAACTTTTTTCCATTTATTTGTTTTGTAACACACACTTTCACACAAGTGGGACTCTGCTTTTAACCTCTACTGAGTCAAGGAACAGGCACAGGCTAGTCTAGAACAATCACAAAGCTAGACACAAAAAGGGATAAGAGGCTATGGAAGGACAAGACTCTCCAGTAGGGATGCACGAAAGTCACTTACCTGGTCTCGCAGCTTGCTTCGCGGTGGGAGGGAGGTGATTCGCTGCTCCCCCCGAAGTTCAGGCCGGGGGGGAGGCTTCCCTCCTTGCCCGGCCGAAATTCAGGCCGGGGGGGAGGCTTCCCGCCTCGCCCGGCCGAAATTCAGGCCGGGGAGAAGCGCCCCATCTCCCTGGCCGTGAACTTCAAAAGAAAAGAAAAAAAAAACGCCCCTGTGATAGGCTACGTAACGATTAACGTAGCCTATCATGGCTAGATTTGCAAAGTCAGCCGTGACAGGCTATGTTAATCGTCATGTAGCCTATCACGGGTGACTTAAAAAAAAAAAAGCACGTACGCAAATGGCGGCCCCCATAGGGAGCCGCCATTCACGTTCCTTATTTGGTCCCTGTAGTCTACGTAAAGATTTACGTGGACTACGGCGAAAATAAGGGCAACGCTATGAAAGGGCAACGCTAAAATAAATAAGGGCAACGCTAAGAAAGGGGGGTGGGGTTCCACTGTATGTGAAAAATACATATCTCTGCACAGAAATACAGAAGGATGAGCTTGGTAGCCCCATCGAGAGCATCTGGATCAAAATAAATGGAGCAAAGAATAAAAGGAACCTGGTGGTCGGAGTCCACTACCGGCCACCCAACCAAGGAGAAGATGAGGATGAAACTTTTGAAAAGCAAATAGCCAATGTTTTGAGGAAGCATGATGTATTAGTAATGGGGGACTTCAATTTCCCCGATATTTGTTGGGAGACAAATTCTGCAAAACATGGCCCCTCCAGGAAATTCCTGACTTGTGTGGCAGATAACTTCCTCCTACAGAAAGTAGAGGAAGGAACTAGAGGATCGGCTATCCTTGACTTGATCCTAACCAACAGAGATGACTTGGTGGAGAAAGTAGCAGTTACAGGAACTCTGGGAGAAAGCGACCATGTTATACTTGAGTTCTTGGTTCTAAGGGAAGAAAAAGCCGAGTGTAGTCAAACGCATACCCTGGATTTTACGAAAGCTGATTTTAATAAACTCAGAACAATGATCAGGAAGGTCCCATGGCAAGCGGCGCTAACGAGAAAAGGAGTCCAAGATGGGTGGGAGCTTTTAAAGAAGGAAATTCTCAAGGCACAATCACAAACAATTCCAACAAGAAGAAAAGGTGGAAGACAACAGAAGAAGCCAATGTGGCTTCACAAAAAGCTTAGGGATGACCTGAAAACAAAAAAGGACACATACAGGAAGTGGAAAGAAGGCCAAGTAACAAAGGAAGAGTACAGGCAGGTAGCACAGAATTGCAGGGATGGCGTCAGGAAGGCTAAAGCTGAGAACGAGCTGAGGTTAGCGAGGGATGCTAAAAACAACAAAAAGGCTTTCTTCAGCTATGTGCATAGTAAAAGGCAGAGGAAAGAAATTGTTGTTCAGCTATTAAATAAGGATGGCAAAACAATAACAGATGACAAAGAAAAGGCAGAGGTGCTCAATTCCTACTTTGGCTCAGTCTTCTCCCAAAATAGGGTCTATGACACCCCTGGCAAAGGCAAAGTGCAGGCTGAAGGGGCAGGATTGCAGCTTGAGATCGATAGGCATATGATCAAGGAACACCTAATGACTTTGAATGAGTTGAAATCTCCAGGGCCAGATGAACTGCATCCTAGAGTAATAAAGGAACTGGCAGAAGAACTCTCAGAACCGCTGTCTATTCTCTTTGAGAAATCATAGAGGACGGGGGAAGTGCCAAATGACTGGAGGAGGGCTAATGTTGTCCCTATCTTCAAAAAGGGTAAATAGGAGGAACCTGGGAACTACAGACCAGTCAGTCTGACATCAATCCCTGGGAAAATTCTGGAGCAGATGATAAAGCAATCCATCTGGAAGCACCTTGAAAACAATGCAGTGATTACTCAAAGCCAACATGGATTTGTCAAAAACAAGTCCTGCCAGACAAATCTGATCTCATTTTTTGATCAAGTCACCTCCCTTGTAGACCGTGGGAATGCTGTAGACATCATATACCTCGACTTCAGCAAAGCTTTCGACAAAATGCCCCATGATAATCTGATGAGCAAACTAGCTCAAAGTGGGCTTGATGAAACAACGATCTGGTGGATCCACAGTTGGCTACAGATTCGGACTCAAAGAGTGCTTATCAATGGGACCTTCTCAAACTGGGGAGAGGTAACGAGTGGGGTACCGCAGGGCTCAGTCTTGGGCCCAGTGCTCTTCAACATTTTTGTTAATGACTTGGAGGAGGAGGTGCAAGGAATGCTGATCAAATTTGCAGATGACACAAAATTGGGCAGGATAGCTAATACTGTGGAAGACCGAAACAAAATTCAAAGTGATCTGGATAGACTGGAGCACTGGGCAGAAAACAACAGAATGACATTTAATAGGGATAAATGCCAAGTTCTGCACCTAGGAAAAAGAAACCAAATGCACACTTACAAGATGTGGCTCAACAACACTACAAGCAAGAAAGATCTTGGAATTGTTGTCGATCACAAGCTGAATATGAGCCAACAATGTGATGTGGCTGCAAAAAAGGCAAATGCTGTTTTGGGCTGCATTAATAGAAGCATAGCTTCTGGGAAGTACTAGTTCCCCTCTACTCTGCACTGGTTAGGCCTCATCTGGAGTACTGTGTCCAGTTCTGGGTACCACACTTTAAGAAGGATACAGACAAACTGGAGAGGGTTCAGAGGAGGGCAACAAAGATGATCAGAGGACTGGAAACAATGCCCTATGAAGAGAGACTGAAAGAACTGGGCATGTTTAGCCTTGAGAAGAGAAGACTGAGGGGAGGTATGATAGCACTCTTCAAGTACTTGAAAGGTTGTCACAGAGAAGAAGGCCAGGATCTCTTCTCGATCATCCCAGAGTGCAGGACACGGAATAATGGGCTCAAGTTACAGGAAGCCTGATTCTGGCTGAACATCAGGAAAAACTTCCTGACTGCTAGAGCAATACGACAATGGAACCAATGACCTAGGGAGGTGCTGGGCTCTCCCACACTGGAGGCATTCAAGACGAGGCTGGTCAGCCATCTGTCAGGGATGCTCTGACTTGGATTCCTGCACTGAGCAGGGGGTTGGACTCGATGGCCTTGTAGGCCCCTTCCAACCCTACTATTCTATGATTCTGTGATTCTATGAAAGCTGCTTTTCAGTAAGAAATGGTTGAGTCATTGAAAATTCTTTTTTAAAAAAGCTTTCTCTTTTACTTGCACAAATACACACTGTCCCTCTGTTCTTTTCTCTCTTTTGCAATCAGAGGTATGCTGCCTCTGAAGGAAGTAATCCCTATTGAGCTCAGTGGGACTTACTTATGAGTAGATAGATAGAGATAGAGATATAGAGAGATATAGATAGGATTGCTTTGTAAGCATAGCTTCTACTTCTGTGTCTAGTAGCTTCTTTTATCCTAAAGTAAATTAGGGTAGCCATGTGTCCTACTTTACAGATGACAGTCCTCTATTTGAAGGGGTGTCAGAGGGCAGCCCTCTACTAGAAGGCATCCTCTATTGGAAGGGCTGTCCAGTCCAAGTCCAGTTTAAAGGGAAAGAACCATAAGAATGGAGAACAGGGACCAAGCAATTCCCCATCAACGGTTGGCACCAGGAGAGCAGGCTGAGCAGGTCATAGCATGCCCCAGTATGGTAGGATGTATTGTCTTTCTATTTAAATTATAGTAATTACTTCTAATTTTTTATCTGTTTACTTTAGCACTGTGCCAAATATTTCAGTCTCTCTTTTTTTTTACCATTTGTTGCAGGGAGAGGCAAAAAGAAATTGCACCTGAAAATTGTGGGAAGGGGTGAGAATTTCAGGGAAATTTCTCAGTGTGCAGGGCTTCAGTGCTTACCTTACTGTAAGGAGTGGCTGAGGGGTGGTGGTGTGTGCACTCTTTATTTTATTGTTTTTATCCCATTCTGTCTTTGCAGTGTCTCCAGCTGTATGAGCTTTTTGAAAAGCCCCCTAGAAGACTTAACCAGCACTTCCTGCCTTGGGGCTTTCCAGAGCTGCTGCCTGCTGAGTGCCTGAAAGCCCAGCAAGCCATTTTTGGTTTAGTTTTGTTGTTGTTAAAAGTCCAAAGAAGAAGTACAAGAAGCAGCAGCACTAGCATATGTATACATTAGTGCAAACCTGCATCCTATTTTGTCCTCTGTTTTGGTGATGCATTTCCTCCTTTTTTGGCAATTTGTAAGTGGCCACCCTAAATTTCATTTCATTTCATTTCATTTCATGTATTCTGTTTCTATGCCACCCAATAGCCAAAGCTCTCTGGGCAGTTTACAAAGATTAAAAACCTTAAAATATATTATACATAGTATAAAAAACATTTACATACAAACATATCAACAGACAGCACACACAGAGAGACACACATCTAAACAATTTTAAACAACAATAAGAAAAACCCAGGACCTGATTAAAACCTACAAGAGAACCAAGCTAAAAGCTTCTTTGCTGCAGTTGATGATGATGGTGATGGTGGTCCTGAAAAAAAGAAGCACAGCCAAAATAAGACCTCATACAGTGCAAGAAAGTGTCTGTTTTGTAGCAGCTTTGATGTTATCATCTTAGCTTGCAAACAGCATGGAGGCCATGTGATGGATCCAAGGGTTATGTCCTCGGGGAGCATCCTCAGCAATTTGCTAGATGAGTGCACAACCGCTAGCCTGAGATTCCTACAATTGTCTTTCATTTTCAACACCTGGGTGGTTTGGGTCAGCACGGAAGGTGAAGGCAAGTGAGTAATAAATTGAACAGGACATGTTCCAAAGTTAAAAAGGGCATCACATAACAGGGCAGCTGTTAGACATTCAAAGATATCTGCCTGGATTTATTAGCCTTTTCTCAAGTTGAAAAGCAGCAGCTGCTAGCCCCTGGTCAGTTGGAAGCATTAGACACAGAGAATGCTGCAAAAAGAGAAATCTAATTTGTAAGCAGATGATTGCTTTGGGACACTTTATTTCAGAGTTATGTCTTTATATATAGAATGCTTCGCTCCTTCTCTTTTGTGTAGTTAGACGTTCGCGGCAGCTTTTCAAATGTCAGTTTTGTTTGTTAACACACAACACACACAAGCACTGGAGACTTACAGTGTTCTACACATTTATAGAACAAGAATCAACACAAGCATAAACAATGCCATTCTCAATGCAAGGTCAGTGCATGGCCCAAATTCCAATGTGCAAAAAGCCACTCTCTCCCTGGCTACATCTCCACAACACCTGTGATCAGAGGAGCACAAGCTGCAAATTAGCTACTACATCTGCATCTTTCCTACTTTGACAGATGATACAAGTCTGTTTTGGAAGTGACAGAGATGAAAAGGAACAGGAGGAAGTGCAAGATACTGGCACTTTCTGTTTCTTTTACATGTGAGTCACATCTGCAATGGCTTTAAGTACCAATTCTCACTTTACATTTTGTACACATACAAATCCCCGAGTATAAAATGCACGCATGCTGCCTCAAGGATGTGCTAGTTTATTAGGTGCATGCTTCAATAAAAACCCTAAAAATAAATAAATAAATAAATAAATAAATAAATAAATAAATAAATAAATACTGTCCCTGAAACCATTTTTGAGTTGATTTTTAAAAGAGAAACTTATATAGGCACACCCATTTATTGGGACTTGCATGTCTTATGCACTTGAACATGAATACATAAATATACACTAGCCCTGTTCAGGCATTCAGAAAGTGGTTAAAATCAACCTGTGAGGAGAAGAAGCATTCCAGCCCCACTCTTCTCATCACACTTGTTGCCCTAATAAAAGGTGACAGCCTGCAGAGGACAGAGTCCTGTATCTGTGGAGGCTTTCTACAAGGGGTGAAACACTGAAAAATCCATGTTCTGGCTTGCATGGAGAGCCTCCATGGATACAGAAGGCTCTCCTCTTCTGAACAAGTTGGGGGTGACAAATGCAACAAGGGAGAGGAGTGGGGCTGGAGTGCTTCTTCTCCTCACATGTTGATTTTAACGCCTTTCAGAATGCCTGAGTAAGGCTACTATAAAGTAGGAATTGGGCCTACGATAGACATTTAACTGTATTTCCACACACCAGGCACACTGTGACAGCCTATGCTTTTTCCAGGAAGACTTGTATGGAATCATATGACTGATCAGCCAAACACAGGGTCAGCCCAAGACATTTTGCTGCCAGAGGCAAAGTCGCACCCCCCCCCCATTCCATGGACGGAGGCCAAGCACTTGGTTTCAACCCTGAGGACAGGGCAGCATCTTCCACTGCAACTGAGGGCAGCAGGCTAGCTGAGGGAGTGCAGGGCAGACCATATGCCAGTCACAGCAGCTCTGTCCTCCAGCACCTCACCACTGCTCCTCCTCAGAATCTGTTGCCTGTGGCAGCCAACTCGCTCTGCCTAAGGTTTGTTCTTATCTGAGCAAAGCAGGCACTTACTAAAAGTTAAATTTATCTTATTGGGGTTGACACTTTTTTTTCCTGGCAATGTTTTCTGCCTTGGCTTCATGAGGGAACAGAAGGTAGTTCCCATTAATGCATCTCTATGAGGCCAAATGAAAGGGAAAGTGTGGGTGCACAGAGGTTAAGTTGTAAATAATAAGCACAGTCTGTGAGACTATATGTGTACTGGTTCTATGCCATAGAGATTAAGGCAGGCACCTTAATTTATGATTTAATTTGAAGCGTGTTCTTGGCTGCATGAGTGAATTTTTGTAAGCACCTTAACTGGTGTCTTAAACCAAAGGTTTTTAAATCCTAGAATGACATAGTAGTCAGAGGGCATTGTGCTGAGACCTCTCGGAACAAAAGGCCGTCTTTTACGATGTTAAAAAGCAAATTGTGTTTGTACTACCTGAGACTTTACGTGGAAGAAAGATGAACCCTGTTACTCTTCCTCCAAATTGTACTTTGACATTTCTTAAGGCTAAACAGAGAACTTGTTGTACAGAAGAAAGATACTTTCAGATAACACTTTCAGAAGCATGTAGTACTGCACGTAGCAATGTTTTTGTTTGTTTGAAAAAAAAATCCTCCAAGAGCTGAATACTGTTCAGATTGTCTTGTCAGGGGTAGCTCAAGACATTTTACTTTTGTTCAGTCGTTCAGTCGTGTCCGACTCTTCGTGACCCCATGGACCATAGCACGCCAGGCCTTGCTGTCCTCCGCTCTCTCCTGGAGCGTGTTCAAGTTCATATTCATTGCATCGGTGATGCTATCTAGCCATCTCATCCTCTGCCGTCCCCTTCTCCTTTTGCCTTCAGTCTTTCCCAGCATCAGGGTCTTTTCCAGTGACTTTTCTCTTCGCATTTGGTGGCCAAAATATTTGAGCTTCAGCTTCAGTATCTGTCCTTCCAATGAGCACTCAGGGTTGATTTCCTTTAGGATTGACTGATTTGACCTCCTTGCAGTCCAGGGGACTCGTAAGAGTCTTCTCCAGCACCACAGTTCGAAAGCATCAATTCTTCGGCACTCAGCCTTCCTTATAGTCCAGCTCTCACAGCCATACATTACTACTGGGAAAACCATAGTTTTGATTAGACGGACCTTTGTCGGCAAGGTGATGTCTCTGCTTCTTACTATGCTGTCTAGGTTTGCCATAGCTTTCCTCCCAAGGAGCAAGCGTCTTTTAATTTCATGGCTACAGTCACCGTCTGCAGTGATCTTGGAGCCCAAGAAAATAAAATCTGTCACAGCTTCCATTTCTTCCCCTTCTATATGCCAGGAAGTGATGGGGCCAGATGCCATGATCTTAGTTTTTTTAATGTTGAGTTTCAAACCAGCTTTTGCACTCTCCTCTTTCACCCTCAACAAGAGGCTCTTGAGATCCTCTTCGCTTTCTGCCATTAGGGTGGTATCGTCTGCATATCGGAGGTTGTTGATAATTCTCCCAGCAATCTTAATTCCGACCTGTGATTCATCCAACCCGGAGTTTCTCATGATGTACTCTGCGTATAAGTTAAATAAGCAGGGTGACAATATGCAGCCTTGTCGTACTCCTTTCCCAATTTTGAACCAATTGGTTGTTCCATGTCTGGTTCTTACTGTTGCTTCTAGACATTTTACTACCTGAGGTGAAAGACGAGATGGTGCTCCCTACCTTCTGTCATGAGCTTCCTACAGCATAGGAAGTGGTGGATCCTCCACCACAGATTCTCCTCCTCCACCGCCACCACACATACAGACACAAAAAGGATTGTTCTGCCCAGTTGCAATGTCAGCCATCAACTTGGGTCAACTATCTGGGTTTCCACTACTACTGGAAACAATACCATTAACTGATATTGCACATTTAAAGTATGCCTTAAAGCCTTTTCTTGACTGCTTTACTTTCATAACGTACCTGTGAGGTAACTCAGTATTGTTCCCATTTTGCAGATGGGGAAATTAGACTAAGATATAATGATCCAAGGATGGATGACTCCAGCAGATAACAGGTGCCCCTCAAAAATATCTTCCATTACACCTTTTACTACCCCATTCACCTGGCCAGAAACGTACCATAAAAATGCTTACTTCTCTGCCCCATCCCTAACTCCCAACCTAGAAAGGGAGGGCCAGGGAAGCTAGCTGGAGGGAGTGCAGTGTTCCAGCCAGTAGGCCTGAAGCCCAACTTCCCATCACTATTTTGCTGGACACAGTTGGGAGGTGGGGAGAATTCCCATTACCCTATTAAGATCTTTGCCACCCAAATAAAATATTCTTAAGTCGCCACTGTAATGATGAGTGTAGAATCATGTCATGAGAACAGAGCAGAAGTGGGACTTCAGATCTGTCTCTTTCAAAACCAAGATCAACCCTGGCAAGAAGCTGATGAGCCCCAGTGCCTCTTCCACTGGGCTCCCTCTCTCCTCCTCTCCTCTTGTTTCTTGTCCACAAGTCACTTGGATGGGTCTTGTAACATACTTGTGGTGATCAGTTCCACACAATGGTTGTTCAATGGTCAGCTACTGCCCTCTAGAGAAATTTCATGCATGGAGGAAGACAATGAGGCCAGCAGGTACAATGAGAACACACAGCCAAAATCTAAGCAGGGAAAAATTATCGAGGACATCAACTCTGCTGCCTGAAGGAAGAACTGTGTGGCAGGAGTTGTTCCAGCCTCTGGCCCAGATACTTTTACCTGGCCTTTTCCTGGATGTGATCTGGGGGGCATATGATTCTGAGGAGGGTTTTCTCTTTCCTGCAACAAAGAGAGCTAGAACTGCTCCTGACTAGGGATGAGGGAGAAATTTGTTTCAGTTAAAAATGTACCCAAATTGGCAAAGTTCTCCATATTCTGAGGAGGAAAACGCTTGAGATTATAATTTTTTTAATTGAATGTGGGAGAAACCAAAATGGACAAATTTGTCCATCCAGGCCCGGGGCTTTGCGTGCTTAGCTCTTAAAAGTCTGGCTTGGAATCCCTCATGTTTATGGTGCTGAATTAGGCTTGCCACATCTTTTGTCTAACGGGCTCCTCATCTTGAACAGCTAAATGGCGGGTAGGTACCTCGTGGTCCTCTCCATGCTGGGAATAGCTGTACTTATTGAACTTGCCCCATGCAGATGGGCGAGAATTTCATTTGTTTGTTTCTGATAAGAATTTACCAAAATTGGTGAAGTTCTTCATATTTAAGTGAAAAACAGCTTGAGATTTCCTATCCCTACTCCTGACATCAGCAAGAAAGGAGGGAAACTCTAATACACCCTCTCCTGTGGGGACTTCAACTGCCATCAGGTCAGCTACGTGAGGGGAAAATTGTGTGGCAGAAGCAGACCTGTCCTCTGGGCCTGGATATTATGCGATACTTTCCCTAATTTGGTCAGGGGTGGTGCTGGTGTTGGAATGTGTGATTCCAAAGAGGGGTTGCTCTTCAGGACAGAAGGGACTGGTGAACCTGTCCAGCTCAATTTTGCTCAGGTTCTCATTTTTCCGCTGCAAATTTATTCTATCCTGTTTCTGTATCGGATTGTGAATTTCTATTTAGAATTGTGAATTTCTTTTGCGTCTGTATGAAAATCTGTACATATTTTGTGCATATTTTCTTATGTGTCTCTGTGTAAATTTTTGTAGGCATCTTTTTCAGCAGTATGCATTTTTCTGCACACTTTTTTCAAATGTGTACATTCTTTGCAACCATTTTTCTGCACATTTTTTTCAAATATATGGAGGATGGTTGTATGCACTCTTTCAAATGTATGCATATTTTGTAATTTCAATGGTTCTACGCCAAGTTTGACTAAATCTGGATCCAACCCTATTGCTGTATAAATGATGAAGCATTGAACAGGGTCTCCTGGCTCTCTGTGTATCGTTTTCAGGGGGCTGGAGGGGCTTCTGTGGGAAGAAGAGGGCAGGGAATTCCACTTCCACTAGCACAATTGATCCAGTTTAAATCTGGATCCAACACTAAATCAGTATCCCTACAGTGTAAAGCTATTCTATAATACTTCAGTGAAAATAAGGATCATGCCAAAATTCATGTGAATGTATAGTGGAAACTGACCTCGCTTGTCTTGTATTCTATTCAATGGAAAGTTTTCCGCTACAGGAAACCAAATATGCCAATTGCCTAGGACACTATTAACTCCAATTACAGTTCTGTTAGTTGCTAAGAATTGTGAGAAGATTTTGTGTTGTTTAATGTCCCTTGGAAAATTGTTGCATTCTTTTTTAATTTAGGCTCCCAACAGGATATCTGCTGTAGTATCTTGTCATGTTAGAAAAAGAGCAATGAATTTATAACTAATTGCTGCAGGCAGTCATGTACCACACAAAGGGCATTTGTGTTTTTCCAGATCAAAAAATTCCAGTGTCACCCATTAGAGCTTTGATGACTACAGATAAACTATGTCCTAATTTATTGGTGGGGGAAACGAAAGCCCCACATACTTGAGTTTCTAGGGAGTTTAACTAGAAACAAGTATGTGTAGGTTGTTTGCTCTTTTGTGTAATGTGTAATTTTTATTTCACCACAGTATGGAATAAGTGGCTTTAATGTTTAACATCAGGGTGCAGAATCTCTTTTAGCCTGAGGGCCAAATTCCATTTTGCAGAAGCTCTTGGGGGGGGGGCTGCATTAGAGTGGTGGGTGGAGCTGAGGGCAAAAGGGGCGGGGCCAAAGTTACCAGCATATTGTAGCTCAAAGCTGTTAGCACCAGCAACGAAGCCTTGGGAGAAGCATTTCAACTTTTTAGGATGAGGAAAAATGCACAAATGCTGGGAAACCATGAAACAATTGGTGGTTAGAGGAAAGGGGCAGGGCAGGGGAGGGGGCATGGCTATCTGGGGAACCCCAAATAGAGGGCTGGATTAGGATCCCAGGCAGATCAGATTTGGCCTCCATGATTGATTGATTGATTAATTACATTTCTATCCCACCTTTCTTCCATTGCGGAACTCAAGGTGGCTACATATGGTTCCTTCAGCAAGGTGGCTGCCTCATGTGCCTTCAGACCATGCCATGGAACCACAAGTTCCCCTCTTGTGTGCATGCCTCTGTGCAAATGGAGAGGTTCTCCTGGGACTTTTCAGGGACACTTCTCCCCCGATCCCCCACAATGCAATGAGTCCAGGCCTAACCCTTCCTGACTATGTTAAGCTCACCTGCTCCTCACCTCCTATTATCTAGCAATCTGGTTCTCTGACTTCTCTCCAGGTTCCTTATGTTCAGGCAACTTCCACAGAGAGCAGGAGCATGCCAGCCCGCTCAATGGGGAATAGGGTGGGGCTCCTTGGAAAGGCTAAAGGGCTGTCCCTTCCACTGTGTTCATGGAAAGAGAAGGTTTATGCCCACCACTACTTCTTCTGACAGTTACACTACCACCAGTGTTGGCTGAAAAATCTACTTCTTTCCATTTTCAACCAACTCTCTTTTTTCAAACCATTTATATTTGGACAAAACATGATTTCTAATAAGCATGTGTGTTTTCTGTTGAGATCAACAAGATTTTTGTATGGTTTGTAGGCAAAAGTTCCCTTTCTCCTTTGGAAGAATTCATCCTTCAGTGGAGGGACTCCTTCCATTGAAATAAGCTCTTTTCATCAGAGAAAGGGATCCAGTAGATACAATCTTATGTACAGAACAGTGCTTTTCTGCAGGTGGTACTCTGCAGTATATCAAGTGATGCAAGTCTCTTGGTTATAATGCACTGCAGAGCTAGCATCAGGGGTAGGCATGGGGTCAGGGCCAGCCCTATCATTAGACAAGATGAATCACTTGCTTGGGCAGCAGAATGCAGGGAGCAGCAGAACAAACCCCTCCGCTGCAGTCTGCCATTCTTCAATCAAAGAGGAAGCCAGTTGCCAGCCAACTTAGAGTGTCTTCCTCTCTAAGCTTCTAGCAGCTGTGTCATCAGGGCTCTCTGGGCAGAAAAGGAGAAAAGGGAGCAACTTTCTCAGCAAACAAGCTGTGGTTTCAGTGCTGCAGCTGAAGCGGCACTATGGAGGAGGAAGGAGGACTCAGAAGCAGAGCAAGAAGCCATCCCCCATGCCTCTTCCCTTTGCTTTGGACTCCCATTTCACAGCAGTGTTGGCCATTCAGTGCGAGGGTAGCAGAAGGCATAGGTGGCAGCAGTGCAGCTGATCTCTCTCTCTCTCTCTCTCTTTCAATGCTCTTTAGAGTTGTTGTTGTAAAGATTTTTTCTCATTATTTTCTTATTCTCTTAAGAGATGTGAGCTACTTGGAAAGCAAGTGGTAGGAAGGAAGTTCCAGGTGTCCTAAAGACCTGTTAGCTTTCCCCTCCCCTTTCTCCTAGTGCTGGTCCATGTGAGGGCGGGGGGGGAGGCAGAGGTAGAGGCAGAAGTGGCACAAGAGAGCTTGTTCTCTATGGGCTCCTTCACACGGGTTTGTGTGTGCGTGTGGTTGTGATTTTCCATTCACGGTATTTCCCATGTGCAATACACAACGCTGTTGTCCTGCAGCAGCTGTCCCTCACCTTCCCCGTTTTCCCTGTGATGTTTCTGTATGCGGAAAATGTGGTATTATTTGCAGCTGTGCAACGGATCTGCCATCACCCGCCTGTGTATTGCTGTCATTGTGCTACAACACGCTTTGCGTAGGCAGGTGTTGGGCGGTGCGGTGTTGACATCACCTAGTGATGACGATCAGGTGGGAGTGTCACCCTCTCGAGCCTCCCTTGTCCTCCAGCCCCTTCACTATTCCGCTCCTGGGAACAATACTGGAAACTTCGGAGATGGAGTATACCAGCATTTCATTAGTGTGCACCAGAGACTGCTGCTGCTCTGAACGACTGCAGTGTTGGGACTAGGGATGTACGAAACCCCTACCTTCTGTCCCGGGGGAGGGGGGGTCTGCAGCGGGGGGATGTGATCCATTCCTCCCCCCGGAATCCTGGTAGGCTGGCTCCGCTCCGCGGCAATTCCGTGGAGCTGCCGGCCGGCTCCGTATAGCCAGCGATACGGCCACCATTGCCGTGCCGTATCGCTGAGGAGGAAAGAATCTGGATGCAAATGGCATCCACTATGCCATTTGCGGCCGTAAAGCCCTTAGATTAACCTAAATGCAGCCGTAAATGGCTGCATTTACCTTAAACTAAGGGCTTTATGGCCGCAAATGGCGTCCACTATGCTATTTGCATCTGTGGTTTTTCACGCAATAGGCTATAGACCTTTCTGTCCTCAGAGCAGAAGATCTGAAAAAATCCTGTGGCTTCTGGGACATCCTCCCAGGGACCATAGGATTGTGTTGTTAGTCATTTAGCTATAAAATGCTCTATTCAAATCTGATTTTACCAAGATAAGTAATGTGTTTTATTCTGCATGACAGTTTTTCTGACTTTGGCTTCAGTCAAAAATGAAGAGAAAATGTCCATCTACTCTTCCTATGTCATAATTCCTGTATGCATGTAAGGATAATAATTTTATTAATAATCAGTGGTTTTGCTACGTTGTGTTGAGGAACATAAACATTTCCCCTATGCACTAACTTGGTGCTGTCCAGATGTTTTTGACTACAACTCCCAACATTCCTGAATATTTTCTATGCTGGCTAAATCTGATCAAAGTTGCAATCCAAAACATCTGGAAAGCACCAGATTTGGGAAGACTGCATTAATGTGTCTGTGCTGCTGGTTTTCAAGTAATATGTTAAAAACATGTTAGTCATTTGATAGTTTAAGCTGTCTTATGTCCACAAACAAGATTCACCCTTATACACTGACATCCTCTTGAACAGCTGGCACTAATACAACTGTAAAGATTGGAAGATAGTATTCGTGAATTGGTTCTACGATATCTACTACTCTTGTGTATCTATCTTCTTGCCAGATTCAAACTACAGGTCTGTTACTGTCCAATTTATTAAGTTAGAAGTAAAAATACTATTTCTTATCTCTGAGAGCTAAATCACACATTCATTATTTGGACAATCCATGATAAAAGCAAAAGTGAGCTTTAGTGACAAAGCTTATGCAGAATGGATTACCACAATTACAAGTAGATGGAATTTACTTAGGTGCTTTCTACATTATTGGGACACTACAGATTGATAGTACCTGGATGCTGTCTTTTAGGGGCTGATTGGCAAATGTCCAGAGGGCTGGACCAGGAGTTTGGGTGAAGTGGCATTTTGCTGCCTTCCATCATTAACAGTGATATAACAGTGCATCGGTGCTGGCTCCAGGTTTTTGAGGGCTCTTGGGTAAGGCACAATCAATGATCCTCCTCCCTCAATGAGTCTCCCTTCTCACCACTGTTGTCACCAGCTGCTATTCCTCCTCATCCTCTTTCTCATCATTGCTACCACTTGCTTGCTTGATAGGCAGAGCGCCAGTGAGCAAACAGGCAGGGGCATCTGCTGCTGCTCCTTCTCACCACCACTGTTGTCTGGGACAAAGTGAGAGGCAGGAAAAACAAGCAAGTTGCAATAGTAAAGAGGAGGAGCAAGCCCAGGGGACTCTTGCCAGTGAGCCCCTACAGGGTTGTGGGCCTTTAGCCTATCTTTGATGCCAGCCCTGCTTACAATCACTCAGAGACAGACCAGCCTTCCCCAACCTGGTGTCCTCCAGCTGTTTTGGACTGCAACTGCTGTCCTTCCCAATTCAACTGGAAGGCACCAGGTTGGGGAAGTCTGCTTCACAGAAGTATTGTACGCAATGGACATATGCTGAACCATATCTGGGGACATCCTTCAGACTTGTGTACGACACGTGGCCAGTTTCAGGAAGCAGCAAGATGAGGCAGCTGCCCCAGCCCTGACACTGATACTGGAAGACCTCCCGTGCAGGTCTGCCCTTACAAATGGATGCATCTAACTGGGTCACCACAGCAAAAATGTGCTGGGTTGTACAGGATACTACTGTTTGAAATACCTTATCTTCTTCACTCTCCTCCATATGGGAACATGGGTAGCATTTCCCTGTTTGTTTTTTAAATAATGACTAGGTCACTGGAGAAACTCAAGACAGACACCTGAGGAATCTGGTGCAGACTGGCTCCCTCAGGCCAAGTGGACTCCGTGGACTTTCGGATCTTGTTTTTTACTTTTCCGAAATTTGCACAAATTTATTCGTAGGAAAATACGCCCGTTTCTGCTGAGACATATGCCATCCTGGAAAATATGCGCAAGGAAAAGTTGAATGGAATGGGGGACAATATGCTAAATGTTACGTAGAATGTAAATTACGTAAATTGTTCCGAACCTTCTTATGGAATTATTTGCCCTTTTTTTTTTTTTGCATAACGGGGGGAAAAAAACTGAATCCATCTGAGAACGGACGCCAGAACAAACCACACTGCACAATCTACAAAACACACATGGGATGGATTTCACAAAATCCAGACATCCCTATCTATGATGAGGGTGGGCAACTTGTGGCCCTTCAGAGGTTTTGGCCTACAGTTCCCATCAGCCCAACCCAGCATAGCCAATGGTGAGGGATCATGGTAGGCCAAAATGTTTGGAGGGCTGCATGTTGCCCACTCCTGATCTATCATGTTTTGCACAATCTGGACTTTTAAAACTAGAGTAAGTTAACTCTCAGAGGCACCGGCACTCCTATTGAGTCATAGCAAGCAGTGATACAGCAAAGGCTCTACTCTGCCCCATACTTGGCATAATGATTCATATCACTCCACATCAGTCACAGCCTGTATATATGATGGGTTTGACTATGAAGAACTATGACAATGGACAAGATGATATTCAGGTGCTGTAGGCTCTTCCTTTGCCTATCCAGCATGTAGGTACTGTACTATTGACTTGGGATGTAAACAGCTTCCAATGCCCTCTTGCACAATTCCTATTTATATTAGGGGACTTGTGATGAGTATAGTCCCCGTAGGTTGCATCCATTTAAACCAGTCAAAATGCACTAAAGCAGTCTTCCCCAACCTAGTGGCCTCCAGATGTTTTGGACTTCAATTTCCATCAGCCCCAGCCAGCATGACCCATGGTCAGGAATTGTAGAAGTTACAGTCCAAAACAAATAGAGGGCACCAGGTTGAGGAAGGCAGCACTAGAGGATACAATACAGCTGTACTGTAAAAATAATACTGACCACCATCTGCTTACCCTAGAGGAGTTGCATTCAAATTAACGAGGCTACTCTGGAATAAATTGGTCATATGCAGCCACAACAAGCACATTGTTTTCTAAGAAGCTAGCTAAAAAAAAAATAGCATTCTTTTTGGCTGTTTCCTTCCATTTATTAGTAAAACTTATGGGAAAGCCTGGGGTTAGTAAAAGAATGAGTGCATTCTTTGTTATGATTACTGTATCTTCTCTATTATCACCTGCTCTCTGAATGATGGGGGAAATCGCAAAATGACTACCTGAAAATTAATTCCTTAACACTATAGGGTGAGCAAATTTCTCCCACCTGCCTAGACATCCAAGTGCTTTTGTAAGCGCTTCAGGCAGACTGAAATGATACTACTAGATTTCTCACACATTTTACAGAATGTTTAACAGCCGATATTTTTCATAATGAAACTCATCCTGTGTCCAATTGTTTCCATTTTACCCATGTCAAAACAAAAAAGAACAAACTTGCCCTATTCACTCTGTGGTTTCTCACTCCATTGTTATTATGTGAAATACAATTTGGGAGGACCCACTGCCCTCGTAAGGAGGCTTACAATATTACAAAAACTGAAAAACATGAACATATAATTACAATTAAACACACACCAGTAGCAGCTAATGGTTTTTAAGCACCAATTGCAGACTGGAATAAATGACTCTCTGGGTTGCTGGGGGTTTGGGGGGGGGAGGGGTTAAAGTGAGCAGTGATGAACCCATATGTACCTCTCTGTGGAGGGAGTTCCAAAGGTATAAGTTCTTATAAAAAAATGAAGCCAACAAAATTCTCACCTGTTCTTAGTGACAGTACTTATTCTCTCTCTCTCTCTCTCTCTCTCTCTCTCTCTCTCTCTCACTGGGTTGCAGTCCAGTGATGGGTACAGCCAAAGGCAAAGAGGGCAGGGCCAAAGGCAAAATGGTTGGAGCCAAAAATATCAACCTTAGGAAAGGCACTGTCAGCTTTGGATTGGAGCCCATAGAGCCCCAAAGCAGTTCTGATTCTGAGGAAGAGATAGAAACCGTGGGAGAGCCCGCGCCCACGCGCTGTTCAGTGGCACCACCTTTAGAATCCGCCCCCCCAGAATCCGTGGTGGAACAGCCTCCCCCCCCGCCCCCCTGCGGAATCCCTCCAGGATGGAACTTACCTGGGGCGGATGCGGTGGCGGCAGCGGCGGCAGCAGTGGCGGCGGCTCCGGGAGCGGCTCCAGCTGGTCTCCCGGCCAGCCACAGCCGGGCTGCTGCAGCTGCCATTTGTGTTCTTGCAGCCATGATAGGCTACGTAAGTATTTACGTAGCCTATCACGGTAAAGGTAGCCATGCAAATAGAGTAGCGGCCGCCATTTGCGTGGCTGCCTTTACCGTGATAGGCTATGTAAATACTTACATAGCCTATCACGGCTGCTTGCAAGGACGCAGATGGTGGCTGATATGATGGCCGCCATTTGCGGCCGCAACAGCCTGGCTGCGGCCAGAGCTTTGGCTGCGGCTGGCCCCGGCCGGCAGCTCTGCAGAGCCGCCGCGGAGCGGAGCTGGCCAGAGAGGATTCCAGGGGGAGGGATGGAGTTCCCCCCCCACCGCGGATGCCCCGGCGCGGAGACAGGTAAGGGATTCGTACATCCCTATTTAGAATAAGGAATATACTGCACTAGAGCCAGGAAAACACCCAATGATTGGTGGCTGGAAAAAAAAGGAGTTGGACCAGGGAAAGGCGCCGTGGCCTAGGGAATCCCAGACAGCTGGACTGGGGTGCCATCAGTGGAGGCTGGTGGCTCCAATGTCAGTGGGGTGGTGAATCTGCTCTGGGTTTCAGTCAGAACCAGAACCAGTTGGAACTCTGAAAAGAGCAATCCAAGGTGTTGAACCTATTTTGGGAATTGGGCTCAGCACCGTGGATAGCTCCTTTAGAGTTCTGGTTGGTTTTGACTGAAACCCAGAACGGATTAACTGCCCCACTGACATCAGAGTCACCAGCCTCCACTGATGGCACTTCAGTAGTGCTGGATTGGTCCCTGGGCCTGAAGTTCCCCAACTCTGCCTTGCGGTTCTGTGGTTGCAATGAATCGTAGACTTCAGCCCAGGTTTGGTGACTAATGCTGGCTCTTTACATCATCATATCTGTCTTTTTTTCCCATAACACAGAACACAATTGTATGCCTTGTCATACCAAAGTGAAGACATCTCATCTACAGGGTGGAGATACCTAGTAACAATAGGAATTCTCCCATGACTAGCCACCTCATCTGGTCTTTCAACTGGTGGACAACCTTGCACAGTTTGTTGATCATTCATATATAGATTACCGCACATGCCCCATGCCAGATGTGCTGGTGGTCAATATGTTGTTTGCCCCAAATATAGATGGTACTATCAATGGGGATGGGGGAGACATTATCACAGAATCATAGAATAGTAGGGTTGGAAGGGGCCTACAAGACCATTGAGTCCAACCCCCTGCTCAATGCAGGATCAATTACGCATTAATTCAGTTTCCATTTTAATGCCAGGTTACCTAACCTCACACTTTTGAACCAATATGCAAAATTAAACTCAGATATCCTTCAAATTTTATACTTCTCTGAATTGCAATGGAGTTCTCCAACCAAAAAAATGAGTACACAAGTGCTATATTAGGGGGAAAGTATACACACATGCATATAATGGTGAAAATAACATTAAAATGTATTATTTTAGGGAAAATGTGTACAAAAATTGTGTACATTAAGCAAAACTGTGTACAAAAATGCATGTATTGGGATAAATGCACACAAAAGTGTCCACACATTTTCATGTGGACTTTACAAAAAATGTTTGGTGTGAACCGAATTTAAGTTTGGAAAACTAAGGAACTGAGACAAACCGAAATTGACAGATTTGTCCATCCCTGTGCAGAACCTCTTTCAGCCCAAGGGCTGAATTCCATTTCAGAGAAACTCTCAGGGGTCATATTCAAGTGGAGAGCCAGGCCAAAGGTAAAGGGGGACAGAGCTAAAACCTGCCAAAAATACCAGCATATTTTAGCTTAAAGCTGTTATTGCCAGTCACTAAGCCTTAGGAGAGGTCTTTCAACCTTTTAGAATGGGAAAAACTGCACAGTAGCCAAGAAACCACCAAACAACTGGTGGTTGGAGGAAAGGAATGGGGCCAGGAAAGGGGCGTGGCCATCTGGGGAACCCTGAAGGGCTGGATTAGGTCCCTAATGTTCAGGAAAATTTCAGAGAGTCTTGGACACATGTCTTTGTAATGTCCTCTAGGTTTTCCAGCCTATTCCATAAGCCATGGACTTCTGCTCTCCAAGTGACTATCATCTGTTTTCTCATCACAAAATGTTGGTCTGCTGGTCATGTTTCATCAAGGCTGGCATCATCGCTTGGCATCCTTGGGCAGCTGCCAGGGCCCAGCACCTTGTTGAGGCCCTCTGTTGTTGCCTGCCCTGCCCACCTCTTAATGGTTTTTTTGAAGGCCCCAAACACCAGACAGCCCCAGGCAGCTGGAGCTGCCACCCTTTGAATCTCATTGTGGGAAATTAAAAGGTTGGGTAGATCCGGAGACCTGACATTGCTTGGAGCACCGCCGTCACAGCTAGGCCAGCCTGCAGAGGCCCACAGACAGGGGAGAGGGGGCCACTGGAGTGCCCAGAGCCCCCTCAAAACTGGAGCTGGCCTTGTCTTTCATTTTCTGCTTTCTCATCCCTGATGACTCCTAACAAACTCCCCCTCCCTTTGTTTTTCCCACTCCTCATAGCCATTACTTTAAATCAGGGGTGCAGAACCTCAGGCCTGGGGTCCCAATCTGTCCCTCTGGGGTTCCCCAGAGGGCACCTTCCCTTCCCTTGACCACATGTCATTTGATGGTTTCCCAGCTTTTCTGCAGGTTTTCCCTATTCAGAAAAGTCGAAATGTCTCTCCTAATGCTTAGTTACTATCAGAAAGAGGTTTGTTAAAATATGCTGACACTTTTGGTATTTTGGCCCTGCCCCCATCACATCCCCCCCCCCCGAGCTTCTCCAAAATGGAATTCAGCCCTCTGGAGGTTCAACACCCCTGCTTTCAACACCTCGCACTGTTTCTTATGAGGCGTGTTTGTTTGTTTACTGAAGAGGTGGATATGCATTTTCTAAGTAAATAAATATAAATATAATCTTTAAGCAGACCTGCACAACTGATGATACACCAAGCCAGACACAGCTCACCTTCTATGTATGGTGGTCCTTCAGGGACTTGAGGAAAAACAACAGCATTCTGCTTTTGCCTTCTTCCTGGGCCTATAAAGACATGGGGCCATCAAGCTTGAGGCAGGCCAGAATTGTAAGCTTACGACTGCTCAGAAAAATGTTTTCTGGCAGTTCAGATGATGGGCCACAACTGGTCCCCATCAAAAGCACTTGTGTCAGGGCTAGGAAGCAGAGTAAAAATTTAATAAATGAAAAAAAATAACATATAATTTTAGTGCCCATTTTCCAGTGATACGTTCACGGGCATTTCTCTGAATTGATTCAGATGTGTTTTGCCTTGCAGTCCTTGTGGTGTAGTGGTTAAGAGCGTTGGCATAGGACTGGGGAGACTCGGGCTCAAATCCCCACTCAGACATTAACTGAGTGACTTCGGCCAGTCACTGTCTCTCAGCCTAAGCAACCCTACAGGGTTGTTGGGAGGACAAAGTGGGTAGTGGGTGGGAAGAGAACCATATATGCTGCCCCAACTTCCTTGGAGGAAGGACAGGATAAAAACGTATTAAATAAATAAACATGTTTACTTGGAATTAAGTCCCACCATGTTCAGTGGTGCTGACTCTCAGGTAAGTGTGCATAGGACAGCATGCTAAAATAACTTTTTCATGCTGTCAAGATCTCAGTGGAATGGAATTAAAAACTGGTAAGAGAAAATGCATTATCTCCTCCAACATCAACATATTGGGAGAGGATTTATTCCGTTGTGGCATTTGTCATGCAACTTTTGACAGACAACAACGAGTGAATAATTCTTCCCAACCATGGGAGATGCAGATCTCACATTTATATTTTATGGGAGGTAACATAGCTATTCTCAAATAGGCTTCCTATTTTTTAATTTTAATTTCTTTTTTTAAAAAAAATACTTTTTATTCTATGTTTTATCTTTATAAATGAAATAAACAGTACCAACAACCCGATCAGAACTACAATTTCCCAACAATACAGTTTAGGAGGGCACAGCAATAATGAAAGAGAAAAAGAAAAAGAAAAAAAAAGAAAGCACAAGGAAGAGAAAAAAGAAGAAAGCACGAAAAATAAAAATAAAACGTTATTTAAAAGGATTGAATTTAAACTCCATTACACAGAAAACTTCAAGTCCCATTCTACTTAAAAATTATACCTATAACATTGACAATATTACTATTCAATACAGCATAAATAATCAACCTTACATTTCAATATCATATCATCAGTCTTATAGCAAGGAAGCAGGTCTACAATTCATTTCCAGTAACCATATATTGACCTTCAACTAACATATAATAGTAAAGCTTAACCATTTAACCAGCCAAAAATCTTACTAACCAATCTCATAATAATGCTAATAATAGTAATAAAAAGGAAGGAGATTAAAAAGGATAAATAATAATAACAAATCACTAATAAATTTTATAATGTTATATAATAATAAAGCTTGAAAGAAACCTTACAACAATCACTAATGTATTTTGTACTAGATATATAAATGAGTGTGAACATTTCTATACACCCTCAAACAGTAAATTTAAGTACAGTATATCATATCCATTTTAAAAAGAAAGGATTTAAAGAAAAGACAGGAGGGGAAAATGAGAGAAGAAAAAAAAAAGGATGGATTTATATATGAGCAATTACTAGCCTAGCCTGAATCTTACAGACTAAACATAGCCAGTTAACAAAATATGTTTGTAGATTCCAGTTCATGGGGCTAGAACAGAAATCTCACGTGATTTTCCATTTAACCACACCTCCGCCATTTCATGATTTAGAAACTTCTTCATCTGGCTTCCAGAAAAAATGCAAAATGTAGCAGGATATTTTAAGTGATATTGTAAGTTCATTTGTTTTGCCAGATTTTTCACCTTGCTAAATTACCTTTTTTTTATCAGCAACTTCTTTGGTGTAATCCAGAAATAGCATAACTTTATCTTGTTTCCAAAAAATATTTCCACCCTCTCTTGCCAAACGCAGGATATAGTTTTTTGTGGAGATCCTTGCAAATTGGACTATAATCGTATAACCAGTCCCTTTGACATTTGACACATGGAGTGCCTGCTCAATATCAAATGAATAATCAGATGGCACAGGGAGTATCTCATGCAGGAGCTTATCTACAAAAGTAGACAAATTTACATCAGTAGGTAAATCTTTAATACCAATGATACATACGTACATTTGCCCTGCGCACAAAAGCCTCCAGCTGAGAAATTCTAACAGAAAAATTGTTGAAAAAAGCTTGTGACGTAGTCTCATTCCCTGCCACCCGATCTTGCAGCTTGTTAACCTTCACCTCCATTTTTTGCCAAGAAGTGTTGATTAAATCCACAGCCCCTTGCAGGGCGGTGATGGAATTTTGAATTGTATCCAACCTCTTAGCCTGTTCAGCAAATTGCGAAGACAAAGTTTTTATCAGAGAAAGTAACTCCCCATCTTCGGTTCTCAGAGTCTTTGCCAAGGGAAGTATGGGGGGGGGGGTAGGCAGAGATCCTTTTTTTTGCCTTGATGTAGCCATCCTTCTCTTCAAACAGATCTTGCAGGTCCTCAAATATTGTTGATATTTCTTAATCCATTCCTCAAATATTGTTGGTATTTCTTAATCCATAAACTACAATGGAGCACAGCAGCCCTAATTTCTCCTATTTAGATAGGAGGTTCAAAACAACTTTGAGCGATGATTAACCTCTGGCAGACTAGCCTCGGAGTCCAGCCCCCCTGCTACTATGCAGAGAGAGCTATTCTTCCAAAACTTTGTCCAGATGCTGCTCCTGCCTCCCCTTTTCATTCCAGGGGAGAGATGAAAAGGTTTTTCAACCTTTTAAAAAGCTGTTTGAGATAGCGTCCCATGGAGGCTCCACAGAATGCTGCAAGGGCGACATTGGCTCTGACTGGAAGTCAATTTTTATTTTTTTTTGTTTCAACCATCATGGTCATACCAACTAAGAATACAACTGCATACATACACCAACTCTATCTATTAAACATAATACTTCTATAAAATACATAAATAAGCTCTAGGCAAGAGTAAAATATAAAACAAATGTCTCTATTAGAAGTTTAGAATTTAAAAACCCACATCTTTATAGAGGTGAACCCCCAGACATCCCATTAGGGATCTAATAGATACATTCAAAGTAGATAAAATTCAGAGTAATGTTTTAATTTATAAATAGAATAAGTATAAAATAAAGCTACTACATCAAAACATCAAATTACTTTTCACCACATTAGTTAGACAAAAGTTCTCCTCAGTTTTTGAGCAGCCACTGCGAATCTCGCAACTCTATCCATCATGAATTTATCAAACTCGCATAGCAAGTATATACTTTTAGCTTGATTGTCATCATCAGGTATATCCCTTAGCAATTTCAATATAAATTTTTCTCTAGGTCCTGAATACAGAAAGCAATATAATAGATAATGCTAAAGGTCCTCTACTACTTGAGCTCCACATGTACAAAAATCTATAGGGTTTGGGGGTTTTTTGCAATAGCAACCTTCTAAGTATTGCGAGGTCATAGACTGAAAATGTAATGCTAAAAATGTCTTTCTAAATGAAATAACTGACAACTCCAGAGTGGGAGGCCATTATTGTACTTATATCCTACTTTTGGGCTTCCAAATAGGCATCTGGTTGGCCACTCTTACAGAATGTCAGATTAGACAGGTCTTTGGTCACAGGCATCCTACTTGTGAACTACCAAGCTACAGATGGAAGCTGTGCTCCATGGAGACCTAATGTGTGGGAGTGAGAGATAACATCCTGAGCTTAAAAGTTGGACTGACAGGTGGATTCTGTGCAAGAACATAACGTTATATATAACTACTACCATCATTTAAAAAAAAAGGCTGGGGGGTGACAGTAACTTTCTATGCAGGTCGAGGCTTAAGACCTTCTCTGGAGAATAGCTATAATTTCCGGGCATCACAGTTAAAGAAGGATGTTTACAAGTTGGAAAGGATACAGAGGTGAGTTAAGAAGATGCCAAAGGTCTCAGGGGACAAATTGTCTGGAGGAAAAGCAAAGGAACTGAGCCATATTCAATGCTATATAAAAAGAAGAGGATTAAGAAAATGGGTCATGTTGACAGTTTTCAAATATCTAAAGGGATATCAGGATGCTAAAGAAAAGGACGAGGGACCCAGAAAGACATTGTATGGTGACACCTAAAATCTACCAGTCTTCTATAACTGGAGTCAGGTTCTGTTGCACACCTGTCAGTAAAGTAAGTGACAGCCAGAAACAGAAGCATGATTAAACAGACCACAGGAATGTGACTGAGCAATAATATTTCACTGACAATAACCATCCACATCAGCAGAGGGAAAAGCCTCCCCTGCCCCAATCTCTGTCACAGAGAGCACAGTAGGCAAACAGAGCAATAATACAATGACATGGGCACACATAATTCCCACCCAAGAACTGACATCGCTCTACACCAGCAGTCACTGACAATGGAAGAATGATATACACACTGAAAGCCTCCAACAGAATGCTGTGCAAAGCATCCTTGAGAACATTTGAAATGGGGCATGCACATAATCCAAACTCACACAGAGAGAATATGCAGCACAGAGAATATACAGCAAAAGATCAACAGCCAATTGTGATAGCAGATTAAAAAACACCCACAGACCAACACGTAGTACATGTATGCCCAAGGAGAAGGGCTGGCTGTTGGGCTGTGACTGTCCTCCTCCACAGCAACAGCAAAAGTACTCCCGAAAGCTTGCACATGGTCTGTTGTGGCATTTTGGTTGGCCCTAAGAAAGGTATTACCCAACTGTGGCTTTGGGGTGTTTTCTTTTCTTTTCATGGACCAGGATGGCTATCTTTGTTTTGTTTGTTTGTTTATGTGCCTTGGGCCATTCAGGGTGGAATCCAACCCCAAGGGAAATTGATTTTCTGAAGGGACTTTGCATTTTGAGGGTTCCAGCCCCTCCAGTCCCTAGGCAATACTACACAATTTAGTTTCAATTGACTTCCCCCCCCCCAGTGCACCACCCAAAATTAATCTCTAGCTTTGTTGATATAAAGACTGCCATGTTACTCTTCTGACCAGTGAAGGCTGCTTGGATAGCTTCTTTAGGGTGCACCTTGGATAGCTTCTTTAGGGTGCTGACTGGTCCTGACTGAGTCCCGGGGCGGATTCACCACCCCACTGACATCACAGCCACCAGCCTCCACTGGTTCTGACTACCCAGGTACCTGCCCAAGGCAAGAGACGGATCTGAGTTACAGACAACCTTTTTGTTTTCAGAAATGTGGGTCAGCCGCTGCGGCTTGTCCCAGAATGCTAGGTGTAATATGATACCTGCAACAAACCTATGAGTGTCTCCTTCATTCATGGCACAGTCCTATGGAAATACATCCAGTGCACTGCCAGACTGATCTTCACCTCCCCATCCTGCAATAGTTGAGTTTTTCACTAGATGGGCTTTTTTGCATTAAAAAAAGGGGGGGAGGGAAGGAGGCTGGAAGAGGTTCAGGATAACTCATATCCCCCTTTTCCCCCTCTCCAAGGTCGATTTTCCAACCTTGGAGACCAGCTGGCGCAGTTCTTTTTGCATCAGCTGTGAGGGGGTAGGAGGGGGCAGATCTCCAACTCCCCCTTCCAAGGCCAGAATGCTGTTTCCGACCTTGGAACCCCCACTATCCTATGGCCCCTCAGACAATGCCTAGGGGCCATAGGATTGCTCCCCCCATGTCCAATCTCTATCTTTATTACCATCATCGTCATCATCATCATGTTTTTTACTGTAAATTTCAACAAAACAAAACAGATCATAAAAAAAGAAAAAAGAAAGGAAAAAGGAGGAAAAAGAAATTGCAGCATCCACTTTTTCTAGCATACTGTAATCTCCATCTTGAGACTGGATCTAAACTAAGGATGTCAGAGGAATCCATCCAGGGGGTCAACCCGCCCGAGCTTTTGGTGGCTCAGCCCCCCAGAGTTTGGCTCGTATGTCTGTGAGCTGGCTTGGCTTGACCTGCGCTGAGTGGGGCAGCTCACAGACTTAGAATCATAGAATAGTAGGGCTGGAAGGGGCCTATCAGACCATCGGGTCCAACCCCCTGCTCAGTGCAGGAATCCAAGTCACAGCATCCCTGCAGATGGCTGTCCGGCTGCATCTGGAACGCCTCCAGTATGGGAGAGCCCACCACCTCCCTGGGTAATTGGTTCCATTGTCGTATTGCTTTAACAGTCAGGATGTTTTCCTGATGTTCAGCTGGAATCTGCACAAGAGACTTGTGCAGAGTGGTATTACAACACTGGCAATTTTATATTTTCTGTTCCTTTCCAACAACCCTCAGCTGCCTCTGATGAAGTGGATTGTAATTCTTGAAATCTTCGTTGTTGTTGTTGTTGTTGTTCAGTCATTAAGTCGTGTCTGACTCTTCGTGACCCCCTGGACCATAGCACACCAGGCCTTCCTGTCTTCCGCTCTTTCCTGGAGTGTGCTCAAATTCATATTCATTGCATCAGTGATGCTATCTAGCCATCTCATCCTCTGAAATCTTACACCATAATAAATAAATTAGTCTTTAAGGTGCTACAAGACTCATGATTGTTTTTGCTGCAGCAAACTAACATGGCATGAGTACCCCCCTAGAAAGGTCATATATATTATCTGCCCTGAAAATACCTACATTTCCCTGTGTAGCAAATTAAGTGCTTTTCCAGCAATAATATGGTGTGCTTTGCTGCTTGATGCCTTCGAAGCAACATCGTTTCCTTTTTGGTATATCCTCTTAGAAGTAAATCAGCCAGTGCAACCTTGGGATACTTCTTATTTATTCATTGCCACTTTAGCACTAGGTAAGAGGCATGGCTTGCTTTTGATGAAGGCCACCATCTATACCACAGATAAGAAAGAATCAACCTCTCCAGTCAGAAGCAAATGGTTTGTGTGTAATATTTTTCCCCCTCTATAAAAGCAATTCACCTGCATTATTTTGTAAGAGGGGAATTAACTAGAGATATCTGAGAAATCAGTTTGGGGGTATTAAATCTGTTTTCCTAGGTTCATTTAGATAGGGTAAGACTAAGCTCCCCAATGTGGTACCCAGAGGCATCGATGTGCACCCGGCCACCTTTCTTGGCACCCGCAAGGGTCCCTGCCATTCCCAAATTTTATTTTATTTCCTAAGATTTTGTTTAAGTAAGGAAACAAAATTAACTGGGAGGCTGGCATGCTGCAAAGCGAAGTGTTGCCCTCCAGCACCATCTTTATGTGGGTTCAAAAGAATGGCTTTGTGTTTTGGATGTGCGACCCCACCTCTGCCATGGACTTAGGTTCTGGGGAAAAAAAAATTTTTTTCTTTTAGCCTCATCCATTTCATTTCTAGGAAATAAGTGCTTTGTGCCTGACCATGTCCAATATGGCAACCACTTTATGAAGGGCCAATCCGCCCCCTCTCCATGGCAGCCATTTTTTAAAAGCAACCACGACACACACTTGAAATTCCAAATGGATCCATCAACCAAAAAGGATTGAGGGCCCCCTGGTAAGCCATTTTCTTGGTGGAAAGTTTTGGAAAGTGAGACTTACAGCAGAATTGCTTTATATAGAGAAAGCATGGCAACACTGCATTTAGTATTGGAGTTAATAAATGGAGGCTAGAGCCAGTTTAAAAGAAGTTCAAATCAATTTACTTTATTAGTGCTTTTATGCACATCATCAGAGAAGGCTACCTCACAGGGTTTAATTACATGCACCCCCTAAAGCTGGGTGTGTGAGTGTAAGTAAGCGAAGGCATGAGATATAGTTACTTACTTCGTCTCTGGAGAGCACCGCATGGCGTTTGTGCATAGGCTAGAGGAAAAAGGAAGAGAAAGGGGAGGGAGCAGGAAATAGGAACTGATCAAGCTACAGGACATTCTCTATCATCTTCTAAGTGTCTGGAAGCATGTGGAGTTGTTCCTACTACCCCAAAGAAAGGTAGGGCATAACTCAACTAAATATATAATAAAATAAATAAGCCCTTTTGTGTAACCAACCATCTTAATAGCATGCATCCATCTTATTTTGACATGAAATGTTTTAGAACATCAACTGTGCACGAAAGCCAAACTGTGCAAATGAATATATTGTGAAACCTAGCCCTTCAAGCTTTTCTTCACTAAGAAGAACACTTATTCCTACAGGATCGACGTGGCCAGATTTATTTTCCCCAAAAGTACAAACTGCAGTGACAAAGATAAATAATGTAGGTGTCTACTTAACTCTGGAGCTACAAAAAGAATTGTAGCAATGTTTAATAACAGTGGTTGGAAGGAAATCTACTGCTTAACCCAACTGCTCTGTTGACGAAAAAGGGCACCTTAAATTATGTATAAAGAAAAAGGGAAAACGTTGTTTAAGGGCACAATCCTATGCATGTTTAAATAGAAAAAAGACCTACAACTCCCAGCATTCCCCAGCCTGCATGGCTGGCTGGGGCATGCTGGGAATTGTAGGCCTTTTTTTGCTATCTAAACATGCATAGGATTGTACTCTAAAGGTTTTATAAGCTTGTTTCCTACCCCCACTTCCCATGATCGACAGGAATTAAGAACAAGTGGGTGTAATCCACCCCTTGCAGGCCAAAGTGGTACAGTCAAGACACAGATACTTTACACACACTGACTTGGTTGAGCCATGCAAGGCCTTGCAAGGTTGCTGGAGGGACTGCCAATAAATAATTTAAATAAAATAAATAGATTTATTGAGTTCAGAGATTCAAATGCACAACCTGATTTTGGGGGAATTAGCTGAGCAAATGGATTTGTTAACACTTATACAAAGCCCAAGCCTTCACCAAGAGTTATGCCTTGATGGGGAAAGTAGCTGCTTTCTCATTAAAGCTGAGCTCCAGGCTTAAGAATAATTTTCAAAAGTCTTCCTGAGTAGGGATGGCAGAGAAATCCGCCACGGACTCCAGTGAGGCCAGATTCTTTAGAATCCAGCCCCCTGAAGTCCATGGAAGAACGGACTGCTCCCCCCCACCAGCCCACAAAGTCCGGTCAGGACGGACCCTACCTGGTGCCAGCCAGTCCAGTTCCATCGTCGTTGGTCCGCAGCCATCCGCTGCTGGGCTGCAGACGCAAATGGCGTCCAGTGTAGCGGACGCCATTTGCATCCCTGCCCTTGGCCATGATAGGCTATGTAAATATTTACGTAGCCTATCACGGCAAAGAGCAGGGATGCAAATGGCGTCCGCTACACCAGACGCCATTTGTCTGGCACCGCACCGGACGGAAGTCTGACTGCGGACGGGCCCGGCCAGGAGCTCCGTGGACTCGCCGTGGAGCAGAGCTGGCCGGGGAGGATTCTGGGGGGAGGGACGTATTGCTTCCCTCCCGGACCCCCTCAGCGGACTGGTAAATGGGTTTCGTACACCCCTATTCCTGAGTCTTGAAGCATACACACACACATGGAGGGAGGGAGGGAGGGAGGGAGAGGCTATAATTGTACTAAGAACTTCCAAGAGCAATACACCTTTCCCTGGGCAGAAGCTCTTTCCTGCAGACAGGAACTGGTGAGCATTGCAACTCCCTGTCTCAGGTGAAGAGAAAGGAGAATAGGAATTCCCCAATATTTGTTGGGAGACAAATTCTGCAAAACATGGCCCCTCTAGGAAATTCCTGACTTGTGTGGCAGATAACTTCCTCCTACAGAAAGTAGAGGAAGGAACTAGAGGATCGGCTATCCTTGACTTGAACCTAACCAACAGAGATGACTTAGTGGGTAAAGTAGCAGTTACAGGAACTCTGGGAGAAAGTGACCATGTTATATTTGAGTTTTTGGTTCTAAAGGAAGCAAAAGCCGAGTGTAGCCAAACACGTACCCTGGATTTTAGGAAAGCTGATTTTAATAAACTCAGAACAGTGATCAGTAAGGTCCCATGGCAAGTGACTCTAACGAGAAAAGGAGTCCAAGACGGGTGGAAGCTTTTCAAAAAGGAAATTCTCAAGGCACAGTTACAAACAATTCCAACAAGAAGGTGGAAGACAACACAAAAAGCTTAGAGATGACTTGAAAACAAAAAAGGACACATATAGGAAGTGGAAGGAAGGCCAAGCAACAAAGGAAGAGTACAGGCAGGTAGCACAGAATTGTAGAGATGGCGTCAGGAAGGCTAAAGCTGAGAATGAGCTGAGGTTGTGAGGGATGTTAAAAGCAACAAAAAGGCTTTCTTCAGCTACATGCATAGCAAAAGACAGGGGAAAGAAATGGTGGTTCAGCTATTAAATAAGGATGGCAAAATGATAACAGATGACAAAAAGAAGGCAGAAGTGCTCAATTCCTACTTTGGCTAAGTTTGGCTACTTTCTCCCCAAAGAGGGTCTATGACCTCGCTGGCAAAGGCGAAGTACAGGCTGAAGGGGCAGGATTGCAGCTTGAGATCGATAGGCATATGATCAAGGAACACCTAATTACTTTGAATGAGTTCAGATCTCCAGGGCCAGATGAACTGCATCCTACAGTAATAAAGGAACGGGCAGAAGAACTCAGAACCACTGTCTACTCTCTTTGAGAAATCATGGAGGACGGTTGAAGTGCCAGATGACTGGAAGAGGGCTAATGTTGTTCCTGTCTCCAAAAAGGGCAAAAGGAGGAACCTGGGAACTACAGACCAGTCAGTCTGACATCAATCCCTGGGAAAATTCTGGAGCAGATGATAAAGCAATCCATCTGCAAGCACATTGAAAACAATGCAGTGATTACTCGAAGCCAATATGGATTTGTCCAGAACAAATCCTGCCAGACGAATCTGATCTAGGGATGTACGAAAGGGACTTACCTTGTCCCGCAGCTTTTTTCGTGGTGGGGGGGAGGCGCTTCGCTTCTCCCCCCAAAGTTCATGCGAGCGGGGGGTGTCTTCCCACCTCGCCTGGCTGAAATTCAGGCTGGGGGGGAGGCTTCCCGCCTCGCCCCCGGCCGAAATTCAGGCCAGGGAGAAGCGCCCCGTCTCCCCGGCCGCAAACTTCAACAGAAAAGTAAAAAAAAAAAAATGCCCCGTGATAGGCTACGTAACGATTTACGTAGCCTATCACGGCTAGATCTGCAAAGTCAGCCGTGATAGGCTACGTTAATCGTCACGTAGCCTATCACGGGTGACTTAAAAAAAAAAAAAAAGCATGTACGCAAATGGCGGCCCCCATAGGGAGCCGCCATTCGCATTACTTATTTGGTCGCTGTAGTCTACATAAAGATTTACGTAGACTACAGCGAAAATAAGGGCAACGCAAATAGCGTTGCCCTTATTTTCGCCGTAGTCTACGTAATCTTTACGTAGACTACAGCGACCAAATAAGGAACACGAATGGCAGCTCCCTATGGGGGCCACCATTAGCCGTACGCACTTTTTTTTCCCCCCCAAAGTCACCCGTGATAGGCTACGTGACGATATACATAGCCTATCATGGCTGACTTTGCAAATCTAGCCGTGATAGGCTACATTAATCGTCACGTAGCCTATCACGGGGGCGATTTTTTTTTTTACTTTTCTTGGAATGGTGGCGGCGGCAGAAGCAAATAGTGTTGCCCTTATTTTCGCCGTAGTCTATGTAAATCTTTACGTAGACTACAGGGACCAAATAAGGAACGTGAATGGCGGCTCCCTATGGGGGCCGCCATTTGCGTACGCGCTTTTTTTTTTTTTCAAAGTCACCCGTGATAGGCTACGTGACGATTAACGTAGCCTATCACGGCTGACTTTGCAGATCTAGCCGTGATAGGCTACGTTAATCATTACGTAGCCTATCACAGGGGCTTTTTTTTTTTCTTTTGAAGTTCGCGGCCGGGGAGACGGGGCGCTTCTCCCCGGCCTGAATTTCGGCCGGGCGAGGCAGGAAGCCTCCCCCGCAGCCTGAATTTCGGCCGGGCGAGGAGGGAAGCCTCCCCCCCCGGCCTGAACTTCAGGTGGAGCAGCGAAGCGCCTCCCCCCCACTGCGAAGCAAGCTGCGAGACCAGGCAAGTGACTTTCGTGCACCCCTATGAACATCAGGAAAAACTTCCTGACTGTTATAGCAATACGTCAATGGAACCAATTCCCTAGGGAGGTGGTGGGCTCTCCCACACTGGAGGCATTCAAGACGAGGCTGGCCGCTGGACAGCCATGTGTCAGGGATGCTTTGACTTGGATTCCTGCACTGAGCAGGGGGTTGGACTCAATGGCCTTGTAGGCCCCTTCCAACCCTACTATTCTATGATTCTATGAAGCCTTGAATAGGGGAGGCAAGGCACCCACGATGGCACCTTGCTCTGGCAAGCAAGGAGCCAATTGATTTCAGCAGGAAGGAGGCTAGTCTTTCAGTGATTTCAGCATGGAACCTTTCCTGTGGGTGGAGGGACAGCAGCATGGCACCTTATCCCCTGGGGGGGGTGAGGCACCTAGTGATTTCAATCCTATAACGTAAGATTGCTCCCTCCGGCAAGAAATCACCTAGTGATTTCAGCAGCATGGCCCCATACCTCTGGGGAAAGGAGAAAGTAACCTGGTTGCCCAAACCTGATGGTTCTTATACAGTTCAGAGAAAGGCTGTGACATCACAACTTTGATGAACCAGACAATGCTCACAAGCGCTGGAAATGGTGCTACTTGCTTTTAAAAAAAAAACTTTTACTCGCCTTACATTTCTTATAGCATGGCACTTCTATACAAATGCTAATTTAAAAATAAATAAATAAATAAATAAATAAATAAAAATTAAGAAATCAGTAGCAAAATAAATATCACATCCAGTTTGCAAGGAAAACACATTGTATTTTACAGACTGAATAAAATATAACTGGATGATATGCCCAAGGGTGAGGACGTGATGACCCTTCAGATGTTGGACTCCAGATCTCATCAGCCTGCCCACCCACCCCCATGGCCAATGGTCAGAGATGATGGGAGTTATAATCCAACAACACCTGGAAGGCTATGAGTTCCCCACCCCTGTTCCATGTTCCTGTCATTCTCCCGCTTTCCTTCCCATTAATTGAAAACCCAGGCTCTTCTGAGATGCTACTTTTTGAGAAAGAATTCAGGAGAACACATTTCCACTTCTACATTATTTATTTATTTGTTATTTTAAAATAACTAACCCCCTAGTGGTGCCCAAGATTTGGGAGGTCCAGTCCATCATGACTCACAATAAGGCCTTAAGTATCATAGTGCCCACTCTCTGGAACCCCCCGACCACCACAAATTAGGCAGCAGGTATCAACAACCTTGCTGGTTTTTCAGTGCCTACTGAAAACATACCTTTCCAGCCACATTCCCAGGAAGGTAATCTTGTCCTCTGTATGAAGACTTGTTTTGTACAGTGCTTAGACATTTCTTTAATGTAAGTGATTCATAAATATTGTTAAATTAATAATAAATAAATTACACAGTAGCTCTTCCTTCTGAATAAGCATGCATAGGATTGTACTACACATAACTGTAAGCATACTACATTTATATTAAGGTTTTGCTATTTCACATTGACTTACAATGCCTCTTACAATGCCATCCAATTTCTGCTAGGGGCTTGCCAGCCTACAGTTCCCAGGGTTCTCTGCAGGATGCCATGATAGTTAAGGTGGTTTAAAATTGGTATGCGTTTGTAATTTAATATTTTTATTTATTTATTTATTTATTTAAAACATTTGTATCCCGCCCTATATCATTAAGATCTCAGGGCAGCGTACAAATAAAATCAATTTAAACAGTATAAAACAATAAATAATATAAACAGCTAAAAGTACATTAAACCATTAAACAAACTAATACCAATTAAAAATCTAAAATAATAAAACAGTTAAAACAGTGTGCTACTTTAGGGAATGCATTTGGTAAAAAGCTATGTTTTTACTTGGCACAGAAATGAAACCACTATATACGCCAATCGGGCCTCCAGGGGGAGGGTATTCCACAACTGGTGTGCCACAGCAGAGAAGGCCCTCTCTCATGTCCCACCACAGTGTATATCTCTCACTGGTGGGATGCAGATCTCACCAACAGATCTCAGTCCTTGGGCAGGAATTTATAGGGAAAGGCGCTCCCTCAGGTATCAAGGTCCCAAGCTGCTTAAGGCTTTAAATGACATCACCAGGACCTTGAATTCCGACTGGAAGCGTATTGGCATCCACTGCAATTCCTTTAAAACTGGTGTTATATGATCTTTACAAGATGTTCCGGTCAACAGTCTAGCTGCTGCATTTTGCACTAGCTGCAACTTCTGAATCGTCTTCAAGGGCAGCCCAAAATAAAGGGCATTGCAGTAGTCTAATCTGGAAGTTATCGGTGCATGTACTACTGTGGCTAGGCCCTCAATTTTCTCTCTGTAAAATTTGAATAACAGTGACTTACATACAACACAATCCTATACACGTCTAGTCAGAAATAAGTCCCATTGAGTTCAATGGGACATATTCTCAAGTAAGTAGGTATTAGATTGCAGCTTTAGATGCCTAGAAAGGCTTTCAGAAAGGATTGCAAAACACTTTTAATATTGAACTCCTATAGAAATGAATATTAATCATTTAAGGTTAATTTGGTCTTTCTTAGTGATGGGTGAGCTTACCCCGTGTGAGTTCGATATTTACTTAAAACATAACAAATTCATCCACATGAGTTCAGACAAGAGTTCTCCTTTAATATGAGATCTCATTCCATGTGTACGGGGTTTTGTGCATGCACAATACCAAAGTGCATCTTGGGAGCTGTCATTTGGAATCACGTAGCGTGGCATGATTTCATATGCATCACCACATTTATGTACCTCCTTCCTGTTCCTTTGGGGGCATTGCATGGCCTGCCTGTATTATGCAATGTCTAGTTGCTGATTGCTGGTATATGTAGGAGAGAAGATGGACACACAGAGTCGTCGTCCTCCTCCTCCTCCTCCTTTTGGAGCCAGAGCTGGGGTGATGATGAAGACAAGGGAAGCAGAGGTGGATGCACCAAATAATTCAAGGGTTAAACTATGTCCCAGGGCATAGTCTGAAGGCACATGAGGCACCCACCTTGGTGAAGTTAAGCAGGTCTGGGACTGGTCAGTGCTTGGAGGGGAGACCACCGGGGAACCACATGTAGCCACCTGGAGTTCCACAATGGGATATAAATGTAATAATAAATAAAATTAAAAAATAAATAAACTAACCAACTCAGTGCATGCACAGAAATGGCGTTGTTTAGATGCAGACTCTGCAGGCTCCAAAGCTCACAAGCAATTCCAAAATTAATAGTGAATTCGTAATAAATACATCAATCGATGCTCGTGCCAAAAGGTGAGCATTACGAATGTGCCAAAAGGTGAGCATTACCAACAAACCAACTGTTTACAAAATTTGGCGGCATCACTAATCTTTCTGCGTCTTGTCCATGTGAAACCAGAAAGCACAAAATTACGCAGCAAACACATAGGCTTCCACTTACCTAAAAGAATTAGCAGAACTAATTGGGAAGGGAAGGATCTCATTGGGAGGGGATACAGAAGGAAGAGATCCATGTTGGTTACAATTTACCTTTCCTAACCAGACTTCCTGAAGCAATCCAAGAATGATTCTTATATTTTATTAAGCCTGCATAGGTGGCTGGCGAGCTGTTGGCTGATGCAGCACCAGAACTTTAAAAAACAAAGTTTAAAAATAGAATGTTGCCAGAGGGTGGGAGAACACATTGCTTGGATCCGCCAAAAAAAAAGATTAATATGCCATTTAAGTTCTTTTAGAACTCTTTCAGCATTCTTTACCTGTGTTTTTTTCCTCAATGCCTTCAAGCAAACTTCCATCGATGGAGTGGATGCACTTCTAGTGGGTAATAATTTTGATTTCTTTTCTCAAGGGTGAGTTGTTTTCTAGTAGCAGTAAAAAGAAGAAATAAGCTTTCGCTGACCAGCTGTAAAAATGGTTGAGATTGTGAAGACAAACCTTATCTTTTATTGAAGTGGTAATTGGAGCATCCTAGAAAGGAAAGTGCCGTCCGATAAGATCTGTACAAAACAGCCTTATAGAAAAATCTGTCAAGGTTTGTGTTTGGAGGATCTGTAATCCAAGCACATACAGAATCACAAGGGACTAAGCTTCAAGTCTGTTTCTTTGATACAGAGCACAAAGATCTGGGGAACAGCCATTGCTCAGTGTGGTAGAGCACATGCTATGCATGCAAAAGGTCCCAGTAGAATTATGACAGAATGCAGGAAGCTTCCCAGACTCAGTGGACCATAGCTTAAGAGCTCAGGCCACAGAGACACAGAGAAAGCACCCACACAGCTCCCACTTGCAGCCCCATAGGTAGTGGAGGCAGGTGGCTCCAATGTCAGTGGGGTGGTGAATCCGCTCCAGGTTTCAGTCAGAACCAGCCAGAACTCTAAAGGAACTATCCAAGGTGCTTCATGAAGCAACTTGGATAGCTCCTTTAGGGTGCTGACTGGTTCTGACTGAAACCCGGAGCGGATTCACTGTCCCACTGACAGCAGAATCTACAGCCTCCAGTGCCTATAGGCAGAATAATTCTCCTAAATTAATTACAGTGCAGTACAATTTACAGCAGCCTTCCCCAACCTGGTGGCGTGCAGGTGTTTTGGACTTCAACTCCCATCAGCCCAAGCAAGCATGAGCCATAGTCAGGAACTGTAGGAGTTGTAGCCCAAAGCAACTGAAGGGCACCAGGTTGAGAGCAGCACTGTCTTTATCAAAACAAAACTGAAATGAAATTCTCACCGATCTGCACTGGCCATATTCAAGAGCTACAGCTATTGCCAGCATGAAGAGGCCCATGGTGTACATCAGGGCTCATCTAAGAATGTGGATGCTTCCCTTTTGTTTCTTACTGGCCCCATTTTGGCTCCATTTCCATTGGCACTCACCACCTGAATTCTCTATTAGAGGATGAGAGGGATGATTTGTATTCCCTCCCTTGCAAAAGTTCAGTTCTGGAACGCAGAACAAAGCACTTGTACTCAGAAATAAAGCAAGCTATATTACCGTGCTGAGCATAAATCATCATGGCAAATGAAACTGGCATCCCATGCAAACGATACGCACTGCAGATCTGGGCACTGCGTGCTTCTGGGCTGTTAAAAAAAAGATCTTGACAGTTTCATCTCAGGAGGGAGGCTTCTTTATCTAGCTAATTGGTTATTTTACCAAGCCTGAATTTTCTATACTTTCCTAGTAAAGTTTTGAAAAAATCTCTGTGTGCACGCAAGCATCTGTGTGTGTATATAATTTTTTTAAAGACACTGAGACAGAAGAAGCAAAACCACAGAAATTAATCTTTCCCTAGTGCAACTTGGGTGAATGCAGTTTCTTTTTCCAGAGTAGCCACTTCCAATGCCTTAAATTAATAATTTTTCAGTAACAAAGTAGGTAACCCAGGCAAGGTAGTATCTCTGAGGTGAGAAGTAAGGAAGGATAAAAGAGAACTAAGGATCATTAGCTGGTATTCTTCTGTCTTTGAAGGAATAGACCACTAACTAGGATAGCCATGTGCCCTCTGTTTGAAGGGCATAAGAAGGGAGAGTAGCAAGGGCCTTGAAATTGTCCATCGACAGCACTTGGACAACAGACTCAACAGGCAAACAGGTCACCTGGTCAGTCTTCCTCACTGGGGTGAGATGTATCATATTTCTATTTGAATTGCAGTAATTATTTCTAAAGGAGCCGCGGTGGCTTAGTGGTTAAGACGCTGAACTGCAGACTGGAAGGTTGACAGGACAGCAGTTCTAGACCCGAGTGCCGCGTGATGGAGTGAGCTCCCATCTTCAGTCCCAGCTTCTGCCAACCTAGAAGTTCGAAAGCAAGAAATTGCAAGTAGATAAATAGGTACCGCTTCAGCAGGAAAGGTAGCAGCGTTCTGTGCACCTCGGTGTTCAGTCATGCCGGCCACATGACCATGGAAGCGTCTTCGGACAGCGCTGGCTCTTCGGCTTAGAAATGGAGATGAGCACCACACCCTAGAGTCGGACACGACTGGTTGGGGACACCTTTAGCTTTTTACCTTTAATTATTTCTAAATCAGCATTTTTACATATAATTAGCATGTACACATTTTATGCAAATACGTCCTCTTTTGGGGTGATGCATTCCCTCTTTTTACTGCTGATGCAGAAGTGGCAACCCTACCATTAACACTCTAGGAATCAATGGGCAGTATCCGTGTCATTCCACTAGTACAAATGACATTGTGCTAGCAGAAACTAGGTTCCAAACTATGAGCAAGAGGGGAATCCAACTAAAGTTATATCTGTGCAAACATGGTTGTGCAATCCATTGTGCAACCAGTTGCTCATTACAGTTCTGCAACCCATTGTGCAACCAGTTGCACAAAAGTAATGTGCAATAGAAGGATTCAGCTCTGCTAGCACTATTTGAGTTTGCAGAACAACACTGTTGGATGCTGCCCAGTCTACTGGATCAGTCATCATAAGTACACTAACAGTGCAATCATGTACTTGTCTACTCAGAAGTAAGTCTCATAGAGTTCAGTTGGACTTACTCATTTTCCTGAGTATAGTGAGCCCCCACTGAGCACAATATGACTGACTTCTGAGTAAACATGCATAAGACTGCACCGTAAGGTGCAATCCTAAACACATTTACAAGGGAGTAAGCCCCATGGAACATAGTGGGACTTACATCTGAGTAAACATTCATGAGATTACACTGCTGGTGATGGGGCCTTTTCTGTGGTAGCACCAAAACTATGGATAATGGACCCTCTCCAGACATATTATCTCTTACAAATAAATGAAAAAAACATTTTTATTTGCCCAAACATTTGGTGACATTGAATTTTTGATTGTTTTTATCTGGCAGGCTGTCGAGTTTCAACACAGGCACAGGCCTTGGGCACGGTGCAGAGAGTCCCGGGAGCAGCAGCGAGAGAGTAACCAGTTCAGTTCTTCAAGGTCATACACAGGAGTTCCATGGAGCTTTTTGCAGGCACAGGCAAGGTCAAAGCAGTCCAAAGGTCAGTCTTATCAAGCATCAAGGCCAGTCAGGGGGTGCCCAAAAGCATTACACAGATGGGAGCCTGTCAGATCCAGGGTCTTGGAAGGTAATGTAGAGGGTAAGGCACTATTGCTCACAGTAGTGAGCTAGTGTCAGCTGGGCTGATTTATATCAGCCCAGCTGACTAATTAGGTCAGCGTGTTGCTTTTAAGGGAGGCCCCACAATCTGACCTTCTCTTGTTCTTTTGCTGCTCGCATCTGATCCTACACCGTTCAGAGGGATGGACTATCTCAGGCTCTGCTTCCAGCATTTGGGGGAATTCAGGAACTGTTTGCTCCTGTAATGTTTCCAGGGCAGGACTGTCAGCCATGTCCTCCTGTTCGTCGCCCAGTGGGCTGGGGCCCATTGTGCTGGCACTCCCTCTCCTCTTCTTCCTCAGACAAATCCTCCAGGTAGGATATGACACAGGATGCCCCTGGTGATCCTACAGCACCCACTCAGCCCCTGCTCCCAATTGTCTCCCTCAATGGTAGGAATCAGAAGAAAGCAATTTTTTTTTAAAAAATCCCCCATTTTCCCCCCAAGGCTTTTTGGAAAACTTGGGGTGGAAAACTTTTTTTTCCTGCATTTTTTGGGTGTTTACCAGTTTTATCCAAGCCTTCATATCCTTTGGCAGCAATCAGGTGTCCACTAGACTCCCAGTCCATTACGGGCTGCCACCTCTGCATAAGCCCATGAGTGAGTGCAAGGGGGACGTTGTCAGCCACAAGAGCGTGGCCATCAGGGGAGGAGCTGGCAAATGCCCCAATGCATGCCTGATGCTGATGGCATATCAGATTTTTATTCTTGTTTACTACTGGCTGCTGTTTCTGTTTTGTTCTTTTTATTGGAATGGATAGTGCTTTAAGTTTTCATTGCAAGCTTCCTTGGGGGTGAGTGTTGGTGGAAAGGGAAGCTATAGAGGTTTTAAGTAAACAAACAGCCATGAACAAACCTAATGTCAAGAGTCATACATGGACCTTACAATGGGCTTGTAAATCGCTCAATTGTCCATTGTTCTATGAAACACTAACGTGTGAAACTATGATTTACTTCTGATTCAAAAGAGGAAGTGATATCTCTTGAACAAGAGCTTTGCTTTGTCTAGTATGCACTTTTGATGCTTGCTATTCCACACAAAGAGCATTTCAGGCAGGGGTGCAGAGCCTCTTTCAGCCCACAGGCCGAATCCTGTATCAGAAAAGCTTTCTGTAGCTGCATTGCAATGTTCAGTGAAGCAGAAGGCAAAAAGGGCAGGGCAAAATACCAGCATATTTTAACTTAAAACTCCTACTGCCAGTAACTAAGCCTCAGGAGAGGTATTTCAGACTTTTAGAATGGGAGAAAAACTATGCCAAAACCAGGAAACCACCAAATGGTGGGGCCAGGGAAAGGAGTGTGGCCATCTGGTGAACTCTGGAGGGCCAGATGTGGCCCCTGAGCCTAAAGTGCTACACCCCTGACTTAAGGAAACATTAGGTGTTGATCCAGTGTAATAAATATTTACTTACTGGCATTTATTGAACTCTCAGTTAATTGCCTAATAAGGTACCTGGTTTCATTTGTTGAAGTCTTGTTTCAATCTAAATTCATTTATTGCTCTGAAAATCAATTATCTTTCTGTTAAAGATAATTTCAACATTAGGGAATTAGGAAAGATGACAAAAGATGTGGGCAGTAAAAACTAGGTTAGGAAATGAGATGCCACAGGCAGATCACTTATTTTAATTTCGGATATTTATTCTCACAAAGAGATATGTGCCTGGTAAATTAAGAGCTACTCTGTATTCTGGGCTGATAAACAAGGTGCATTTCAGAATGACCTGTAATAGAATAATATAGAATCATAGAGTTAGTAGGGTCTTAAGGGTCCAGCCCCTTGCCAATGCAGGAAATCTGCTACTACAGAATCGTTGTTAAGTGGCCGTCCAGCTTTAAAAACCGCTTAGAGAGCAATCCTATGCATGTTTAGACCAAAAAAAAAAAAAAAGGCCTGTAACTCCCTGCATGCCCCAACCAGCCATGCTGGATGGAGCATCCTGGGGGTTGTAAACCTTTTTTCTGTCTAAACATGCACAAGATTGCACCTTTAATGAAGAGCCCACCCCCTCCCAAGCCAGTCTGTTTTACTGCCAAAATTATAGGGATGTCAGAGAAATTCTCTCGAAAGTGAAATGGGCCCGAAATCAAACACATTCAGCCTGCCGAACCCTCTCCCAGGACGGGGTGCCCCGGTCTACCCGAACCGGAGCTCATGCGGGGTTTTTTTTTTTTCTCTGCTGAAAATTTTACAAAGGTATTTACGAAGGAAACTTCGCAAATTTGGACGAAAGATGGCGAAAGGGATTTTACGAAACTATTTAATAAACATGCAGTTTCCTGGTACGATGTGGCTTTCTCTCGCTGGGAGGGACGGGGTCACGAAGTGCATGTAGCCTGCCTGCCCTGAGGCTGAGTCACGACCTGCATGTAGCCTCATCTTTTGTTTTATTGTCTGTGTGAGGTCAGGTTCAGGTCAGGTGAGGTCAGGTGAGCAAGATCCCTCCAGGCCACCCCCCCCACCCCACCAGGAAGATAACGTCATTGAGGGGAGGGAATTCATCGACCATTTATCCCATGGATTCCTGCCTTCAGTTCACATAGGATGGCGGTCGTGTATGTCCAGCAGCCTCACTTGCTCCAGGCCAGAATCCAGAGTCCAGACAGACTAGAACAGGCGCCGCTGCTGCAGACAGAGTGTCCGTCCCAGCTGCTGCAAGGAGTGTGTTTCTCTGCATCCCCGCATTCTACGGCACTGCAGTTCAACCTTTATTACAGTGAAGGTATGTTTACTTTACCTGAATGTGCCCCTATGCTTAGTGATTTTGGGGTGAGATGGAGGACCAGGGGGAACTGGGTGGGAAGACATCCTGCAAGGACTCCATCCCCCATCCTCCTGGGCTTTCCAGGATTAATCCATGTGCCTGCCTATGTATTTCTGAGTGGGTTGGGTTGGGGGGACTGGCCTGGGAGGGGGGGGGAAGGCATGCTCCAGCAGCCATTGCTATTGCTAGTCTGCAAGGCAAGGATTCCATCCCCCATCCTCCTGGGCTTTCCAGGATTAACCCATGTGCCTGCCTATGTATTTCTTTCTGGGGGAGGGGGGGAACTGGCCTGGCCTGGCCTGGCCTGGCCTGGCCTGGGTGGGGGGGAAGCCATGCTCCAGGCAGCAGCCATTGCTAGTCTGCAAGGCAAGGATTCCATCCCCCATCCTCCTGGGCTTTCCAGGATTAACCCATGTGCCTGCCTATGTATTTCTTTCTGGGGAGGGGGGAGGGGGGGAACTGGCCTGGCCTGGCCTGGCCTGGGTGGGGGGGAAGCCAGGCTCCAGGCAGCAGCCATTGCTAGTCTACAAGGCAAGGATTCCATCCCCCATCCTCCTGGGCTTTCCAGGATTAACCCATGTCCCTGCCTATGTATTTCTTTCTGGGGCGGGGGGAGGGGGGGAACTGGCCTGGGAGAGGGGGGGGGGAGGCATGCTCCAGCAGCCATTGCTATTGCTAGTCTGCAAGGCAAGGATTCCATCCCCCATCCTCCTGGGCACGGATGGACCACATCCTCCGTCCTGGGCTTTTCAGCCTAGTCTGCTGTACAATATGCCCCTATTTAGTTAGCATTGAATGGCTGGATTGGTGGGTAACTACTTCTACACTGTACTATATCTGTGATTGTAGGCTGTTCACATGATTTCAGCTTTGCCACATGCATTTATGTCTCTTTCTGCCCAGAGACATGAACATGGAGAAAAGAGGAACCCGTGGTCAATCCAGCACTCAAAAGAGGCGTGGATGCCCGGCGAGAACATACACCGCTGAGGTTGCATTTCAGCGGTATTTTAATAATGAGCTGGAAGCGGAGGAAGCCCAAGGTGTGACCAGCAGTGACAGCAGCCCCAGCCCCAGTCCACCCCGCACCCGTAAGCAGCGCATACCACCAATTTCCACTACAGAAAGTGGCACAGGCCACAACTCCAGAGGAAGAGGAAGAAAGTTCTTGGATGGTGAGTGGAAGGGCAGTGTCTCCAAACCCAAAGTGGATGAAAATGTTCCCAAGGAGACTCTGCAGCGGCGGGATGAAAGTCAAGATATCTACCTCATTCCAAAGGATGAATCTGGTAAGACTTTGTCATCACAGGTGCTTGTGAATATCTGGATACAAATAAATACCTTCGAATATTTGAATAGTCCCTACATTAGCCTTCTGCAACCTGCAGCCTTCCAGATGTTTTGGGCTACAACTCCCAGCATTATTGACCATTGGTCATGCCGGCTGGGCCTGATGGGAGTTGAAGTCCAAAACCTTTGGAGGGGACCATTTGGGGAAGGGATCTTCTTCTTCAACACAACAAAACATACACGACTGTTTTACATTCATTTATATTCATTGCTGTGAACATATTTCATATTATTTAAATGTTACAAGTACTAAAGAAAACCCCAAGTCTTTAAAAGAACTGCAATACTTTCTCAAATGATACACCTTTTCGGTGGGAAAACACTTCAGTGTTTTGTGCTTGCTTTGTTTCCAAAGCCATTCCTCATAGTTTGCTGTCTTGTTTGGCCTTGATCTCTTTTAACTAGAGCTGCAATGTGAATTGATTAAGCAATTACATTTCTGAGGATGGTTTTTAAAATGTTGCAGAAATCTGAGTCAGAGACTTATTTAGTCTCTTTAGTCTGACCCCCGATATGGCTACTACATTCCCCCCTTAAATGCATAATTTTATTACAATTATAGCATTTCTGATAAGCGAATGCTCATAATACTCTGCGAAGCACAATACAAAACTTTTTATAACAGACATATTACTTGACCTTCTGTTGGGCTATTAGAGCATGGAGGGCAGCAGTTTTATTAGCTGAGACATAAAACAGATTGGTTAAACAGCGCATAAGACAAGGAATGCAAAGGCATAACAGTATTTCTAAGAACAACACTGGTAGAATTAGGATGAACAATGCCTTGAGCCAGCTGAAATTTGGGAGCCAGGAGGTTAACTAATTTAGCCAATTGTTTTGTCCCATTGTTATGTCAGCCACTATATTATGCAGATTATTGATCTGAACATCTACAGCATTACTATTATCAGTCCAATTAAAACAACATAGCGTCTGGTGTACTTCACAGCTTAAATGATGGAGGAGGAAAAGATAAAAAACCTGTTTGCAGGTATATCTCTTGGCAAACAAAAATGCTTTACTCCAGTGATGTTAGCTAGATGAAGCCAGTAATTAATTATCAGCGAATTGCTGGCACAGATTTCCCTCTCTAGGGGCAGACCCCCCTTAAGTACACGTTATTAAGAAAACACAATGCAACAGTACTAACACTACAACATTTATGTTTGGTTTTCTTTGGGATCTGACCATACGCCGGGCAGCTGTTCACCTGGCTAGCTGCAGTAGGGTCTATTCCCCTTCAATTCTCTCCAGTTGCAGGTCTGACCATACGCAGGGTGGACAGTCTCCCGGTGTGCCCACAGTAAGGTCTAGCCTGAGTCTTCTTACTGCTTTTTCAGAATGATTTTAAGGGATTTTTAGCTACAGTCTACTCCCCCCTTTGCTTTCTTGACTTGTGTCCAATGTATCCAGGGTTTAACTCCAGCTACTTTCAGAGCTCTGGGGGTGGAAAGTATGACAATATTGGGTCCTCTCCACCTAGGAGTTAAAGGGTCATTTTTCCATTCTTTAACCCATACTTCATCTCCCAGTTGGAAAGGATGAACTTCTGTGATGGGAATTGGGGGCCTGTTTTCTAAGACAAAGCAATGCTGGGCTTGAAGAACTTTGCCCAGTGTTTGGACTTCTTGCTTAAGGCTAACGTTCGCTTGCTCTTGATGCTGCTCCAGTGTCAATCATGAAGTCAATGTCATGGCCCTTCACAGTGGCAGTGACCAGGGGCTTCACAGGGCTGAGATTAAGGGGGCCCGGTCTGACTTTTGGCTTTAGCCATTTTAATGAAGGGGGCTTCTTTATACATTTTTATAGACCCCTGCTTTTGCCAGTTTGGTTGCTAACTAAGCTGTATCTTCTCTCGCCCGTTCTGGCCTCTTTGGTTCTCTCCTTTGTGTATTTGATTCATTTTATTTGGGCATTCACGCCACTAATGTCCATCTTGTCTGCACTGGGCACACTGGCTCTTTCTCAAGAATCCTCTGCCTCTGCCGGGTCTTCTTCTTTTCCTCTTCCATGTCTTCGACCCCTCTGGGTCGAGGGGGGTATACTGGCAATAGGCATTTAAAAGACGCTCCAAGTACGCTCTGGGGGCTTCGGTGGCACCTTGCAGTATTTCAGACACTTTAGTCATATTAACTGACTTCTTCATTTCTGCCCTCATGGCTTCTAACAGCAGGGTGTGATACTGGGTGAGGCGCTCTAGCCCCGCTTGTGTGTTGGAAGAGAGAAATCTCTCTCTCCCTCTCTTGCTTTTTCTCTCTTTTGCTGATCTGCCTGTATTGCAGATCATGTTTTAAACTTTCTATATAAAACCCTCTGCTCTATGCACCAGCCTTGTCTCTTTGCAATTTAACACAATGAATGGAAAACACTTCTTGCATGGTAAGGCATGATGGAGCAGATCCAGCAATCATACTGCTCCTCTGGCTGAAAGCTAAGGGCCCATCAAAATCAAGGGACGGGCATACCCACACACGCAAAGAGTTCTAGGTCACCATTTTTGCATCAGCAACTCTATTGTTTTTATAGACATTGTGACACATAGGAAAATGCTCCCCCTCCCCTTTCTGTGTGGTTTTGCAGTATTCAGTATGTCCTCTTTAAACACAATTGTTTATAGCCCAGGACATGGGTTATAGGACATGATAAGCAGAGAACAGCAGAGAACACCAGAGAACATGATATCCCGTTCTGGCCTCGGCCGTATTGACAAGAAATGAAATTCCTGCATCTAGTCAGCTTACAAACATATATTCAAGAGAGAAAGGGCTCAGCAAGAACATGAAGCATGAGGCTATTTAGTCTGACCCCCGATATGGCTACTACAAAAAGAGGGCCTGACTAATCAGGCACTGCTCCCGGGGGACCACAAATGCACCCTGGAAAAAGGCAGTGGGATTTGCCAAGTATGTGCTCAGGTCAGGACCAGCCCTATCATTAGGTAGCAGCAAGGTGTTGTGGCACAGAACTGGGGGTGCTCCTCAGACTGCCTTGTAGCTCCTCAGCCAGCTTGTTGTCCTCTGGTGTGGTGGAAGAGGCTCTCCCATTGTCACTGTTCAAATAAGATTCAGCTATCGCTCTATGTAGGATGGAGGGGTACCATTTTACCCTTTGCCTCAGGAAGCAAAACGCTTTGGGCCAGCCCTGTAGGTGATGAGTCCCACACAATGGTATAATAGAGCTGATGAAAGGAGTGGACCTTGCAAGGGAGCCAGATATCTCCTCCCCCATGCTTTTCAGACTTTCACCAGTGAGGACACGTTTAGATAACTCTCGTTGAGTTTCCAAGTCTGTACAGTACATTTTTTTTGCACCTAATGTGTTTTCCCAGTGCTCGCTAGTGCAGGAGTAGCTTACATCCACACCTTGTGTCATGTTGATTGATTGCAATTCCTCCAAGCTATGTTTCATAGATTTCTACAACTACACAGTTTTATTCTCTTGGCTATTACTCATGTGTAAAAGTCGCATTTCCCATGAAACTCTGCTTCTATCTATTTTTAATCTTTACAGAGACGCCCACAACCCTCCTCCCTGCATCAGACAGCGGAAGTGGGACAGGTGAACCAGGTCCACAGCTGCCTGCTGATAATCACCTCGTGGGCGGCGGCTCATGTGATTTTGAAAAAAAGGCCGGAGGACTTAGCGTCATCAGTGATCCGGACAGCGAAGATGATGAGGAGCTCTTCTATATCAATGATGTCCCTGCTGAGACTGGGTCTGACTCTGTTCTCCACTTCCAGCCTTCTGGGTTCTGTGGGAGCAATCCCAAACCTCAGGAATAAACATCCCCTGCTAAGCACTGGTCAGCGCCATCAACAACACCAACAACAACACCATCCACAGATGAGTGGAAACATGCAGCTCCAGATGCCACCTCATCTGGAACCGATACCCCCATTCCCCAAAGAAGAAATGGTGGTGGCAGTAGGGATGGCGGAGAATTTCTCCCCGAAACTTCGGGGGGCTGAGCGCCAACGTGTTCGGCCCCCCGAACACGTTTCGGGGAGAAATCCTCCGCACCCCCCCGCACCCCGCACCCCCCCCGGGACGGGACTTACCTTCCCTGAATGTCCCTCCCGGCGGCGGGTCCGGCTGGCGGTTCGTCGGGTGTTCAAGCGGGGCGGGAGCGGCAGCCGGTCTTTCGACCGGCTGCTGCCCCCGCCATTGCAATAAAAGAAAAAAAAAAAAAAGTCCCCTGATAGGCTACGTGACGATTCACGTAGCCTATCACGGCTAGATTTGCAAAGTCAGCCGTGATAGGCTACGTGACGATTGACGTAGCCTATCACGGCTGACTTTGCAAATCTAGCCGTGATAGGCTACGTGAATCGTCACGTAGCCTATCACGGGTGACTTAAAAAAAAAAAAAAAAAAGTGTGTACGGATAATGGCGGCCCCCATAGGGAGCTGCCATTCCCGTTCCTTATTTGGTTGCTGTTGTCTATGTAAATGTTTACGTAGACTACGGCGAAAATAAGGGCAACGTAGACTACAGCAACTAAATAAGGAACGCGAATGGCGGCTCCCTATGGGGGCCGCCATTCGCGTATGCGCTTTTTTTGTTTTTTTTTTAAAGTCACCTGTGATAGGCTACGTGACGATTGACGTAGCCTATCACAGCTGACTTTGCAGATCTAGCCGTGATAGGCTACGTGAATCGTCACGTAGCCTATCAGGGGGCGTTTTTGTTTTGTTTTTTTAACTTTCGCGTTCGCGGCCGGGCGAGGCGGGAAGCCTCCCCCCCCGGCCTGAATTTCGGCCGGGCGAGGCGGGAAGCCTCCCCCCCCGGCCTGAACTTCGCGGGGGGAGCAGCGAAGCACTCCCCCCCACTGCGAACAAGCTGCGAAAAAAGGTAAGTGACTTTCGTCCACCCCTAGGTGGCAGGTTGAGCTCCTATGTGTGGTGCTTCTTCAAATATGCAGAGAACGACCGCTATGTCATGATTTGCGCTATTTGTAGAAGCCGTGTGCGGCTAGGAAAACAAGGGGGCTGTCCACGAGTGGGCACGTCTGCCATGAGGCGACACATGGAGGTGCATCATCCGCTTCTTGTGCCCAAAGATAGCAACGGGAAGCCACAACCATCCAAAAAGAACAGTACCGCCTTCTTTGCCTCATCTTCCAAAGACCTCACGCAAAGTGGTCTGGGTGAGAAGGGCACAGAAGGCAGCTTCGCTAAGAGGCAGGTGTCACTGGAGAAATGCCGCGCGCTGACACAGAAATTCCCCTCTGACAGCGTCCAGGCACGAAGGTGGACCCACCACAATGACAGTGGCCATTGCAGCACGTATGCTTCCCTTCTCCCTGGTGGAAGATGAAGACCTTTTGACCTTCATTAAGAGCATGTGCCCTTGGTGGGATGTCCCCTCTCGTCACTACATTAGTGGCGTAGCCATTCCAGCCCTGGCTTCTGCAATCAGACGGGTGCTCCAACAGGATTTGAAATGTGCAGTTGGAGGAAGTGTACATTTAACGAGTGACACATGGACAAGTAACCAAACAAAGTCTTATCTGTGTGTATTTCCTCTGCGCACTGGGTATCCATCAGTGCGAGCAGCCGACTGACTCGTAGAACAGCGACATTGTCCCTCACAATGCTCTCAGGGACACACACAGCGGAAAACATCAGCAGCAGCATCAGTGGTGTTGTTCAGTCCTGGTTGGCCCTCTTAAATCTAACAGTGGGCTGTGTAGCAACAGACAATGCCTCAAACTACCTAAAAGCAGCCCGCATCGCACGGCTAAACCATGTTCCGTGCATTGCGCACTGTTTGAACCTTGTGGTGCGTTCTGGATTGAGCAACGCCTCTCCTAAAATAGGCAAGCTACTTAAGGTGGCCCGATCCATTTGCACCCACTTCAGGCAGTCCTGCTCAGCAATGGAGGCAATCGGTGCCATCCAACGTAGCCGTGGCCTTCCAGAACACAAATTCATTTTGGATGTGTGCACACGCTGGAACAGCACATTGCATATGCTTCAGAGACTCTGTGAGCAGAGATCAGCTATAAATGACTACATCACTGAGAAACAACACCACTCCAATTTTTTTGTCACACCACATCAGTGGCTGTGGATTAGGGATGGCGGAGAATTTCTCCCCGAATCTTCAGGAGGCCAAGCGCTGAGGCATTCAGCCCCCCGAAAGTGTTGGGGAAATTCTCTGCCAGCCCCCTGCCCCCCCCCCCGGGATGGGACTTACCTTCAGCAAATGTCCCTCTCGGCGGCGCATCCCAGCGGCGGTTTGGCGGGGGCGGCAGCCGGTCTCCCAACCGGCTGCCGCCGCCGCCATTACAAAATAAAAAGTAAGTAAAAAAAAAAAAAACACCCATGATAGGCTACGTGACGATTTACGTAGCCTATCACGGCTAGATTTCCAAAGTCAGCCGTGATAGGCTACATAAATTGTCACGTAGCCTATCACGGGTGACTTTGGGGGGAAAAAAGAAGCTTGTACGCAAATGGCGGCGGCCCATGGGCACCGCCATTTGCGTTCCTTATTTTGGCACGTCTAGTCTACGTAAAGACTTACGTAGACTACGGCAAAAATAAGGGCACGCTATTTGCGATTTATGTAGCCTAACATGGCTGACTTTGGAAATCTAGCCGTGATAGGCTACGTAAATCGTCACGTAGCCTATCACGGGTGGTTTTTGTTTTTCTTTTCACTTTTTGTTTCGCAGCCGGGGAGACGGGATGCTTCTCCCCGGCCTGAATTTTGGCCGGGCGAGGCAGGACGCCTCCCCCCCCTCGCCTGAACTTCGGGGGGAGAAGCGAAGCACCTCCCCCCCACCACGAAGCCAAGCTGTGAAAAGGTAAGTGACTTTCGTACATCCCTACTCTGGATGCAAGACCTGGTGGACATTTTAAAAATTTTCGATGAATGCACAGCGGTACTGAGTGCAGACTATGCCACACTGGGCCAAGTGCTGCCTGTGCTGAGGATCATAGAGGGGGTGCTGAGAAAACGCCATGCTGAGATTTGTGAGCGCACCAGTGCTGGAGGCAGTCAATTCCCCAATCCTGCAGTTAGGCTTGCAGAATTCCTTCTGCAGGAGCTGGGCACCAACAAACACATCACTTCAATCAGGGCGGACATGAAATACATTGCTGCTGCATTCCTTGAACCACCGTTCAGGGATAGCACAACAAGGGCGGTGCCTCCAAACGACAACCCTGACTTCCAAAGTGTAAAAACATATTTGACTGAGAAAGTCCTGGAGTGCTGCCAGAGAGATGGGCTGGATGAGAAGGAGCTGGGGAAGAGTGAGGCTAGTAGGACTACTACCTCCCCTGAAGATAATATCTGCAGCGTAGCACCATCACCAGCAGGAGGGGTGATGATGACACCACAGCAGCTGCACCACCAACACAACAAATAGAGTCAGACACAGGGGCATCTTGTCTCAAGTTCAGCTTTTACTCCTCAGTGGCAGTGGAGCTTGGTGTAAGTGGGAGCAGGCAGGGGGAATGTGGCAAAGCAGCCAGGAAAGGATCAGCCTATAATGTGGCTGTCCAGGAACTGGAAGGTTATTCAAGAGAGAGTTTCTCGGGAACACAGATCAGCCCAGAGAGTGATCCTCTCCTATACTGGGATACAAAACGTGGCGTTTGGCCTCATCTGACCAAAGTCGCCATTTGGCATCTATCTTGCCCTCCCTCGTGTGTGGCCTCTGAAAGGCTTTTCTCCACCACTGGCAACATTGTCACCACCCACCGAAGCAGACTCACACCACAACATGTCTCCACCCTCGCCTTCATACGCTCCAACAGGGGATGGATTCCCAAGGAGCACCTCCCCCCCCCACCAGCTGTCAGCAGAGTAGAGCAGTCATCAAGTGACGAGGAGGACCCCTGGGATGATGACACTGCTGCTAATGTGAGCCAGAGTTCTGAGGGAGAATGAGGCAGAATGATATAATTTGTGAGTGTGGTCACACTGAGGTGTCCCTCAGAACTTTGTCCAAACAAGCAGTCCCTGTCTGGCCTGGGCAGAGCCCAAAGCACTGGCGATATGTGGCAGAGCTTTATAATACCTCACACGCAGAGTCCAGTTGTGCTGCCCGACTGTGTGTGGCGGACTATGCAACAGCGTACATCCCTACTACACACACACACACACACACACACAGTTCTCTATGCATCCCAGTGTACTTTGCTATCGACTGTATATGTGTGTCTTTTACCCCTCTGAATGTTAGTATGATTCTGATTCCCCAAATGTATGTATAGTTGTAATTCTCTTGATGTTGATGTGTGCTTTTAATTCATTTAAAATTCTTTCATAAATCAAGGAATTGCTTTCAAAGACCTTGTTGTGTTCTCTCCCTGGACTCCCTCAGCTTTTGGGTTTTCCTAATGTATGGCTGTGAGAGCTGGACTATAAGGAAGGCTGAGCGCCGAAGAATTGATGCTTTCGAACTGTGGTGCTGGAGAAGACTCTTACGAGTCCCCTGGACTGCAAGGAGGTCCAATCAGTCCATCCTAAAGGAAATCAACCCTGACTGCTCATTGGAAGGACAGATAATGAAGCTGAAGCTCCAATATTTTGGCCACCTAATGCGAAGAGAAAACTCCCTGGAAAAGACCCTGATGCTGGGAAAGACTGAAGGCAAAAGGAGAAGGGGATGGCAGAGGATGAGATGGCTAGATAGCATCACGGATGCAATGAATATGAACTTGAGCACACTCCGGGAGAGAGCGCAGGACAGGAAGGCCTGGCGTGCTATGGTCCATGGGGTCACGAAGAGTCGGACACGACTGAACGACTGAACAACAACAACAAAGCACCGAGAGTTCTATGTAAAAAGATCCCTCTGGTATGCGTCCAGTTTACATGTATGTGATATGCACCTCTACGTAAAACAAAGCATACTTCATAGAATCGTAGAGCCACAGAATCATAGGGTTGGAAGGGGCCTACAAAGCCATCGAGTCCAACCCCCTGCTCAATGCATGAATCCAAGTCAGAGCATCCCTGACAGATGGCTGTCCAGCCTCGTCTTGAATGCATTCATTCAAAACATCAGGGATGCTGACTGACCATCTCCCTATGAGAGAAGCTTACAGCAGCTGTTCTTGTTTGGCCAGGATTCTGGGGAGGCATTGTTGTTGCAGTTAACAGTAAGCAAACACAGAGATCATTGTGTACAATGATCTAGATTTAAAAAATTGTATCTGTGGACTTGAACCAAGGAATTGTTACCTTTTTTTTAGAAAGAACTTTATATACAAACAGAACAGATCAAAACAAAACACAGAAACAATTGCAACGTTGGGCTGGCTGGCTGCAGGCCTCAGCTCGTAGTAGGAGGATGCCTTTCCCGCTCCAGGGCCTCCACCCTTCTTTGAAGGTCATCACCTGTGTGTAGAAAGAGAAGAATAAAGCACAATGGTAATATGCATCTTGCAGGCAGAGTTGTTAGCTCAGGTCAGGTGCCATTCTGTAGCACTACTTACAGGTCCTCCTGAGCATCCGGACGTCTCTCATCAGATGCATCAGGAGCACAAGAGGAGGGGCTTGATCTGTGGAAGAAGGCTGGCCTTCCACAGATGCTGCTCCTCTTGCTGCTGGCTCTTCTCCTCCTCCTCCTCCTCTTCCTCTTCCTCCTCCTCTGTCCTCTCCCTCTCCACGGCCCTCAGTGCCTCCTCCGCCAGCAAGGCACGATGCACAGCTGTGGGATGTCACAGTAACAGAATGAATGCATTTATATATGTGATAAGTGAACAAAACCACAGTCACTGATTGATCTGTCTATCACCATCCCCACTACCATAAGAACCACTTATTCTGTCCTCCCACCACAAGGTCTAATGATGAGGGGATAATTAGGGAGGCAGATTATACAGTTTTGGTGTGATGGGGACTGTTGGACTTCTGTAAACATGCACAGGATTGCACTTCTAGTCACCCCATTTCTACATTTGCAATGCCATGGTATCTGTTTATTCTATTGATGCATTGCATAAATGCCACCTTTTTTCCTAGCGCAAGGAACCCAAGGCGGCTCACATTAGCCTCTTCCTCTCCATTTAACGCTGACAACAACAACACTGAGGTAGGCTGGGGCTTTCTGACTGGGCCAAAGTCACCCAGCGAGCTTCAATGGCTGAGTGGACTATACCCAGATCTCCAAGCTCTCAGATGAACACTTGCTCATGAGTTGACTTGAGTGCCAATGTCTTGGTAGAAAGGTGGGGTGGGTGGGGTGCAAAAATTCAGCAATCACTACATGAAGAAGGAAGACGACACCAAGAGGCTGGCCCTGTTGCTGCTGGGCTGGTGCCAGTCCCCCTGTGTGCACTGCAGAGACTGGCAGCAGCAGCAGCATTTCCCTGGAAATGGACAGCGTGTCAGTGTGTAATAAGAGTTGTAGCCAGGCCCGCATAATCCTATGCATGTGGTTGTACAGGGAAAAACAATGCAGTTCCCAGCATCCCTTCTTCAACCAGCCAAAGTGGCCGGAAGATGATGGGACCTTTTTCTGTCCAAGTTCAGCAAGCATAGGATTGCAGGCTAAATGTCAGGATTTGTTTGTTTCTGCATGAGACCACAAAGAGATAGCTTCATTTTCGGTACACATCCTTGTCTTCATATTTAGTTGAGCTTGATGATGGGATGGGATAACTATAACTTACCAGGCATATACCTCTGCAAAAATGGGGGCTGGCCTGCCTTGACCCACACTCTGTGGATGCGCCAGTAGTAGGTGGGGGGGTTGGACAGCGGTGCCCTCCTCTGGGCAGCAGCAATCCCCTCTCTGACGAAGGACTGCTTGAGTGCCTTCCATTTGGACCTCAATTGTCCAATTGTGTGATGGTAGCCCGCTCGCTCCATCCTCCTCTTTATCTGGGCCCAATAAAGTTCATTGCAGCAGGAGGAGCTGCCAAACAGCACTGCCACCACCTCGCTGCTCTTAATGATGATGAGGAGGGCCTTGGTCTCCTCATGGTCCCACCTCCTGCCACGCACTGGTGCAGCCATTTTGCACACAAACACACACACACCAAGACAGCCACGCACAACCACCACTTACCTACACACACACACAGACCAAACCAGACAAAAACACCACAATGCACAACTACACACACAAACACACACACAGACCAGACAAAACCACAACAATGAACAAACAACAGGAAATCCACTAAGCACCACCACTAACACACCACCACCACCACACAACAGAACTCCACCCACAAATCCCCACGCAGAGGCAAGCACAAATGCAGATGACATTCAGGAAGTTAGCAGGAAGTTGACGACAGATTTTGCGGAAGCGGAGCTGCAGCCCCTTTTTTTATTATTGTGTGGCGGTTAGGTTAACAAGACCAGTAAACGTGAGGATCATCAAGCACAAATACACAGAAATTAATAAAATCACAGTCCCTGTCCCTGTCTGAGAAAACAAGACAGTGGGGGAGCGCACAGAAGGCGGGAAACATATTTCGGGCAGCAACGAAAAAAAATACGTAAATAATTACGAAAATAGTGGAAAAGTTCTGGCCAAGGCAATCCACAATGGCGAGAGTATGGCGGAAGCAATGGGGGGATTCCCCCCTACGGAGGAAATATGTAAGCAATCACAAGGTAATATTTACAATCACGTTGTGATTGTTAGTATTAGTTAGTAAAATAGCATTGCCCTTATTTTTGCCGTAGTCTATGTAAATATTTACGTAGACTACCCCTGCCCAAATAAGGAACGCAAATGGCGGCACCCATGGGCGCCGCCATTTGCGTACGCGCTTTCCCCCCCAAAGTCAGCCGTGATAGGCTACATAAGGATTTACGTAGCCTATCACGGCTGACTGAAAAATCTAGCTGTGATAGGCTATGTAAATCTTTACATAGCCTATCACGTGTTTGTTTGTTTTTTTACTTCCTCGCTCTTCTTGGAAGAAGAACTTTCGCGGCCGGGGAGATGGGACGCTCCCCCCTGGCCAGAATTTCGGCAGTGAGGGATGGGGCGCCTCCCCCCCAGCCTGAATTTCGGCCAGGCGGGGCACCTTCCCCCCTTCGCCTGAACTTCGGGGGGGAGAACCGAAGCGCCTCCCCCCCACCGCGAAGCAAGCTTCGAGAACAGGTAAGGGACTTTCGTCCATCCCTACTGTCAAACAGCTTGTACCATCAAAAAGTTCTTCCTGGTGTTTAGTCCAAATCCCCTTTTAACTGGAACTTGTTGGTTTGAGTCCTAATCTCTAGCACAGGGGAATTGAGCCTCAGGCTGTGGACCAAATCCAGCCGTCCAGGGCTCCCCAGAGGGCCACACTATGTTCTCCTGGCCATCGTTTGGCATTTTCCCAGTTGATGCACTGCCCTCTCCCCCATTCTAAAAGGCTGAAATGCTTCCCCTGAGGCTAATTTACTGGCAGTAAGAGCTTTACGCTAAAATATGTTGGCATTTTGGGTATACTGGCCCTGCCCACCACTAGAATGCAGTGCCCGAGAGCTCCAAAATTGAATTTGGCTCTCAGGCTGAAAGAGGTTCGACACCCCTGCTCCAGAGGATCAGAAAACAAATATGTTCCATCATCTTTGTAACAGTCCTTCAAATATTTTCGGATGGCTCTCATAAAGCATTATTTTAGCTGTATGGGAGACTCTTTTCCATGTGCTGTTTGCACATGGCATCGGTAATGTTTAAACAAGCCAGCCATATAGACGAGGGGCAATCATATAGGCCTTTCCCAAGGAATTGGCATCTCCCTCCTGGTGTCATGCTGATTTTGTGGGAAGAATCACTATGGGGTAAGGGGCCATAGTTCAGTGACAGAGCCCCTGCTTTGCATGCAGAAGATCCCAGGTATAGTTCCTGGCATCTGCAGGTAGGGCTAGGAAAGAATCCTGCCTGAAACCCTGGAGAGCCGCTGCCAGTCAGTGTTGACAATACTGGGCTAGATGAAGCCATGGTCTGACTCAGGATAAGGTAGCTTCCTGTGATCTGCACAATTGGACCCCCACCCATGTGGATTGCCACTTCCCACATGTACCTCTCAGACCCTGATATCATCGCTGGAGGCCCTTCTTCGGATGCCCTGTCAGACAAGGTGTGGTGGGTGGCTAAGGGCCTTTTCACTAGTGACTTCTTGATTATGGAATGCCCTCCCCAGAGAGGCCCACCTAGCATCTACTCAGTGACGTGATGGTAACATTTGACTTGCAGGCATTCATCATGACAGTCCCCATAACTGCACCCAAGGAGAGGCCAAAAATGCAGGCTGCCATGTGTTGATCCATCTCAACAAACCAACTCTAGCGGTTCTCATCTCTAGCAGGAGCAGGTCTTTTATAAAGCTATTAGGTCTTCATTGCCTATTCAAGACCAGGCTACCCCAAAATACTCTGCATCACAATAGGGATAGCTCAGAACGAGATATTGCTGCTGAGAAAATTCTTCCCCCACGCCAGCTATGAGGATTGCAGTTAAGCTCAGAGGGATCAGGGAATTCTGAGTGCGGTGGGGTGGCAGATGATGTCAGCATCCATTCCCTGGTAATCAAAAGTCCCTGCACTGCATCTCTGTGAGCCCGGTCTCCACTCTACCACACTATCAGCTTTAATGCCATTTTGATGCTAGGCAAAGACCAGTTCATTTTCTCAGGCTTTTAAAATCTTGCCATACCTTTTAAAAATCCATATTAGCTCTCATTACTGATTCCCCACTCTTTGTTTTTGATCTTGTTCTGATCTTAATTTGGAGTCCGTTTCCACGCCACATCACATTTTACTAAACTACGCATTTTACCATTCTTGTTCTTAACTCCCTTCTTTTTGTTCTGGAAGCCAGTCTGAGGACATTTCATTACAGGGTGGCCTATAAATAGTGGTGATAAGTAAATACATGAATAAAATAAAAACCTTACACCAACTGCTCACAGTAAAGTTCCCCCCATCTGGCTAAGATAAACTTTAAACATTCACACAGAGAGCGAAAGGGTGAGGTTTAACGTCCTCTCAGTCAACCTGCTTCTCTTTTAGATGTGTGCTTAACCAAAGCAACTAGCCACATGCAAGAATTCAAAATTGTTCTAGAATTTTACCTTTATCCATAGTTTGTGACACAGTGCAGGATAAGGAGGGAAAAGATTTGGCTTTTTCAGTGCTTGTGAGAGTTATTTATATTTCTACTCTCAAGCAAGTGACATGATATTGGCCAGAATAATTCAGCTGGGACATCCTGCTTGAACTCATGGTGACTGTTAAAGACTGATAAAAACTGATAAAAGGACTGTCATATTACTCTTTATTTCTGACCAGTGGAGGCTGGTGGCTCTGACGTAAGTGGGCAATGGATCCGCTCCAGGTTTCAGTCAGAACCAGACAGAACTCTAAAGGAGCTATCAAGGTGTGAAATGCCTTGGATAGCAACTTTAGAGTTTTGACTGATTCTGACTGAAATCCCGAGTGGATTCACCACCCCGCTCACATTGGAGCCACCAGTCTCCACTGAATATCACTCTCCCTGCTTTGAATCACTTTCTGCTCAAGCAGCAATAAGAACATAAGAAGGGCCATCCTGGATCAGACCAAGGGTCCATCTAGTCCAGCATTCTGTTCACACAGTGGCCAAGCAGCTGTCGACCAGGAACCCACAAGCAGGGCATGAGCGCAACAGCACCCTCTCACCCATGTTGCCCAGCAACTGGCGTACATAGGCTCACCTTGTCTGGTAGTGGAGGCAGCACATAGCCATCATGACTAGTAGCCATAGAGATAGTCTTTTTCTCCAGGAATTCATCCACCCCCCTTTTAAAGCCATCCAAATTGGTGGCCATCACTACTTCCTGTGGTAGTGAATTCCATAGTTTAACTATGCGCTGTGTGAAGAATCATAGAATAGTAGTGTTGGAAGGGGCCTACAAGGCCATCGAGTCCAACCCCCTGCTCAATGCAGGAATACTTCCTTTTATGAACTTCTGCCCAATTCACACTCGTATTGAGCACCCCCAGGGTTAAAATGTTCATCTGTTGATTACATTTCTCTATTCATTGTTGTTAATCATATTTTTTAAAGTCATTTTCATTCAGATTTACTGATTGATGTTTTTGCTAGGAAAGCTCTCTCTCTTTTTCCACATCTGAATATGCTTCCTAAATTATTGAAATCAACTGTACAATCACAGCAGGGTCCTCTGGATGATGTGTGAATAGAATACTTCACTTTAGAATACTTCTGGCAGCTTAGGTCCTTTGAAATAACTGAAGTAGCCCTTGAATGGATTATATTACAATCCAGAACAGTAGCAATTCCCTGTGATCACCACCACTCTGCATACTTTGTAACATTTTATGCCACTTTTACTATAATGAATCCCCCTACAGATTCATAGGTGTTGTAGTTTGCTGAGATGATAACACTCTCCTTAGCCCCCCACCCCCATAAAATTATAATTCCCAGGTTTCCCTGAGAGAGAAGGAATTACCCTTAAGCTAGTTTAAGGTTGCAATTGTATGCACACTATCCTGAGAGCAAGTCTTGCTGAGGAGACATGTATAGGATTGCACTGCTCATCTGTAGTGTGGATATGTTCCCAACCTGCCAAAGAGGGCCAAAGATCCAGCTAGGGCTCTCTCCTGATTACAAAAAACTTAGTTAAATTTTATTATATGAGTCTTGATTGATTGATCAGAGCAGGGATAGGGAACCTCCAACCTTGATACCAAATTTGGCCTGCCAGGCTGCCTCATCCGGCCTGTGGAGGACTTGGGTTGGACCTGAGCCTTAAAGGTCCTGCTGGCAACGTGACTGTGTGTGGGGAAGGTGTTTCCTGCTTAAGTGAGAAAGGCCTTAGAGAAGGGGTATTCTCCCTGGGAAGGGGCTGGAATGCCACAGAAAGCAAAGCTGGCTTGGAACTCAGCTGGTGCTTCAAGAAGTTGGCTAAGTCTGCACTCTTCCAGGTGCAGGCTGAGCAATTGTTCTGTGCCTCTCTATGCTTAGAGAAAGGGGGTGGATGATGTCAGGGAAGGCCCCTCCCTCATTAAGCCCCACCCCCTGACATCATCTGGCCCCTGGGAGATATCTCAAGAGGCAATCTGGTGCCCATGTCCCTAAATTAAAGAGATTGCAGGTATGGAATTTTACACCATCAGCTGGAGGCAGAATTAAAACAGTGGTTCCACACAACACTTGATTCCACACAACACAGTGGTTCCACACTATTTTACCAGCAGTGCCTTTCCTGATGGGCAAGATCCTTTTTAATGTTTACTTAGAAATCCGTTCAGTTCAGCCATTTTTATTCTCCTCCATTGTTACCGCTTCTCAATTTCTAATTAAAAGCTTCCTTCTTCCAGATTCTTACTTTTTAAATTAAAATGTTTTGGCAACTTTTCTACTAAACATTATTGACTCCCCTAGCTCCTAATTTTGTAATATTAGGAGTGAGGGGAAGCTTAATTACTGACCCAGTTGGCACATCACAATAATCCTGTGTGTGTGTGTGTGTGTGTGTGTGTGTGTGTTTAACATCCTTGGTTATTGTGAATGGAGAAGTCTGCTGGTCCATGTTGTGTCGCTAAATAAACCACAGACAGACCTTCCGCCTGGAGTTTGGTTAGTGTTACATGTGAACCAGGAACTCTGGCTTGTCTCTCCCCTGACAATCCAGAGAAATAACCCAAGAACAAAGCAAAAATTTTAAAAATGCTGGGGTGCAAACTGGGCCTATGTCTTGCTATATAAAAATGCAAAGGAAAAGAAATGGAAAGGAATCCTCCCCTTTCTACTTATGGGAATAGCAATTTACATTAGAAGGCATTTAGGACAGACTATTCAAGGGGCAATTAATGGGCAATAAAAGGGCAGAACCTGGAGGCAGAAACCTTTTAATTAAAGGTATAGTGGCCCTGAAAGAGATGGTCTAAATGTTTCGCTCCTATTATTTGCAATAGAAAGAAATTGAATTCTTGAGGAAAACTGGAAAGAAAGGAACAGCAACCACTGCTCCTCCATCCCTCCCTTCCACTCCGCTGGCAAGACACTGGCACAGCTTGGGAAAAGTCAGAGGACTCTGAATAAGCAATAGGCTTGCCCTGCCTTCTTTACTGCTATTTAGCTCATAGAAAAAGAAGCTTACCATGTGACCTCACTTTGAAGAATGCACAGTATGCTAGAGGTTGCACAGCATAATTGAAATGCTACCTGGATTCTTGTTCACACAAAATGTACACAATGCGTATAACTCAATATACAGTAAGCTGATCATAATGTTGACAACTTGAAGGGAAACTGTTGGTATTTTTTTAAGCTGTTGGTGAAAATAAAGAAGACGGGCTGCAATCTTTCTCGCAGGCTGTGTAAACCAGATTGAAGTCAAGGGAATTTAAACAGACAAATTATGTGCAGGATGGCACCATAACATTCACAGAATTTGTTGTTTAAACAAACAAAGGTATTCTCTATAAAATGTCAGTGGTACAAATGTCACCAAAAAGATTTAAATAATGAATTGACATAATCGTATAAAACTGAAACAATCAAAGCTCAACCTAAGGACAGGTTATTCATGCCCCTTTGTAAAGTAAAAAATAAAACATTATGAATTATGCAATTCAATAGTCATTCAGCGCTGGAGTGGTGGGTGGGGGAGAGGCAGGGGAGGGTTTGAGGAAGATACAAACAGTTAGATAGTGAAAAATATTAAATTGAGCTGCAGCTAAAACAAATGAGTAAGAATGGTTTTCTGTTCATTTATTACATTTATATCTTGTCTTTCCTCCAAGGAGCTCAAGGCAGTGTACAAAGCTTCACCATTTTATCCTCATAACAACCCTGTGAGATAGGTTGGGCTAAAATACAGTGACTGGCCCAAGGTCTCCCAGTGAGCTTCATGGCTACATGGGGATTTGAACCTGACTCTCCAGCCCTAGTTGAACACTTTCATACAGCCTTCCCCAACCTCACACTCGCCAGATGGTTTGGACTACAAATAGGACACCCTGTGGAGACCATATAACACCGGTTTTAAAATCTTTACACTGGCTGCCAATTTGTTTCTGAGCAAAATATGAAGTGCTGGTTCTTACCTTGAAGCCTTACATGGTCTAGGTCCAAGGTACCTTGGGGAGCACCTCCTCCCCTATGTCCCAGCCCACCACCTCAGGTCCTCTGAGGGCTCTCTGCTGAGGCTGCCTAATGTGAGACTGGCAGCCTCACACAAGAGGACCTTTTCCTTTGCCGCCCCTCAGTTGTGGAATGACCTGCCAGATGAAATGCGCCTGCTGACCTCTTTGAAGGTTTTTAAACAGGCATTAAAGACTCTGTTATTCCAGCAGGCCTTCCCTTTTTAGAACTCTTGTTCCTTTTGCTGACTGTTGTATACTGTTTTTAAACTGTGTTGTTTTAAGCTGTGTTTTATTGTTGAATTTTTAAAAAAACAATTTTTAGTTCAAAGTTGTTTTTAATGATATGTTGTTGGTCCATATGTTTTTATGTAAATGCTTTTCTAAACTTTGTGTATTGTATTGTATTGTATTTATTTATATTAACTTTCTTAATTGCCCATCTGGCTGGTCACCCGGCCACTCTGGACGATGTACAACAGTACAGTTTAAAACAATAAAATTCCACATTAAAACATTGTATTTCTAAAAATACCCTAACCCACCCCAAATGCCTGCCTGAATACCACGTTTTCAATGTGTGGCGGAAGCTCATTAAAGAGGGGGCATGGCGGAGTTCCCTAGGGATGGAATTCCACAGAGTGGGGGCCACCACAGAGAAGGCCCTCTCCCTCGTCCTCACCAGCCTAGCTATCCTGGCTGATGCGACAGAGAGAAGGCCATCTGAGGCTGATCTGGTTGAGTGGCCTGTCTGGTTTTAATGTTTCAACTTTTGTAAACCACCCAGAGAGCTTTCATCTATGGAGCGGTATAGAAATGTAAATCATCATCATCATCCCATAATTTCCAGTGAGGTAATTATAGGAGTTGTAGTCCAATTCATCTGGAGGGTGCTTCATTGGGGAAGGCTGCTCTAACCACTATACACACTGTATTTTTATCCATGTAAGACAGGATGGGGAACGTGTGGATATTTCTGGACTGCAACTCCCACCCGCCCTTACTAGCATAGCCAATGGTAAGGAATGATGGGAGTTACAGTCCTATATCAGGAAGACCACATTCCCCATCCCTGATGTAGGAAGGGCAGGAGTAGGTGAAGCAGAAGTGTTTTTATCACTGAATATCATTAAAGAAAGGCTGGTAGCGGCACTTCATAAATGCTCCTTTATAATGAATCTGCAACCCAGTCTTAAGCCTATTTCCTCAGAAGTAAGTCCCACTATGTTCAACGGGGATTATTTATTTATTTATTTATTTATTTCATTTCTAAACCAGCCAATAGCCAAAGCTGTCTGGGCAGTTCACAAAGATTACAAACCACAAATTTAACATCATAAAACATAGTATAACATTTTTAACATACAAAATTTAAAACAATTTAAACAGCTAAAATAATTTCAATAAGATAGACCTGATAAAGACAGTGCACATAAATTCTCCATCATATACCACTCAATCCCTGGGAGTGGAAGACAATCTTAACCTAGCTCTGAAAAGATGACAGCGTTGGTGCCAGGTAGGCCTCAGTGGAGAGATGCTTCCATAATCAGGGCACTGAGAAGGCCCCTTTCCCTTGTTGCCACCTTCCAAGACTCCCTCGGAGGCAGCACTCAGAGGAAGGCCTCAGATGTTGATTGAGGTGCCTCGGTATGTCCCTAGTAATTGTCTTCAGGAGTCAGGACTGTGGCGTTGGGCTGTAATTCTAAGCACGCTCACTTGGGAGCAAGTCCCATTGAACTCAATTACTTCTACGTAAATATGTTTGGGAGGGGGTTGCTGGACACTGTACAAGCATAAGCTGAATGTGTAATTTCATTTGCATGCAACCTTGAGTTACAGGCAGTAGAGAGAGTACAAACATTATACTTAATGATGTCACCGAATTTTGTAATTAGTCGGTTCATTGTAGGGATGTACGAATGTTCCGCCACGGATCTCGGGGAGGCCGAATGCCAGCGCATTCAGCCCCCTGAAATCGGTGGCAGAACAGCCCGCCACCCCCCCGGGACGGGACTTACCTTGGGCGGATCTTCCTGGCGGCGGCGGTGGCGGCGGCGGCCGGTCTTCCGACCGGCTGCCTCCACCGCCATTTCCAGTTTAAAAAAAAAAAAATGATAGGCTGCATAAAGATTTACGTAGCCTATCATGGCTAGACTTTAAAAAAACACCGTGATAGGCTACGTAAATGTTTACGTAGCCTATCACGGCTGACTTAAAAAAAAAAAAAAAGCGTGTATGCAAATGATGGCGGCCATGGCCGCCGCCATTTGCGTTCCTTATTTTGGCACGTCTTAGTCTACATAAACATTTGCCAAAATAAGGAACACAAATGGCAGCGGCCATGGCCGCCACCATTTGCATACGCGTGTTTTTGTTTTTTGTTTTTAAATCAACCGTGATAGGCTACGTAAACATTTACGTAGCCTATCATGGCTCACTGCAGGGATGCAAATGGCCGCCGCCATTTGCAGCCCTGCTAGCCAGCAGCCAGATGTCCAGCTGCTGGCGGAGCCAGCCGGCGGCTCCACAGAATCGCTGCAGAGCACAGCCGGCCGGCCAGGATTCCGGGGGGAAGGACAGAGCGCCTTCCCCCCCCACCATCAGCAAAATCCCTGAAAGGTTAGTGATTTTTGTACATCCCTAGTTCATTGGCCGAAATGCATCTGTTCATAATGCGCACCTTTGTAGTGTGGAAAATAATTAAGGCAAGGCCATGTTGATCGGCTTCTTTGTGCCAATGTGGGAGATTCCTCAAAAGCCCATAACTGTTGTCTTTGTTTCTTCTGTACTGAAGAAGAAACTGTTAGGACAGTAGAGATAAGTTTTCTTGTCTCCACAGCAACTCACCCCAGACCTAAGAATCATCATCCTTGCAAATGTTGCAGAGCTCTGAGAAGAAGCCGGGGGTGGTGGCTCAGTAAAAGCTCAGTTGATAATGACCAGACATGCATGCTAGGTTTGGCTGATGTCATTTATTTAGCCACATTATGATTATAAATGTAACTGGTGAGTGTTGATCTGGGCTGCCTCTGGGTTGACAGAGCTGCCTTCGTTATACACGAGTAAACTCAAGTTGAATCTTACCTGCATGTCCAGAGTTTAATTGGAGGTAGGGATGGCGGAGAATTTCTCCCTGAAACTTTGGGGGGCTGAGCGCCAATGTGTTCGGCCCCCCGAACAAGTTTCGGGGAGAAATTCTCCGCACCCCCCCTGCCCCCCGCACCCCACCCCCAGGACGGGACTTACCTTTGCCGAATGTCCCTCCCGGCGGCGGATCCGGCCGGCAGTTCGGCGGGTGTTCGTCCTGGGCGGGGGTGGCAGCCGATCTTTCGACCGGCTGCTGCCACTGCCATCGCAATAAAAGAAAAAAAAAACGCCCCCGTGATAGGCTACGTGACGATTAACGTAGCCTATCATGGCTACATTTGCAAAGTCAGCCGTACGTAAGCGCGTACGGATAATGGCGGCCCCCATAGGGAGCCGCCATTCCCGTTCCTTATTTGGTCGCTGTAGTCTATGTAAAGATTTACGTAGACTACGGCGAAAATAAGGGCAACACTGTTTGCGTTGCCCTTATTTTCGCCGTAGTCTACGTAAAGATTTACGTAGACTACAGCAACCAAATAAGGAACGTGAATGGCGGCTCCCTATGGGGGCCGCCATTAGCATTAGATTTACGTAGGCTACGGCGAAAATAAGGGCAACGCTATTTGCGTTGCCCTTATTTTCGCCGTAGTCTACGTAAAGATTTACGTAGACTACAGCAACCAAATAAGGAACGCGAATTGCGGCTCCCTATGGGGGCCGCCATTAGCATACGGGCTTTTTTTTTTTTTTTTTAAGTCACCCGTGATGGGCTACGTGACGATTTACGTAGCCTATCATGGCTGACTTTGCAGATCTAGCCGTGATAGGCTACGTTAATCGTCACGTAGCCTATCACGGGGGCGTTTTTTGTTTTTTTTTTAACTTTCGAGTTCGCGGCCGGGCGAGGCGGGAAGCCTCCCCCCTGGCCTGAATTTCGGCTGGGCGAGGCGGGAAGCCTCCCCCCCGGCCTGAATTTCGGCCGGGCGAGGCGGGAAGCCTCCCCCTCCCGGCCTGAAGTTCGCGGGGGGAGCAGCAAAGCACCTCCCCCCCACCGCGAACAAGCTTCGAGGACAGGTAAGTCACTTTCGTCCACCCCGAGGGCAGCTGGGCATGGTCCTCCAAGTCCAGTTTGGACTTTTACCACAGTAGCAAGCCTGGATCAATGTATTACAAATTTGCTATTAAATTCAGAACCAGTTGCGAACTTGGAAGTATGCACAGTAAAGTAGTACATAAATCCCACACACACACCATAAATTTGCAAGCATCCTGAAAACCTGGACCCTAAAAACAATTCCTTGAAGTAGTCTCCTTAGCTGCTTCCCTTGTTGTCACTGCACTGGCTCAGAGGAGGACTTCACAGGTCCATCTTAATACCAGTAATTGGCGATGGCGAGTAAACATCACATGACATCACCACAAAGGCAGGCCATTTGAAAACAGCCAATCAGAAAGGGAGAGCAAAACTTTTCACATCATGCCCCACTGTGCAATTCCAAACTACAGTTCTCAAGTTGTGATGCACATGCACAAAAACTCGTATACATGGAATGAGATTTTGTATTAAAGGAGAACTCTCATCCCAGTTCACAAGGACGAATTTGTTAATGTCCAAGTAAATATAAGATTCTTTCAGGGTAAGTTCACCCATCACTAGTTACATTCAACTTTGCCATTATCCCACTGTAGCCTGTCTGAAGAGTTTTTTTAAAAAAATAATAATACACTTATATTATCCAGTTTACAAGTCACAAAATGCTTATATCTGACCTTCAAGGCCCACATTCCCTCTCATACCCACTTTATGGCTGACTGCTCACACTTTCTGTATTAGAATTTCTGTTCTTTGAAAGGAGCATGTTACAATTAGTTCCACGGGAGTTTTGCCACTCAAGCCAATGGGATGTGGATTGCACCTGAAATTAGCACCATTGTCATTATAAAAGTTCCAACAGCACAAGAGGCGACTCTATACATGGACATCACCAGATGGTCAATATTGAAATCAGATTGATTATGTACTTTGCGACCAAAGATGGAGAAGCTCTATACAGTCAGTAAAAACAAGATCTGGAGCTGACTGTGGCTCAGATCATGAGCTGCTTCTTGCAAAATTTCAGCTTAAATTGAAGAACGTAGGGAAAACCACTAAACCATTCAGGTATGACCTAAATCATATCCCTTATGAATATACAGTGGAGGTGAGGAATAGATTTAAGGGATTAGACCTGATAGAGTGCCTGAGGAACTATGGACGGAGGTCTGTAACATTGTTCAGGAGGCAGCAACTCAATCCATCCCCAAGAAAAAGAAATGCAAGAAAGCAAAGTGGCTGTCTGATGAGGCTTTACAAGTAGCTGAGGAAAGAAGGGAAGCGAAAAGCAAGGGAGAAAGGGGAAGATATATCCAGCTGAATGCAGATTTCCAGAGAATAGCAAGGAGAGACAAGAAGGCCTTCTTAAATGAACAATGCAAAGAAATCGAGGAAAACAACAGAATGGGAAAGACTAGAGATCTTTTCAAGAAAATCAGAGATCTCAAGGGAACGTTTTGTGCAAAGACGGGTATGATAAAGGACAAAGAAGGCAGGGACCTAACAGAAGCAGATGAGATTAAGAAGAGGTGGCAAGAATACACAGAAGAACTATACAGGAAAGATGTTAATGTCCCTGATAGCCATGATAGTGCGGTCACTGAACTTGAGCCGGACATCCTCGAGAGTGAAGTCAAGTGGGCCTTAGGAAGCATTACTAACAACAAAGCTAGCGGAGATGACAGTATTCCAGCTGAGCTATTTAAAATCCTAAAAGATGATGCTGTTAAAGTGCTGCATTCAATATGCCAACAAATTTGGAACACTCAGCAATGGCCGCAAGACTGGAAAAGGTCAGTTTACATTCCAATTCCAAAGAAGGGCAACGCCAAAGAGTGTTCAAACTACCGCACAATTGCGCTCATTTCACATGCCAACAAGGTGATGCTCAAAATCCTACAAGCTAGGCTTCAGCAGTATGCGAACCGAGAACTACCGGAAGTACAAGCTGGGTTTCGAAGAGGCAGAGGAACTAGAGATCAAATCGCCAACGTTGGCTGGATCATGGAGAAAGCAAGAGAATTCCAGAAAAACGTCTATTTCTGCTTCATTGACTACGCTAAAGCCTTTGATTGTGTGGATCACAACAAACTGTGGCAAATTCTGAAAGTGATGGGAGTACCAGACCACCTTACCTGTCTCCTGAGAAACCTGTACGAGGGTCAAGAAGCAACAGTAAGAACCAGACATGAAACAACCGAGTGGTTCAAAATTGGGAAAGGAGTACGACAAGGCTGCATATTGTCACCCTGCTTATTTAACTTATATGCAGAGTACATCATGAGAAGCACCGGGTTGGATGAATCAGAGGTCGGAATTAAGATTGCTGGGAGAATTATCAACAACCTCCGATATGCAGACGATACCACCCTAATGGCAGAAAGCGAAGAGGATCTAAAGAGCCTCTTGTTGAGGGTGAAAGAGGAGAGTGCAAAAGCTGGTTTGAAACTCAACATTAAAAAAACTAAGATCATGGCATCTGGGCCCATCACTTCCTAGCATATAGAAGGGGAAGAAATGGAAGCTGTGACAGATTTTACCTTCTTGGGCTCCAAGATCACCATAGATGGTGACTGTAGCCATGAAATTAAAAGACACTTGCTCCTTGGGAGGAAACTATGGCAAACCTAGACAGCATAGTAAGAAGCAGAGACATCACCTTGCCGACAAAGGTCCGTCTAATCAAAGCTATGGTTTTCCCAGTAGTAATGTATGGCTGTGAGAGCTGGACTATAAGGAAGGCTGAGCGCCGAAGAATTGATGCTTTCGAACTGTGGTGCTGGAGAAGACTCTTACGAGTCCCCTGGACTGCAAGGAGGTCAGATCAGTCCATCCTAAAGGAAATCAACCCTGAGTGCTCATTGGAAGGACAGATACTGAAGCTGAAGCTGAAATATTTTGGCCACCTAATGCGAAGAGAAAAGTCCCTGGAAAAGACCCTGATGCTGGGAAAGATTGAAGGCAAAAGGAGAAGGGGACGGCAGAGGATGAGATTGCTAGATAGCATCACGGATGCAATGAATATGAACTTGAGCACACTCCGGGAGAGAGCGGAGGACAGGAAGGCCTGGCGTGCTATGGTCCATGGGGTCATGAAGGGTCGGACACGACTTAACGACTGAACAACGAACAACATTATAAAAGTGCTGTTTCAGCAGCAGTCTGAGCTATTCATGGATTTCCTATTGATCAAGTGGCTTCATTAAGACCATCTCAGAAGCTGTTGAAGCACCGATTGCTTTTCCCTGAGATGCCTGAGGCTGATCAGAACACTTTTGAAGCAGTTCTCAGTCCTAATAATTGGCTAGCACCAGATTTCCAGCATTTTCTGACATGCTGTTTCATCTTCATTAGCTGACTTATATCGATAAGCTTTGAATCCTAGTTGGATTTGAGGTGGTCTTTGGTCCAGTTCCCATGTTCATTGCATCAGGGCTGGCCCAAGACATTTTGCTGCCTGAGACAGAGGAAAAGATGGCACCCCCTCCTATTCTGTGTACAAAAGCTGACAGGACTGGCTGCTGAATCTGACTTCACCACTGGCAATGGGACAGCATCCTCCACCACACCTGAAGACAGCAGGCTAGCTTAGGAGGCACACAGCAGACCATGTGGTACACAACTCCCTCCCTTCAACACCTTGCTGCTGCCTCCCAGCATCTGCAGCCTTAGGCAGCTGCCTCACTCTGCCTAAAGGTAGGGCTGGTCCTGCATTGTATTGACCAGTCACTCCAAGGCAAATACACATTTTTGCACATTGTGTTTAAAAGTGAGATTGATAAGAACTGTGGCTGTTTTTGGTTTACTCTTTGATTCTTCATCAGTGATAATGATTGCAAAAGTACAGTAATTGGTTTTGTGCAGTTTTTGTGCAGTTGAGGAGGAATAAATGTCATACTGCTAAAAATAACCAAGCTTTGAGCGCCGATTCTGCTTGATTAAAACAACTCCAAATATACCCGAGGCTGAAATGAACAAAGACAACATACATGCCTTTGAAAACACACAAGAATTCACAAGAATACTCTGCCACTTAGTGTGGTCTCATCTAGTTAACTATCATGCTGAATGGGGACCTCCTGCACATCCACAAACTCTCTGAAAGCTGTTGGGTGTCATGTGAATAGTGCCAGTACATAGTTTAGATCAGAGGTACAGAACCTCTTTAGGTCTGAGGCTGAATTCCATTTTGGAGAAGATTTTGGGGGCCAAAGGCAGAAGGGGTGCAGTCAAAATTGCCAAAAAATATCAGCATATCTTAGTTTACAGCTCTCACTGCCAGTAATTAAGCCTTAGGAGAGGCATTTCATCCTTTTAGAATTTCGGGAAAACTGTACAAAAGATGGGAAATCACCAAATGATTGGTGGTCAGAGGAAAGGGCCATGGCCAGGGGAAGAGGACGTGGCCACCTGGGCAATCCCCGAGGGCCAGATTTGGCCCTAGGTTGTGCACCCCTGGTTTAGACCACGAGGATGAGGAACCTCTTGTCCATGGGCCAAATTAAGCCTGCCAAGCCTCCTGATCTGGTCTACAACAGCCTCAGGCAAGGTCTTTCTGCTCCCTGAAGCCTTGCCCCCGCAGAGAAGAGAGAGGGGATGGGGGAGAAGCTCCCAAACTGAGCCATGGCCCCAAGGAGCACTCCTTGAGTCTGCAGCTCACACTTGGCTTCACTTTCCCCCCTCATCTTTGGAAAGGGCGATTGGGGAGCAAAACTGTCTCTGGACTGAGCTGGTGCCTTGAGGTTCTCCCCAAGGTGTTTCTGAGGACATCACTTTCCCCAGTCCAGCTGGCTCCTGACTGAGCCAGCATCCCTGCTAATCAAAAGGTGCTGTCACTGCATCCCCACAAGCCCTCGCTCCACTACACCACTGCTGATGACTGCTGAACTAAAGCAGCCATAGTTGCTCTGGTCACCGTACTAGTGAGGCCTAAAGGCGCAATCCTATACATGTTTAGGCAGAAAAAAATCCTACAACTCCCTGGCTGGGGAATGCTGGGAGTTGTAGGACCTTTTATGTCTAAACATGCATAGGATTGTGTCCTAAGTGTACCAGACAGCAGTTTAGCAACTGCTGACAAACCTTCAGAGTGCCATGGCAAGTAAGACACGTGGGCCTTGTTGCCAGAGACTTGGTCTGAGACCAGTGACACACTTCTAACTGAGGGTGGTAAGTTCTGCATCCTCTATGGTCTCTTTATGTATGTATGTATGTATGTATGTATTTATATATTTATTTAACAACACTTGTATACTGCTTCACATCTAAACAGATTCCAGAGCAGTGAACAATAAGAGATAAAATAGTACAAAGATAAAAAGAATAAAACACTATATTAAAAACCAGAATGCCAATAAAAACCATGACCGGTCAGTTAAGAAAGGCTTCCTGGAATAGCTCTATTTTCAGGAAGCGCCAGAAGCAACAGGGTTGGCACCTGCCCATATGTCTTCTAATGTTCATCTTACGTTCATCTCCTCTTGCCCGGTTACTTAAAACACTGCTCTTTACTCATTACAGGCCTCATTTATTTTTTTATTTTTTATTATTTTTTTCATTTTTATACCAGCCCAATAGCCGAAGCCTCATAATGATCAAATGACCCCTAACAATGTAAATAGAATATATTCTATCATTCGTATGTATACAGGATTCCCCCAGCCTCCCTGCCGCAGTAAAAAGTCATCTACGCCTTGCTACATGCCGTATTGTTGCTAGGAAACCTGTGAACAGTAACCCATTTATTACACATCCACAATACATTTTATATGTAATTTCGAAAAACAGACTATTATTTAAACCTTCGGTTTTACACCGTGTGGTAAGAAAGACAGCACTTGTTCGCTGAAATGGCTTTATCTGCTTAAATAGAGACATGAAATTGGTACTATTATTATATCTTCTACTTCCCCCCCCCCCCCGCCGCCGCCGCCGCCACCGCCACCGCCCCCGCCAGTAGTTTAAAGAGGCCCATCACTAAGTGGTCTGGGATGTGAAAGGAAAACGTACTCCATTAGCTGATTCTCAGAGCTGAGTGTCTGGCTGTTTCCCAGATGGCCCAAACAGCTTTCTGATAGTACTACAGTTGTACTCTAGATCTTGTTGCAGTCTGTAGGGGATTAATATCATGTGTGGTTGTTATTGCTTTGTGGCAAGGGGACTTGCAAGCACAAGGAATAACCATACATCTAGATATACAGGACATTTGCTGTAGTTCCACCTGCAGATGCAGCCTCTCTGACCACTCTGATCTTCTCTGTTGTCCCTGCCTAAGGATTTCTGTTTAGGGGCAACACAGAGGCAGGCCTTCCCTGCAGTGGCACGTGTGCTAAGCCTCAAGGCTGGCATGTTTGGGGCATTTGTTGAAAATGTTTCTTTTTACATTGGGTTTTCCCCAGCCACAAACTTTCTTTGAACCAGTCTCTAATATGGGACTATTTATTATATTGTATTTATTGTATTCTTTTGTAAACTGTTTTGGGATTTCTGCAAATAAGAAGCCATATGGAAATATTGTGAATAAATTAATCAATAAAGGTTTCTGTAGGCATCTGATATTTTAATGTTATCCAAGCCACTTGGATACATGAGATTATGCATCATTTAATGTTCTTTGCATATTTTTTCAGGCATTTTAATATGCCTATTTTAGGCATTCAGCAAATTCCTCATCCAACAGACACCTCTTGCCTCATGCATTCTGCTCTTTCTGACATTGTGATTGTAATAAGGAGTGTCATTGGCTCTCCTATGCTACTATTCGTTATATTCTTCCATTATATTGTAGTTGTTGTGTTACAGATACTTGGATGAGAAGGATTCTATCTTGGAACTGAAGTAACTGATTTTAAAATCACTTTCAGCCCTACTCACCTGTGTTCAACCATCATACATCAACACATACACAATGACTTCGATCCAGATTTAGTTAGATGAGGCCCATTGAAAGCAATGGAACATACGTTACGACTAACATAAGTCCCATTGATTTCAGTGGGCCTTCTCCAAGTATGACTAAATTTGAATCCAACCCAATATATTTAAAACAGTAAATATTTTAACTGTAAGTACATATTTTAAATATTTTAACTCCACAGCACTAGGTCTTAGCGCTCGCTCATCACAAATGCATGTACACCTCTTGTTTTGTCATCATTTGATTACTCAGCACTTCATAACTCACAGCTGAACTGAATGTGTGAGGGTTTTTTATCATTAAATATATATAAATCTACATGTGAATTACCATAGATCAGGGATTCTAACCCACCACTCTAAAACTGGCCAGTAGAACTGTCCTGGTCAAAACCAACTAATTAGTACTCCCATTTTACAGATGAGGAACACTGAGGCTGAGAGATAAGCAACATGCAGAAGGCCAGCCATTGCAGAGGTTCGTTGCTGTTGTTCTACTTGACGTTTTTGTTTTATCCTTTTGCTCTCATTAAAGTCAGAAACCCTTGGAGATCTGCTGCAAACCACTCAGAGATCTATCAATATACCCTGACCTATGTTCTGCCTGCCCCTGGTGTAGTCTTGAGTTATTGGCTCTGCACATATTTCTCATTCTTGTTTTGTCCTTAGCCTTGATAGCAGTGGGCTCATGTCATTTGTGGTCCTAGCTTCTTCTTCAGACAGAATGTCCTCATAGGAGCATGCCCCATGCCATGTACTTTTGAGGATCCCAACCATTCAGCCATTCAAGAGCCCCCGAGATGCTCCCCACCTGACCACCATTTCAGTGCTCTGTCTGAAGGGCTGCCAGAGGACTATCCTTTTCTTGAAGGTGTCCTCTTTTTGAAGGGCTGTCCAGTCCATGTCTGGGTTAAAGATAAAGAGTGATCAGAAGGATGAGCCAGGCCTTGAAGATGCCCACCAACACACCTGGGCAGCAGACTGAGCAAAGCACACGGGTCACCTGGTCACAGTCTTCCACGCACTGGAGAGATGTACTGAATTTCTGTTGAAAGTGTAGTAATTTCTAAATTTGCATCTATACGTATAAATTAGCATATGCAAATGTTATGCAAACCAGCGCCCTTTGCTGTCCTCCTTTTTGGTGATGCATTTCCTCTTTCCTGGCTAATTCACAGGTGGCCAGCCGGCTGCAGATCCACCCGTTCGTCTGAGTATGAAAGCAGTCAGCCCTAAACAGTCGGCTGCTGTTGCAAACGTTGCATTAACCAAACCAGCCCATGTTTGTGCACCTCTAAACACCGCATGAGCAAGTGTAACACGTGGCAAATTGCGTCTCTGCCCAGCTGCACAGACACCACTGCCTTCCGAGAAAATACACAGAGAGAAAATGTAGTCATTCCAAGTAAAAATGCAGAGCTCACGCTTGATACGATGTCCAAGGTAGCTCCCTGAAATGGCTCTGTATTGCGTTGCTTAACGCGTTGACAGAGATTGTTTCAGACAACGGTACAAAAGCCTAAGCGATCTGCCAGCTCTGATCATGACGGATGGCCCCACCAACAAACCGCACATCAGGTTTTTCATGCCATCCATTCCAGAGCTGCTTAAAAACTGGCACAGCTGGAGGCGCTTGTGATTCGGAGGGAAAGAATGCAGCTTTGACGTGTCAGAATTAAAAGACATGTGAAGCACACGTCTGAATATGTGGATATAGATTCCATTGTTCCATTTACATTAGCCTTCCCCAACCTGGTGCCTTCCAGATGTATTAGACTACAACTTCCAGTATCCCCAGTTGTAGTCCAACACATCTGAAGGGCACCCAGATGGGGAAGGCCAGTTTCCATGATCTGCCTGAACTTTGCTTTAAGTGTTGGCATTCAACATTCGGATATACACACACACCAAGGTATCATTTATAAAGACTGTTAATTGGGAGGAATGCTTTTTCCAGCTTCTTACAACAAAAGAGTTGCTGTTTATAGATAAACTGCACAAAAGGTTGAAAGCCAAAACTTGAGGAGTGCTGGGAATTTTCAGTGCCTTGGAGAAAAGATGCCATTTCATAATGGAGATGGCCTCAGCCATCTATAGTTCAGCAGGTGGCTACTGGGGAAAGGGCCTTTTGGATGGTGACGCCCAAATTGTGGAACTCTCTTCTGACTCCCCAGCCACCTTCATCAGTATCCTTGAAGCATCTGGCAAAATCTGTCCAGTCCTCTTGAGGTTTTAGTGCCATTCAGATGTTTTTACGGTTTGGGGTTCTTCCCTCTGAAATTAGTGTTGATCTTCTCCGATGCTGTTATTTGTTTTAATCTGCAGCTTTTAGCGTGTTTTGAAAAGAGCTTGGATCATTTGTTTTTGTATTTACAGTTATTAGCTGTTGGGGTTTTCTCAATAAGGTGAGATACAAATTTAGAAAATAAATCAATAATGTTTAGGACCAGGCATTAGAAGAATCATGTGTACAGAATTAAAGTAAATCCAAGCCTAATTTTGTTCATGCACTGACCCACGTGGGTAGCTAATTGTTAAATATAAGCTTTACTCCGAGACATCATAAGGTCTCAGCTAACTTTATTTGGAGACCAAAGTATAAGTGTATGGGATTAAATCCAACGTTACGCGAGCAGAAAAATGGCAGGGGCTGGTGTTGTTCCGCCAGCAGTTGCAATGCCTTGTGCAAGACCTTGTGGATCAGCTTGTGCAATGGCTTGCAGAACAGCTTGTGCAATGGCTTGCAGAACAGCTTGTGCAATGGCTTGCAGAACAGCTTGTGCAAGTGAAATTGAAGTATTGTATTTGACACTTGCCTTGCGTAAGGATGACAAATGGGTTACTGCAGGGGCTAGAAACTTTGTGCTTATGAAATGAGACCATTGGATGCAAAACATTCAAAGTACAGGAGGAATAACAAACCCTTTGAAATGGAGGCCTACTACTCTGCTAGATACATGCACAAAGCTCATATATTCGGTCCAAACAGAAAGTTGTCCCTTAAACATACAGAAATCTATTTTATAGAATTGTTTCATACAGCACGCTATTTCTATTCCACTCCTATTGTACCCATGGAGGCACATGGCAAGCTGTTTGTGTGGGCAGCATGCTGTGCAATCCAGACATATTTTAACCACATCAGTGCTCATTGTACTCAAAGAGGAACTGTACTGGTGCGCTTGAAATCCACCAGATTGTTAGTATATATTCAGATTTGGCAGAACATAGCCAAAAAAGAGCATAAGTGATATAAAATTTGTAGGATGATAAATCTGCGTCTAAATTAATAGCTTTAAATATTGTTGTGGCTGGGCAAAGTCCACAAGAAATACTGGAGGTAGTAGGTTTCCTGCATTGTTGTAATGGGCTGGGAGCCATCCAGCCCACTGAACAGGGCTCGCAACAGAAGGCATCCTTGGGCACCTGCCAGAGTCCCAATATCCTGGTGGGACTCGCTGCTGATGCTTGCCATCCTCCCCACCCACCCCCAATCTTTCTTCTGGCCTGGCATTCTCAGCAGCACCAGGCAGGCTGGTTCTAGCCACCCTTTTAATTTCTCACAATGCTCCTGACCTAGCATCCTGCTGAAGCATTGTGGGAAATTTAAAGGGTAACTAGACCCAGTTGCCCAGTGCTGCCACCACAGCCCAGTGAGCCCCCACAAGGCCCACTAGAGGAGCAGGCCGACTTGAGGACTTATCCCTACCAATAAACCCGGATCTGGCCCTGCCACTGAGTTCCATGTCCTGCTGCTGAACCGTCTTCCCATGTCAACACAGCCTTCCCCCCAGGTCTCAGGTAAGGAGTGGCGGGGGGGAGGTAGCTACACTGAGTTGGACCCAGGATCTGCCTTCTGCAAGAGGCAGGGTTCCACTCATGGAAGTTCCCTCCACCTGAGTTTTGGGGCTCCCCCTCTCCCACATTCACCACAGCTCACCCCATTCAGCAGGATCTCCTGACTATGTAGATTTTCATGGGAATCGGGAAGCTGTGGTCAGAAGTACAGGGCTAAGAAGTCCACATCCATTGTGTTTAAATCTGGATCCAACCCACTATGTCCATGGCATCGGTATCCTTGTAATTGCCCTGGGCTCAGGTTCTCCACAATTGTTCCCCAAGTGTTAAGTAGTGTGCAGATAAACCCTTTGGACCCTCTTCCTATCCCGGTTTGGATACATTCTCAGTGATTTGGTATTAATCCCACCCTCAATTCCAACAACACATACTGTAGCTGGCTGCCCCATCACTGTGCAGTAAGCAACTCACATTTTTGAGCTGTTCACAAAAGCTGAATTCAGGGAAAAGATTCTCAGAAGTCTAAAAACTGAGTAAACACCATGTGCAGAGCAGATAGAAATTATTACAAAAGCTTTGCGACAGAAATCTCAATCCATCCTGTTAAATTACATCCATCGTTCTATAGTGAAAAGCTATTAAGTGAAATGAGAAGAAGAAGCAACACAGGCAGTCTGTTGCTTGGGGGGGCAGGAATTCTATGTAAAAATCAGGAATAGTGGCAATATTGCAGAACTGCATACTCCAGCAAATGTTTGTTCTTCATAAAATAAATTTCTCAAGGTTGCAATTGCAATAAGAGACAAATCATTGCTAATTTCATTTTTGCATGCCACTTTGATGGAACTGGGAATGTTTAACTCATTTATCTGCTTGCAAGGAGGGGATGAATGGATTCTCAGATGGTTTCAATGTATTGTGAGAAAAATATTTTTGAGTTTGTTCAATCAGGGTACTAACTAGCAAATGTCATTGTCATTAGTTCTGTCTTCCCTGTACAAATGTTCTGTTCACAAACCATAAACATAAAAAAGCAGGAAGCAACTTTAATTCTTGATCGCAGAATACGTGTTGACTCTTTTCTTTCAGTTCTCGGACTCAACTGGTTTGCAAACATAACTTCCTGAGGGGGAAAAAAACATACTACCTGTGTTGTGCTCTGCCTCATCAGTTCCCTCTACCTTTCAGCTCCACTAATGGATCACACCATGCACTACTCGGTGTAGAATAACTACTAGCCTGAGGTTCCATCCTTTAAGCGAGGGGTGCCTAATCCTTCTCTGATTTCTCTGGCCTGCCATATTGTACCTCGTGTGGGTACCCTACTGTGTTTAAGGGCACAATCCTATGCATGTTTAGGCAGACAAAAGTCCCACAACTGCCAGCATTCCCCAGGAAGTTATGCTGCCTTGGGCATGCTGGGAGTTGTAAAATGTTTGACTGTCTAAACATGCATAAGATTGCACCCTAAGCGGTTTTAAAGCCTAAGCCCCCTCCCCCACTCCCAAGAACTGTAGCTTTGTGAAGTTGATGGTTGTTGTTGTTGTTGTTGTTCAGTCGTTCAGTCGTGTCCGACTCTTCGTGACCCCATGGACCATAGCACGCCAGGCCTTCCTGTCCTGCGCTCTCTCCCAGAGCGTGCTCAAGTTCATATTCATTGCATCCGTGATGCTATCTAGCCATCTCATCCTCTGCCGTCCCCTTCTCCTTTTCCCTTCAGTCTTTCCAAGCATCAGGGTCTTTTCCAGGGAGTTTTCTCTTCGCATTAGGTGGCCAAAATATTGGAGCTTCAGCTTCATTATCTGTCCTTCCAATGAGCACTCAGGGTTGATTTCCTTTAGGATGGACTGATTTGACCTCCTTGCAGTCCAGGGGACTCGTAAGAGTCTTCTCCAGCACCACAGTTCGAAAGCATCAATTCTTCGGCGCTCAGCCTTCCTTATAGTCCAGCTCTCACAGCCATACTGATCCATGAAGGGGGAAGTTGATGGTAGAGATCCCTTAACAGAGGAAAGTAAGCCAGGAGCCTTGCACCTGGACCCCATAATGAAAAGACAAGACAACAGTGCATTAGTTTAAAAAGGACAACTACTTTACTTAACATTGACATTTGGAGGATCTGTGCTGGGATGGTTTTACTCTATTTCCCTGACTCCTATCCCTCCAGTGCGGACACCCTTTGGTATGAGGTAGTATAGTGGCGTCCTCCTCCTTCCACCTCAACCTGTCCGTGGCTGAGCTCCCCTGACTCAGAGCCCAATGAGTAGCTGCTCCTCTACTCACAGCTCCTGGTGGCTCATGCATGCAGTGAGGTGAGGACAGAGGTCTGCCCACATCGCCATCACCCCAGGCCTCATAGCTTTGGGTGCGTGAATGGTGCAGACCTAAAGGGGTGTTCCTATTCCTGAAGCCTTGTGGTTGGTCCTGAGGGGTAGGTCTCAGGAAGCACCCTCCCTTTCATCCTCTAGTGATGCCTCAGGGTAACAGCCAAACTTCTTTCCTCTTCTCCCATCTTACCCATGCTATACCTATTTATTCACCTGTTGATCCAATTGGGCAACATTTATTATTGTCTGCCTGCCCATGAATTGCAGCACAACCCCAGGTCAGTGTGGAGTAAGTGAAAAAAACCCGTGGGCCCCAAGCCAATCTGAGCCCACAAAGGAGAAAAATTCCTACTTGGCCCCAAACAATCAGCGACCAGCCAGGCTCACACTGCTCTCCACAGGCAATGGGAAGTGCCAGAGAGGGAAGACCTGGTACGAGGATGCGGGACTCTCCAGCTGCCCCCCCCATCCTCCAAGCTGGACGCATGAGACTCCTGCAACCAGTCTGCCATCTCACCCCTTCTCTGGCTGGATGGTTGCAGAGCTGCTCCCCTCCCCACATGTGTAGGAGAGGGGGGCAAGGGAGAGCTGTAATAGCACCCAGACCCCATCAGGAAGAGGTGAGACCCCAATGCCAATGTTTAATGAAGGCAACACCTGTATTTTGTCATAAACCTTTAGAGCAGCCTTCCCCAGCCTGCTGCCCTCCAGATGTGTTAGGCAACAACTCCCATAATCCCCAGGTGAGCTGGGGGATTATGGGAGTTATTGTCCAGCACATATGGAGGGCACCAGGTTGGAGAAGGCTGTTTCAGAGGACCTGCAACGGGGCAGTTTTCTTTTATTTATCTTGCTCCCATCCCTCTAGTACAGGGACCCTTTAGTATGAGGAGCGAAGCCTTCCCCTTGTGCTCAGCCACACACAGCTCCACACCATCAGAGAGGAGCGGACGGACACCTGTCCACATCACCACCGCCCCAGCCTCATAGTGTTGGGTGGGTGAATGGTGCAGGCCTCCAGAGGAGCTCTTGGCCCTGCTCCCTTGAGCCTCATGGCCTTGAGGGGCAGGTCTGAGGAAGCCTCTGTTGTCGCCTCAGGATCCTCAGCAAGCTTCTTTCTTCTTCCTGCCTTTTAACAACACAACACCTGCCACAGAGGGAGGGGACTAGCCTCTGCTTAGTTTCCCTCCCCCTCCAGCTAGGACTGTTCCCAGAGGCCTCCTTGCAAATCCTTCAGGTGATGCTGTAGCCCTCATCAGAGAGATGCACTCCATCGCCTGATTCAGGTGTGGCAAGGAGAGCAGGACAAGAAACCTGCCCAGCTACCAAGGCCCACCTCAAGTACCTGTTCACCTTTCACCTGGCCTCATCCATCCACTGCAGACCTCCACCGGCAAAGGATCCAAGCTCCTCCTGGCCTGAATGCTAGTGGGCTTGCCTCTTCTTTCACGCTAGCTCACTTTCTCCTGGGTTAATCAGAGGGACTGGAGGCAGCGAGTTGAAGTGCAGTCCACACAGAAGGACTTGGAGCAGCTCGCTCCCAAGCATACCACACCTCCCCACCGTGTCTGGCAATCCAGCAAAGGCAATCTGCATTTCACTGCTGGAGCCAGTGGCCCTCCGTGATGCCCCAAGCATGATACTGTGACCCCAGAAAGATCCGCGTGGGATCTCCCCTCCTGCTGGCACCTGTGGAAGTAATATGTAAGTGCAACATCCAAGTATCGTTCATACCACAACCTTGCGAGCCAAGCCTGTTCCATTTCACATCCTGTGACCTGGAACTTCCAGGAATGCCTGAGCTCCACCCCTGGATGCCAAGCAATCACTGTCACCATAGTTGCAGATGGAGGGAGGCAGTTAGAGATGGAGTTAATGAAAGACGGGAAGAAAGAGAAAGAGAGATGGAGGTAGTGACAGGTGTGGTGGCAAGGTGACCCACAGGAGAGCTTCTGACTTAGAGCAGAGCCCTTGCGCAACTCATGGGTGGGTGGCTGGGATTACTGAGATATCCAGGCCTAGGAAGAAATCGGAACCAGCACCCTAAGGATATTTTCAGGAAGAGCCTTGCAGACCTGCAAAAGGGGTTTGTTGGGGTCCGTGCACATTCACAGCAAGAAAAGAAGGCAGCAGCAGATAGGCCAAAAAAAAACTGCAGCTGAAGGAGGTGGCAGCTCAGCCAGCCAGGTGTTGTGTGCCATGGAGTGTGGCATGCAGCAAAGCTGCCAATGGCAAAATGGAACCTGAGAAGAAACAGAATGGATCAGGGTTCATCTGCTGGAGCATGAGATCTCAAGGTTTCGAGGCTTGAACTGATGTACGATGCCTTCAAGGCAGGAAGGCGAGTGTCCAGGGCCCTTTCCGAGAGGAATGTTCCATTGCAATTCTTCCAAGAGCTCCAAGGGCAGAGCCAGAGCACGATAGCAGAGCTGCCAAGGACTGCCCAAAAGCAAAGGAAGTGGGTGCATGAACTCACAGCAGAGTTCAAGTTGGAGAAATCTCCGCAATGTCCACAAAGGCTCAGGTTCAGTCAAAGGCATAGACCCAAAAGAGTTTGGAAGAGGCAAGCAAAATGCAGGCAAACTTCTTATTGAAAGTCTGAAACCAAAAATGAAGGGATGGTAAAAAGCAAACATGCTGTTCAAAAGTGCATCACCACTAGACAACATTTGTCTCCAATGGAGAAAGAAGGCAAGAAGCTAGAACCACCAGGTGCAAGGTCAGATGTGGAGCTCGAGAACAACAGTGGCATTGGAAAGGGACCCATTGTTGGAAAGATCACAGATGCCAATGAAATTGCACCTAGATGTTGAGAAAAAGCAAACTTCAGGATGCTGCAAATGTATTGTGAATGTTATGTGTATGGGGCACTGCATCAATATGAGGCTGAGGAGAGGTGTAAAGTCCAGCCCTTCTAGAATGTGGGTCAAGAGCTGCATGTGATGGACAGGAGCAGTCCAAGGCACCTGGGAGTCAGGAGAGTCAGGGAAGAGGAGTAAGAATAGGCTGAGAGAGAGAAGAAGGGCAGAAAAAGAGAGAGGGACCTAGTTGTGTTTTTATTCCAACTTTCTTCCCTGATACAACACTAATCTGACATAGCTGAACAGGAGGGTGGCTCTTTAAAACTCTGCCCAAATCCCATTTGCCCAAAATGCATTTACTTACCATTCATGCAGAAACCCCACCATCAAAATGTGATTATATTTTATCTCTTACCTGGTAAGTGGCTTGGCTCGCATGAAGGGAGTCAATCATATGTGAGGAGTTCAAACAGAACTTGCTTTCTCCAGTTTCCTTCTTTGATGGCCTGGGAGGGGGTGAAGGGAATATTAACTGGGGGGGGGGAGTTAAAGGTTTGTTAATCTGCCCCATACAGCATGCATTGATACAAAAAAAGGATTAACGTTGGTCTGTTACCTGGTCGATGGCGTCGCTTGCTTGATGGAACATGGTTAACATATTCACCTAACAACCTTACCTGACCACTTACGTAACTATTCATATATATCTATAGAAATAGAGAGAGAGAAAGATAGATAGATAGATAGAAAGATAGAAAGATGGATGGATGGATGGATGGACGGATGGACTATAGATGTAGATACATAGATATAGATATAGATATAGAAATAGATATAGATATAGATATAGATATAGATATAGATATAGATATATATGAATATATAGATGAAAATAAAGCAAGTCATATCTGCAGATATAATTTGTAGCTAAACAATAACAGTTTGAAGCTATAAATGTGTGCTCAAAAGTAAGTCTCCTTGAATTCAATGGAACTTGTCCCAAGTAGTGTGGCTACTTGAGTTTTCCCCCCAAGCATTTTTTATTTCAGAAGCTTAATTTTGGAGGGAAAAATGGCTTTTTCTTGTCACTATTGTTAAAGCATAAACTGCATATCTCCTGGAGATATCCCAGGATCCCCCTTTCAATCACCTGTCCGCCCTGGCTTTAACCTCCCTCAGGTCCAGACATTCCAGTTTCCTTCTCTGATGGGCTGAAAGAAATCAGATGACTCAGGGTGCTTCCAGATAAGGCTTTTAGTGTGCAATTGCCCTGGCTCCCTCACAGAATTTTACTGGGGTCATCTAGAACAGCGGTCCCCAACCTTTTTGGCACCAGGGACTGGTTTCGTAGAAGACAATTTTTCCACGGACCAGGGGGGATGGTTTCAGGATGATTCAAGCGCATTGCATTTATTACTTTGCAGTAATAGGCTATGTAAAGATTTATGTAGCCCATTACTTGAAGAACAGGGACGCAAAAAAGTAGGGGTGTATGTAGGGATGTACGAAAGTCACTTACCTGAACCCGAAAGTTGATTCGCAGTGGGGGGGAGGCGCTCCGTCCCTCCCCCCAAAATTCTGGCCGGGGGGGAGGCGCCACGTCCCTCCGGCCGCGAATCTTGTCCTTCCGGGACGCAAATGGCAGCAGCCGTAGCCACCGCCGTTTGCGTCCCTGCAGTCAGCCGTGATAGGCTACGTAAATGTTTATGTAGCCTATCACAGCTGAGTGGGGGGGAAAATGCGCATACGCAAATGGCGGCACCCATGGGCACTGCCATTTGCGTTCCTTACTTAGGCACGAGTAGTCTACATAAACAGAATACGGCAAAAATAAGGGGAACGCTATTTTTTATAGCGAACCGAACGCGGTTTTTTTTTTTCCCCACACAGCCGTGATAGGCTACGTAAACATTTACGTAGCCTATCACGGTGTTTTTTAAAAATCTAGCCGTGATAGGCTGCATAAATCTTTACGTAGCCTATCACATTTTTTTGTTTGTTTTTGTTTTTAACTTGGAAATGGTGGTGGCGGCAGCCAGTCGGAAGACCGGCCGCCGCCGAACCGCCACTGCCGCCGCCAGGGACATTCGCACAAGGTAAGTCCCGTCCCGGGGGGGCCGGGGGGGCAGACCGTTTCTCCACCAATTTCGGGGGGCCGAATGCGCTGGCATTCGGCCTCCTCGAGATTCGTGGAGAAATTCTCTGACATCCCTACGTAGGGATGTATGAAAGTCACTTACCTGAACCCGAAAGTTGATTCGCAGTGGGGGGGAGGTGCTCCGTCCCTCCCCCCGAAATTCTGGCCGGGGGAGAGGCGCCCCATCCCTCCCCCCCAAAATTCTGGCCAGTGGGGAGGCGCACCGTCCCTCCGGCCGCGAATCTTGTCCTGCCAGGACGCAAATGGCAGCAGCCGTAGCCACCGCCATTTGCGTCCCTGCAGCCAGCCGTGATAGGCTACGTAAATGTTTACATAGCCTATCACAGCTGAGTGGGGGGGAAAAATGCGCGTACGCAAATTTGCGTTCCTTACTTAGGCACGGGTAGTCTACGTAAACAGACTACGGCAAAAATAAGGGGAACGCTATTTGCATTCCCCTTATTTTCACCGTAGTCTGCGTAAATGTTTACGTAGACTACATGTGCCAAAATAAGGAACGCAAATGGCGGCGTCCATGGGCGCCACCATTTGCATACGCGCGGTTTTGTTTTTTTTTTCCACTCAGCCATGATAGGCTACATAAACATTTACGTAGCCTATCACGGTGTTTTTTAAAAATCTAGCCGTGATAGGCTGCATAAATCTTTACATAGCCTATCACATTTTTTTGTTTGTTTTTGTTTTTACCTTGGAAATGGTGGTGGCGGCAGCCAGTCGGAAGACCAGCTGCCGCCGCCGAACCGCCGCCGCCGCTGCCAGGGACATTCGCACAAGGTAAGTCCCGTCCCGGGGGGGCAGGGGGGCAGACCGTTTCTCCACCAATTTCGGGGGGCCGAATGCGCTGGCATTCAGCCTCCTTGAGATTCGTGGAGAAATTCTCTGACATCCCTAGGTGTATGAAACCCCACTCACCTGGCTCCGCCGGGTTCCGCTGGGGGGGGGAGGCGCTCCATCCCTCCCCCCGGAATCCTGGCCGGCTGGCTCCGCTCCACAGGGATTTCGCAGAGCCACTGGCCAGCTCCGCCAGCAGCCGGACATCTGGCTGCTGGCTAGCAGGGATGCAAATGGCGGCGGCTATGGCCCTGTATTCAGCCGTGATAGGCTACGTAAAGACTTACATAGCCTATCATGTCTGGGTTTAAAAAAAAACAAACACGTACGAAAAAGGTGGCGGCTATGGCCGCCGCCATTTGTGTTCCTTACTTTTGGCCGTCTTAGTCTACGTAAATATTTACGTAGGCTAAGACAACCAAAAATAGGGAACGCAAATGGAGGCCGCCGCCGCCGCCATTTGCGTACGTGTTTTTCTCTCTTTTTTTTAACTCAGACGTGATAGGCTACGGAAGTCTTTACATAGCCTATCACAAATGGGGGGGAACCAACAGACTGCAAATGGTGGCGGCGGCAGCAGCCAGTTGGAAGACCACCCGCCGCCGCCGCTGAAGCCGCCGCTGGACCCACCGCCATCCAGAACATCCACCCAGGTAAGTCTCGTACCGGGGGGGATCCGTGGGGGGCGGGGGGGTAGCAGGCCGTTCCACCACGGAGTTCGGGGGGCCGAATGCACTGGCATTCGGCATCACTGAGATCTGTGGCGGAATTCTCTGACATTCCTACGCAAATATAAGGATGGACGAAAGTCCCTTACCTGGTCCCGCAGCTTTCTTCGCGGTGGGGGGAAGGCGCTTCGGTTCTCCCCTCAAAGTTCTTGGTGGGGGGGAGGCGCCCCGCCCCGCCTGGCCGAAATTCAGGCCGGGGGGGAGGCGCCCCATCCCTCGCCGCCGAAATTCAGGCCAGGGAGGAGCGCCCCGTCTCCCCGGCCGTGAAATAAAAAAAGTAAAAAAAACACACACACACGTGATAGGCTAGGTAACGATTTACGTAGCCTATCACAGCTAGATTTTCAAAGTCAGCCGTGATAGGCTACGTAAATGTTTACGTAGCCTATCACAGGTGACTTTGAAAAAAAAAAAAAGCGCATACACAAATGGCGGCGCCCATGGGCGCTGCCATTTGCATACGCGCTTTTTTTTCCCCCAAAGTCACCTGTGATAGGCTACATAAAGATTTACATAGCCTATCACGGCTGACTTTGAAAATCTAGCCGTGATAGGCTATGTAAATCGTTACGGAGCCTATCACATGTTTTTTTTTCACTTTACTTTACTTTGTAATGGCGGCGGCAACAGCCGGTCGGAAGACCAGCCGCTGCCGCCGCCCCCGCCCCCGCCGAAATGCCGCCGAAACGCTGCTGGGACCTGCCGCTGAGAGGGACATTTGAAGGAGGTAAGTCCCATCCCGGGGGGGTGGCGGGGGGGTGGCGGAGAATTTCACCACCAATTTCGGGGGGCCAAATGCGTTGGCATTCGGCCTCCAGGAGATTCATGGAGAAATTCTCCGCCATCCCTACGCAAATGGCGTCCGCTACGTGGATGCTATTTGCATCCCAGCGGCCAGAAGTCTGCCAGCGGCCGGAGCTGGCCAGCAGCTCCGTAGACTCTCCACGGAGTGGAACCGGCCAGGGCCGGCGAGGATTCCGGGGGGGAGGGACGGATCGCTGCGGACCCAAGGTAAGGGGGTTTCGCACACACCTACGCTCACCTCCTGTTGTACAGCCCAGTTCCTAACAGGCCATGGACTGGTACCGGTCCGTGGCCCTTGGGTTGGGGACCCCTGGTCAAGAAGATGGCATCTTCCATCTGAAACCCTTTTGTGTTACCTTCCGCCTTTTTTCTGATCAAAGAAAACCTGTTCAGGGAGGAAAGATGGAATCGTTTCCCAAGGTCTTTTGACTGGTAGCACTAAGAGCCATCCGTCTAGAAGCACCCTATTCATCAATTCTCAGTCACATATTCCTAGTAGTTAAGATTCAGTGAGCTCACCATTCATTCGGTGGTCTTACCTTATATGCAGAAAACCAACAATAAGAAAGGACTTAGGTCTCTTAACTGGTAGATGGCTTTGCCTGCATGAAGGAACATGGTCAAATGTAACATATTAACCTGCCTACATAACTTGACTACTCACGTAATTATCCATATATAGCTATAGAAATATAGATAGAAATATAGATAGAAATATAGATATAGATACTGATACATAGTTATAGATACATAGATATCAATATAGATATATATGAAATATAAAGCAAGTCATACCTGTAGATATAATTTGTAGGTAAAATCTAACAGTCAATCCTATACATGGCTACTCAGAAGTAAGTCCCATTAAGTTCATTAAGTATCAGATTACAGCCTAAAACATTTAAGTTTGACCCATTCAATAAATATGAATATATAAAATTTTAACTTCATATATATTTATAGAAATATCTATCTATCTATCTATCTATCTATCTATCTATCTATCTACCTACCTACCTACCTACCTACCTAGAGATATATACAGGGGAATTGATTTCTCCCAGGGTCCCCGCCTAGCACCAAACATGCACAGGAGCCCCAGGCAGCGATCATTCTCTCCTCAAGGACAATTTCTTTTCCCGCCAGTACCTAGTGCTTAACCTACCACAAATTAACCACTGCTATCCCACATGGTCTGGTACTTTCAGATGCACTGCCTCCGAACACGGAGCCCCCGTTTAGCTGTCATGGCTAAGCAGACCGGATCTGCGTCAGACACTTCCATTCTAGCCTCTTCATGCAAGAGGATTGGTTCTCTTTAGCGGAGGATGAGTTGCTCACTTCTTCAGCTCAGCTGCCCTTTGTTCCATACATCGAGTTCTTTGGCTGTATTCCCAAACTCTGTCCATATAAGTATCAATGGATGGGGACATGAAGTCACACAGGGGGCCTGTGGAAAAGAAACTTGGGGCATTACTTCTGTGGAAACATGCATATGGGATTGCAATGTTAGTCTGGCTAAAAAAGGATCTTCAACAGAAAAACAAAGATGTTAAACATATGTAAAAATGCCTTGCATGGGTAGAATACTTTGTGGAGTCTGGGAAGTAAGTACCATCCCAAACTACTCTTATTTCTCTCTGCCCCTCCTGGAGGAAGGGAGAGATAAGGTTTCTAAAGGTAAAACTTTAAAAAGGTGATAAGGTAAAATGTAAACACCACCAGCACCACAAGGCTAATTTTCTGTAAGAAATGTTTGGGTCACTGCAAATTCTTCTTAAAAGGTCTCTCCTACGTACACATACACACTATCCTTCTGCTCTTTTCTCTCCTTTGCAAGCTGAGGTACACTGCTTCTGAACACGCAGCTTCTATCTTAGACTTTTTTCCAGAGCAATTGAATGTTGGTCCCTTCACATATAAATGTTTCTTTCTCTCTCTCTGCCCCTTCCCACATTAAAAACAACAACAACAGGAGAGGTATTTCATATCCAAGCCACCTACCATAAAGGTAGATATTTTTCTCTTAGCTTCTCCCCAACCCCTGATTAAATAAAGAAATTTGGCATTAGGTATTACACACACACACACACACACACACCCCAGTAGATAGACCTAGTATGTCTTGTCACAGTGTTTTTCTTTTTTTAGGGGGCATGATAAAAGAAAGTAATTTATCACACACACATACAGAGTGTCTTTCTCAATATTTCACAGTCCTTCCTCCTCTCCCAAAAAAGGGGATTTGGACCTTTTCAAGAGAAAAATGAATGTTGCCCCCCTCCCATTCCAGTTTTATGAAGTCTGGATTCACACACAGACACACACACACACGCGTGAGATTACTGCTTTACATGGTGGAATGCTTTTTTTGCTTTTTTGCTTTTTACTGATGAGCCTTTACAGACTTTAATGTGGCTTATGAGACAGTTTGGCCATCCCACTATACAACAGTCCTTATTTATTTACGTACATGCAATACTGGTTCAGCAGGTGTACATTACATAGGAATTTTCATGATGAATATTTGAGTGATGTTGGCATACTAACATGGGCACAGCTCGGTACTGCATAAAAATGAATACTTTTCTCTTTACAATGGGTCTAATAGTTACAACCAAGTTCAATGGTGCCACCTATTGGTATACTGAGTAAATTAGGTACACGGTGTTAACTTGTCTTTTCAGACAGGAAAAACGGACAGAGGCTTCCTCAACCTGGTACCCTCATGATGTGTTGGACTACAGCTCCCATTACCCCCAGCCAGCATGGCCAATGGCCATGTTGGCTGTGTATGGTGGGTGTTTTAGTCTAACACATCTGGAGGACACCAGGTTGAGGAAGGTGGGATAAAGCACTAGGAAATAATGGAATTTGCGTAGGTTTTAGAGGAAGTGTTTGGTATTCTGGGACCATGTGGAGTGTCAGTATATCAGGTGCTACTTTTCTTGAAGGCAGCTTAAAATAATGCAGTCTCTTCCCTTCAGTTAGCTATAGGAGATGTTGAATTTCAGTTCTGAATAAACAGATGCATGATCTTCTCAAGGAATCCTTTTATTGGTGGTTGGTTTTGAAAATCGTTAGTGTTAAACTCACAGACACTATGAAGTAAGGTCACCAACTTTCTGTCTAAACTATAAGAACATAAGAAGAGCTATGCTGGATCAGACTAGGGTCCATCTAGTCCAGCATTCTGTTCAAACAGTGGCCAATCAGCTGCCCACGGGAAACCCACAAGCGGGGCATGAGTGCAACAGCACCCTCCCAACCATGTTCCCCAGCAACTGGTGTACATAGGCGTTCTGCCACTAATCCTGGAGGTACCATATAGACATCAGGACTAGTAGCCATTGGTAGCCTTCTCCTCCAGGAACGTGTCTTTTAAAGCCATCCAAATTGGTGGACATCTTGTGGTAGTGGATTCCATAGTTTAACTATGGGCTGTGTGAAGAAGTACTTCCTTTTATTTGTCCTGAATCTCCCACCAATCAGCTTCATGGGATGACCCCGGGTTCTAGTATTTCTTTTTATTAATGATAATTTCTTCATAAACTGGATGGAAAGAAGTTGAGGTTTATTTTTTTTAATGAACACGAGAGAAAGCAAAGCATATGAGTTGGTCTTTCCCTAGTCATCAGCACAGTGTGTGGATGCAATTTTAACTGGCCTGTATGTTATAATCATTTTGTGTGATGTGAATCTCTAAGAAAATAGAAAACGCTGTTAATTTTCACCAGTGCTCTGCTTCTGCGATTATTTTCTTTCCGGAAATCCCATTAATTATCTGGTGGTGTTATCAAAATGTTTTGGCTTGCTGTTAAAGCAGATGAAGGGCACACGAATCCTCCAAAAAGGTTCTCCTTAGCAAGCCTGCTGTCATGAATGAGAGCACAGCAGTGCTCTTGTTCTGCTTCCATTCATTTCAATGGAACCCACACGCAGGAAAAGTTTTGTAAGACTTTGCTCAAGATCAATATATATATATGATACAGCCTGTAGACATATTCAGATGTCTCATAGGAGGAGGTCTAGAATCACCCAGCAGGGCTACATATGATCACACAGGAAAGTGGGAAAATCATTATAATTAGCATACATGCACTTTCATGCTGGCTGAAAGAAAAATGGGTTTCACAGTATTGGCAACAATTCTGACAGAGTTTATGTAGCTTATTAGTAAACATGATGTGAAACTGATGCAATACCATGAAATCCTCTTTATCCTGGTTGGTTTTACAACAGTGACAAGATGTACATGATATGTGAAAGCAGGGCAAAACGTCTAAGCTGCCTATTCAAACCCAATAGATTTTTATCAGACAATTAAGTATGCTGTGAGGTCTGTGACATGTGCTAATGAGGCATAAAAGTATTTTACTGCCACCTTTGCATTCTAGGATCTGCAAATATTTTGGCAAGAGAAGTTGGCAGTGAAAACCCTGCCACTATCTGCATAATCATAGAAACACTTATGTAACTAAGACCACTGCTACATGGTGTACATCTGCAAACGCAGACGCACGTGCGCGCGCGCACACACACACACACACACACAGCAGCAGCACCCTTATCTCAAGGCCTCCTACTCATACTTTATACTTACCCCTGGAGTCTCTAATTTAGTGCTCATGGGGACCAATGTGCCCACAGATACTTCTCACCTGCCAGGCTGCCCCTCCTGGTTTTAATTTTACTTTTTAAGATTAGATAGATAGATGATAGATAGATAGATAGACAGACAGACAGACAGACAGACAGACAGACAGACAGATAGATAGAAATATAAACTGGGAGGCTGGCATGCTGCAAAGTGAAGTGCTGCCCTACAGCACTATCTTTATTTGGGTTCCGAAGAGTGGTTTTCTGTTTTGGAGCTCAGCCCCCACCTCTGCCCTGTACTTAGGTTCTTAGGCAAGTTACTTTTTTCCCCTCTCACCTGTTTGCCTTTTGGAAAATGAGTGTTTTGGGACTGGCCATGCCCACCATGCCAGCCATTTTATGAATGGGCAACCCCACCCACAATGGCAGCCATTTTGTGAGAGCACCTATGACACTCTCCCAACATTCTAAATGTGCCAACTGGCCCCAAAAGGTTGGGAGCTCCTGTCTTACCCAGGCTTCACCCCTCTCGCCTTCCACACAGCTGGTTCCTTTCATATCTCATTCCTCTATATCAAGTTACTTAAAGACATTTATTTTCCCAAATATATATAAAACACATCCCAAAAAAGAGGACAAAAGAAGATAAAGATTTCCATACTAACTGCATTCACCCTTTTTTATAGATAGATGCAGATTTAGAAATAATTATTATAATTTAAATAGAAATACAGTACATCTCACCCTAGTGGCAAAGACTACCTAGTCTAGACTAGACTACCTAGTGGTAAAGACACAGGCGACCTGTGCACCTGTCCAGTCTGCTGTCCAGGTGCTGTTATAGGCTACTTCAAGATCCCTGTTGCTCTCCCTTGTTATAGTTCTTTACCTTTAAATCCCACTTGGACTGGAGTAGAGATATATGACAATTTTGTTTTGGTTAGTTAACCATCAGTATTGTATGTATGTATGTATGTATGTATGTATGTATGTATTTAAAACATTTGTATCCTGCCCCATATCATTAAGATCTCAGGGTGGCGTAGAGATAAAATCAATTTAAACAGTATAAAACAATACATAATTTAAACAGCTAAAAACATATTAAAGCATTAAACAAGCTAATACCAATTAAAATCTAAAACAATAAAACTGTTAAAATAGTGTGCTACTTTAGGGAATGCATTTAGCCCTCAAAGGCTTTGGTAAAAAGCCATGTTTGTACTTGGAGCTGAAATGAGACCAATGTCTGCAACAATGAGGCCTCCAAGGGGAGGGCATTTCACAACTGGGGTGCCACAGCGAAGAAGGCCCTCTCCCATGTCCCACCATCATGTATGTCTCGCACTGGTGAGACACAGAGGAGGGCCCCTCCAACAGATCTCAGTCCTTATGCAGGCATATATAGGGTCCCAAGTCGTTTAGGGCTTTAAATGTCATCACCAAAAGCTTGACTTCTGACCAGAAGTGTATTGGCAGCCAGTGCCATCCCTTTAAAACTTGTGTTACATGATTTTTATAAGATGTTCCAGTCAGCAGTCTAGCTGCTGCATTTTGCACTAGCTGCAATTTCTGAGTGGTCTTCAAGGGCAGCCCCACATAAAGTAGTCTAATTGGGAAGTTACCAGCGCAAGTACTACCATGGCTAGGTTATCCCTGTCCAGGAAAGGCCGTAGCTGGTGGATCAACTGAAGCTGGCCCCAAGTACTCTGGGGCACGGAGTCCACCTGGGGATCCAGTGACAGAGATGGATCTAGGAGTACTCCCAAGCTATGCACTTGCTCTTTCAGGGGGAGTGCAACTGCATCCAGGACAGGTCACTTACCCAATTCCCGGACTCGGGAACCACCCATCCACAGAGCTTCTGTCTTGTCAGGATTTAGCTTCCGTTTATTGGTCCTCATCCAGCCCATTACAGCCTCCAGGCACTGGTCCAGCACCTTCACCGCCTCAGCCTACTCCAATGACAGGGAGAAATAGAGCTGAGTATCATCAGTGTACTGGTGACACCCCACACCAAAACTCGTAATGACCTCACCCAACAGCTTCATATAGATAGGGGGATAGAATAGAACCCTGTGGCACCCCACAGCTTAATAGCCATGGGGTAGAAGAGGAATCCCCCAACACCAGTCTCTGGAATCGGCCCTGCAGGTAGGAGCAGAACCACTGTAGCACAGTGCCCCCAACTCCTATCCCACAGAGCTGATCCAGTAAGCCACCATGATCAATGGTGTCAAAAGCTGCTGAGAAATTAGGGATGTACGAAAGTCACTTACCTTTCCACGGATTATCTTCATGGGGGGGGAGGCGTTCCATCCCTCCCCCCAGAATCCTTGACGGGGGGGGAGGCGATCCGTTCCTCCCCCCCGGAATCCTCCACGCCCGGCTGTGCTCCGTGGCAGCTCCGCGGAGCAGCCGGCCAGACCCAGGCCAGAGCCGTCCACAGCCGGATTTCCGGCCGTGGAGGGCTCTGAGTAAAAAAACAAAAAACCGCGTACGCAAATGGCGCCATTTGCGTTCCTTATTTTTGGCTGTCTTAGTCTACGTAAATATTTACGTAGACTATGACGGTGAAAATAAAGGGGAACGCAAATAGTGTAGCAGGTGATATTTGCGTCCTTTTTTGATTCACCGTTTTAGCCTACGTAAATATTGTTTTTTTTTAACCCAGCCGTGATAGGCTACGTAAGTCTTTACGTAGCCTATCACGTCTATGGGGGGGGAGAAAGAAAAACGACAAGACTGCAAATGGCGGCGGCGGAAGCTGGTCGGAAGACCAGCCACCGCAGCCACCACCGCCGAAGCCGCCGCTAACCGGAAGATCCGCCCCAGGTAAGTCTCGTCCCAGGGGGGATCCGCGGGGGGGGCGGGGGGCAGGCCATTCCGCCACAGATTTCGGGGGGCTGAATGCACTGGCATTCGGCCTCACTGAGATCTGTGGCGGAATTCTCTGACATCCCTATGAAAAATCCAGGAAGATCAACAGAGTAGCATTCCCCCTGTCTTTCACTTGCCCCGTTCACACCCCCAACCATGAGTGTGTTTTTCAGGCAAAGCTTGTGTATTCCTGAGCTTGCAATTGCATTCGCAAAATAGATTCAGTAGGAGAATACGCATTTGTGGTGGGGAGGGGGATGCATTTTCACGCTTTATCCAATGTTTGGGGGGAGTACACATTTGGGTGCACCCTTTTTAAATAATGTGCACCTACATGTGCACTTTCCCCCTTCGAACTACAAAAAGCTTGCATTCAGGAATGGGAACGAGGTAGACCACGCTTCAAGGTAGAACTCAGAGAACTATGACGAGTTCAAGTCTCGCTGATTCTTCCCTCCCTAGAATAGAGAGCTCTTCACATAGACGTCAGTCCTCTGTAAAATTGGATACATGGTTACCCTACTTCTAAACATGGAGAGAGTTGGGTGTGTGTTTTTAAGGAGTCAGATGAAGACTCAGCATGAGGCAAAGCAACCTCTATTACCATAAGTTGCTGCCCTTTGCTGAGACTGCACACTCTCCGCTTCTCTTGATACTCCCAGAATTAATGACTAGAGGGCCCTGCACAAGTATATTACATATGCACATTTGAATTTTTATATGAGGTCCATGGTCACTTCGGGGACCTGCGGAGCAAGAGGTTAGGATTTATTGCTGAAGATAGGAAGCGCTCCAAGCCCCTCCAGAAATGAAATGTTTGAAACTGTTCAGTCAGCTGAAATCAACTCACCATAGCACCCCTCCCAACATAACCTCTGAAAAGGAGGATGGCTGTTTAATTGGGACTTCGAAGGATGTTACAGCCTAACTGTGTGCAACTAACTTGTCAAGCTTTTTGAAACATGAATAACTTTAAAAAAAAAACCATGGAGTTATGTGTGTTGTGAATTTTAAGTACCAATAAACTGATTTGTCTCCACAGGGAAAATCAGCACCTACAGATCCTGCACATTTTTTTTTTTTAATTTCCTCAAACTTAAAGACACTGTGGCGGAACATACTATCTGATTACTCTTTTCTGTAAGTAGTAGCAGTTTTTAATTATGTAGCCAAAGCTATATAGCTGTTTATTTAAGAGCATTAAGGTACTCTTAAATAATGCATATTTAGACAGAAAAAAAGGCCTACAACTCCCAGCATGCCCCAGCATGGCTGGCTAGGGCATGCTGTGAGCTGTAGGATTTTTTTTCTGTCTAACCATGCATAGGATTGCACCCTTAGAGTATGGAGACATGCTGTATCCTACCCTTCGAACTCTTAAGTTGTAAACCTGTACCCACTTACCTGTGAGTAAGCCCCATTGACCTCAATAGAACTTACTTCTGAATAGACATGTATAAGTCCTGTTAAAGCATGGGTGGGAAATAGGTGGCCCTTCAGATGTTGTTGGACCACAACTCCCATCAGCCCTAGCCAGCCTAGTCAGTGGTGAGGCATGATGGGAGTTGCGGCCCAACAACATAGCTATACGTTTCTCATGCAGAAACAAAGGATCCTACTGGTGAACCTACTGACAGAGGGCCACAGATTTATGGGGAGGCAAGCACTTGACATGACTATGCTGACTGGAATTATGTTTCCTACCCAGTAATTTATCAGTTATGCTAAGCTTGAAAAACAAAGGTAGTTTTCTTTTCTTTTAAAAGGTGGATCAAAAGAATAGGCAGGGACTCATTACTTTAGTAACGTCATCAACACCAGTCAAATAGCTGTCTCCTTTTTCTTCGCCGTTGGCACACATACTTAGTACACAGGCTATTTCAATTGTTTAGAGTCACTGGCTGCATTCAAGCATAATGTTAAATTGTGATCTAGAATTATGTGAACGAGCCTTGGGCTTGTGAGATTCCCCTTCCCCTCTTCTCTTCCAGCACAATCACAAGGGAAGATCGGAACTGTGGTTTGTTTTTATGTCTGAACTTGAACAAACTATGATTATTGGTCTTAAATATGGTTCAGGGAAGTGTTCGAATCATGGCTTGTTTCCTTAAATCATAATGAAGATTAGCCATAGTTCTGGGTTTGGACATAACAAGAAACCATAGTTAACTGAAAATGGAAGTGAATGGTGCCAGTCTCCTCATAACTGTTCCAGGGGAAATAGGAGCAGGGAGCACATGAGCCCAAATCTCATTCATGTAACACTAAATAATTTAGTGTTATATCTGAACCAAATGGATAGAACCAGTGGACAGAACCAGTGGTGTGATAAACAAATATAGGTGCTTCTGAGAGAGATTCACTTGTAGTCTGGAACATAATACCCACATATTGTTCCTGTGGGCATAAGTAGGAAAATTCAAGCTCTTCCTGACAAATGTTGCATTTTAAGGGCCATGAAACACCTTCCAGTGGGATCTCAGTGAAATTACACATAGTACTTAAATGTATGTCTACATATTTGCAGGTATGAGTGTGCTAGACCTGGCCAGCAGGGAGTGCTCTGTAAAAAGAAATTCACAATTTAAAAAAATGTGATGGCAAAATGCTAGTCAGAATATAGATGGCGTTAAATGGTAGAATCACTTCTGCCACTGGAGTGTGCTGTTCTTCCATGTGTGCAATATAAAGTTAACTTCTGGGTTCCAGTCAACTGACCCAACCCTGGTTTATTTTTTTAGCCCTGTGCTAATGAGCCGATCTACATTGCGCCCGCCATTGCAATGAATTCGGTGTCCCGTCGGGTTAAACGCTCTCACATTAAAACGTGATTATTCACAATCACCCATTTTCCCCGTTGTAGTGCTTCATTGAATGCGCAAGCTCGGTTCACACTCGAGCGCTGTGCTGTTTTCCTGCTGTTTTCCTGCACGCGCTTGTCTGATCTCGGATGCTAAGCAGGGACGGCCCCAGTCAGTAGTTGGATGGGCGACCACCTGGGAATCAGGCTTCCTGCACTGAACAGGGGGTTATTGTATCCCTTCAAATGAGACTAAGTTTACCCCCTCCTGTTCCCCGCTGTGGATTTTTTTTTTAAATTAAGGCATTATCCTCGCAGAATCGGGGCTTCTCCGCGATGTTTTTTTTTCTAATTGAGGCATGATCTTCAAAGCATCGAAATTGTGTTTTTTTCTTCCCTCCTTCATTATAATCCTCTTTGCTAAGAACTCTACACCGCTCCAGAACCGAGCCATCGGTCACTGCTGTGGCATAGAAAAGTCCGCACAAATAATTCATATTTGCTGCAACCTTTTCTTGGCACCTCGTGCACCACGGAAGGAAAGGAAAGAATGTCCCCGAAGGCAGAACAATGTTCTGAGTGGGGAAACTATTCTTCTAAAATATTTATGGCTATGAAAAAGAGAAAATAAAAGTATGTCCTTCCCAGTTCACACTGCAAGACTAATTATTTTCATATTAACATACTGAATTGTCAGAAATGTTGCTCAGAGAAGCTCTGTCTGTAGTTAAATTAACAATGCATGGAATGATGCTAATTAGTGGAAAGAGATCTAAAGGCTGTCGAATGGCAACTCTGCACACTACAATTACTGTGGTAAACACTAGTGTTTCCTGTAGGGATGTATGAGAATTTCATTTCAGTTTGCAATCTCTCAAATACATCCTGTTCACAAACTTGAATGTAAATGTGAATGGGAGTGCATGTTCTCCATAAATGTTAGCAATTTCCCAAACTCTCATTAGCATTTGAAAAAAGTGCACTTTTAAAAATGTGCACTTATAGAAATGTGCACTCTAAAAATGCACAGTTTTTAAAATTGGCATTTTCGTGCTTTATTCAATGGAGGAAAAAGTGCACTTTTGAAAAATGCACACAGAGATGCACACTTTTCCCCTTCAAAATGTGCACTTTTCCTGTTCGAACAAACTGAAAAAACAGTTTGCAAATGAGGACAGGAGCTTGCTGAACTAAGCTTTGATGTGAAGTTTGGAGACTTTTGGTGAGCTCAAGCATAATTGGTTCTCCCATCCACAGTTTCCTGAAGCAAGTATGTGTCAAGTGTGGATGTAGCATATATGTACATGCATCTAGAAACACCTGTGTCAATGCATCTGGGAATGATGGGGTTTTTATTAAATATGAAAACAGACTGTTGACTGGAACGAGGCATTCTGATCGAGAGCAGTTATGGCTTGCCTGATGTGGCTACCAATTTGTTTCCAAACCCAATTCAGTGTGCTGGTCTTGACTAGGGATGGCGGAGAATTCCGCCACGGATTTCAGTGAGGCCGAATGCACTGGCATTCGGCCCCCCGAAACCCGTGGCGGAATGGCCTCCCATCCCCCGCCACCCCGCGGAATCCCCTTGGGATGAAAATTACCTGGGGCAGATGCTCCGGCAGCGGCAGCTGGTCTCTCAGCTGGCTGCTGCAGCCACCATTTGCATCCTGCCAGGCTGCCATGATAGGCTACGTAAATACTTATGTAGCCTATCACGGCAGCCTGGCAGGACGCAAATGGCAGCCGCTACGACAGCCACCATTTGTGGCTGCAGCAGCCCGGCCATGGCTGGAACTCCGGCTGCGGATGGCCCTGGCCAGCGGCTCTGCGGAGCCGCCACGAAGCGGAGCCAGCCAGGGAGGATTCCGGGGGGAGGGATGGAGCACCTACCCCCCACCGTGGATCCCCCACTGCGGAGCCAGGTAAGGGATTCTTACATCCCTAGTCTTGACTTATAAAGCCTTGCATGGCTTGGGATCCCAGTACCTCAAGGGCAGCCTGTTCCCATACAGACCTGCCCGGATTCTGAATTCAATATCTAAGGTCCTTCTGTGTGTGTGGTGGTGATATAAGACAATGGGCATTTTCTATGAGATGCTCTCCTCAGGGAAGCTTGCCTGGCACCAACTCTGGCATAATTTTAGGGATGGCGGACAAATCCGCCACGGACTCCAATGAGACCGGATTTTTTGGAATCCGGCACTCCAGAGTCTGTGGCTGAATGGACTACTCCCACTGCCACCCCACGAAATCCCCCCAGGATGGAACCTACCTGGCGGCGGCTGGTCCAGGTCGCCATCTTTGTTCTGCAGCCATCCCCTGCTGGTCTGCAGAACAAAATGGCATCCGGCATAGGGGACACCATTTGCGTCCCTGCCATTGGCCGTAATTGACTACATAAATATTTCCGTAGCCTATCACGGCAAAAAGCAGGGATGCAAATGGCGTAGCAGACGTCATTTGTGTCTCTGCCATTGGCCGTGATTGGCTACATAAATATTCACGTAGCCAATCACAGCCAACAGCAGGGACGCAAATGGCATCCCCTACACCAGATGCCATTTTGTTCCACAGAACAGCAGCGGATGGCTGCAGAACGAAGACGGCGACCCGGACAAGCCATTTTGTTCCATAGACCAGTAGCGGATGGCTGCGGAATGAAGATGGCGACCCAGACCAGCCAATCATGGCCAACAGCAGGGAAACAAATGGCGTCCACTACACCATTTGCATCCCTGCTCTTTGCCGTGATAGGCTACATAAATATTTATGTAGCCAATCACGGCCAACGGCAGGGACGCAAATGGCATCCCCTACACCAGATGCCATTTACATCTGCAGACCGGCTGCAGCCGGAAGTCCAGCTGCGGCCGGAGCCGGCCGGTGGCTCCACAGACTCCCCATGGTGCGGAGCCGGCCAGGGAGGATTCTAGGGGGAGGATCGGATCGCCTCCCCCCGCCTATAGACCCCCCCACGGATCCCAGGTAAGGGGATCCGTACATCCCTACATAATTTCAGCACCAGGCAAAGGTATTTCTCTTCTCCAAGGCATTTAAGTAGGGATGGGTGAGAAGTTTGGTTTTGATGAGAATTTACACAAACTTGCAAAGTTCTCCATATTGGAGACAAAACAAAGTTGAGATTAAAAAAAAAAAAAATCAGTGTGGGAGAAAACAAAACGGACAGATTCATCCATAAGGCCCGGGGCTATGAGTACTTTGCTCTTAAGAATCTGGGTTTGTTGTTGTTGTTGTTCAGTCATTCAGTCATGTCTGACTCTTCGTGACCCCGTAGACCATAGCACGCCAGGCCTTCCTGTCCTGCGCTCTCTCCCGGAGTCTGGGTTTGAATCCCTATCAAAAAAGGAACAGCTGCACCAATTTGAATTCCCAATGAATTTTCACACTGGTCTTTGTCAAAGGAAAGAGGGAATCCTCCAGAAAGATCTCCAAGAGTTTTTCCCTTAATAAAGATCAGTGTCAAAACGTGTTGGGAATTCAACTGGTGCAGATGTTCCTTTTTTATTTTGGTTTCTAGCCTTGCAACTGTTTTTTTCCCCCTTCTGATGCCTATTGGTACTGTTGTTTGAATCCCTGCGCATTCAACCATGTAAGTGCTGAATCAGGGTTATCACCTCTTTTTTCTGAGAGGTTCTTCATCTTTGCAATCCTCTCCATGCTAGGAATAGCTGTACCTAGTGAATTTGGCTGGTGCAGATGGATAAGAATGTCATTTCATTTAATTTTTTATAAGAACTCACCAAACTTCGCAAAGTTTGTATTCAGGAGAGAAAGAGCTTGAGATTTCACCCTTGTTTTAAGAATCTGGCTTTGGTAGTTATTTCTGTTGTTCATTCCTATTGGGGCACGGTGGTGGTTTTAGGTGATTGTTAGAATTATAGAATAGTAGGGTTGGAAGGACCCTACAAGACCACCGAGTCCAATCTCCTGCACAATGTAGGAATCCAAGTCAAAGCATCTCTGACAAGTGGCTGTCCAGCCTCATCTTGAATGCCTCCAGTGTGGGAGAGCCCACTACCCCCCTAGGGAATTGGTTCCATTGTCATATTGCTCTAACAGTCAGCCATTTTTTCCTGATGTTCAGCCAGAATCTGGCTTCCTGTAACTTGAGCCCATTGTTCCATGTCCTGCATTCTGGGATGATCAAGAAGAGATCCTGGCCTTCCTCTCTGTGACAACCTTTCAAGTACTTGAAGATCGCTATCATATCTCCCCTCAGTCTTCTCTTCTCAGGCTAAACATGCCTAGTTCTTTCAGTCTCTCCTCATAGGGCTTTGTTTCCAGTCCCCTAATCATCTTTGCCTCTGAACCCTCTCCACTTTGTCTGCATCCTTCTTAAAGTGTGCTGTCCAGAACTGAACACAGTACTCCAGATGAGGCCTAACCAGTGCTGAGTAGACGGGAACTAGTACTTCACAGTATTTAGAAGCTATACTTCTATGAATGCAGCCCAAAATATCATTGGCCTTTTTTGCAGCCACATCACATTGTTGGTTCATATTCAACTTGTGATCTAGAACAAGTTCAAGATCCTTCTCGCCAGTAGTATTGTTGAGCCAAGTATTGCCCATCTTCTAACTGTTCCTAGGTGCAGAACTTGGCATTTACCCCTATTAAATGTCATTCTGTTGTTTTCTGCCCAGCACTCCAGCCTATCAAGATCACTTTGAATTTTGTTTCTGTCTTCCAGGTAGGGATGGCGGAGAATTCTGCCATGGATTCCAGTGAGGCTGGATTCTGTAGAATCCGGCTCCCCAGAATCCATGGCGGAATGGCCTCCTGCCCCCTCACCCCCCCCCCGCGGAATCCCCCGCACTTACCTGCGGCACTTACCTGCAGCAGATGCAGCGGCGGCTCTGGCGGCAGCGGATTCGGCAGCGGATTCGGCAGCAGGTGCAGCAGCGGATGCAGGTGCGGTAGCAGGTGCAGCGGCAGCGGGTCCGTGCCTCCCCCTAGAGTCCTGCCTGGCCAGCTCTGCTCCACGGGGATTCCCCAAAGCCACCAGCCAGCTCCGCCCGCAGCCGGACATCCGGCCGCTGGGCAGCAGGAACGCAAATGGCGTCCTGGGGGGAGGGATGGTGGTTGCGGCGGCAGCAGGTGCGGCAGTGGCGCGGGGGATGCAGCGGCAGCGGGTGCGGTGGCTGGTGCGGGGGGTGCGGCAGTGGGTGTTGTGGCGGCGCGGGGGTGTGGCGGCGGGTGCAGCAGCAGCAGGTGCGGCGGCTGCTGGTCTCCTGGCCGGCCGCAGCCAGGTGCAGCATACGCCTACATAAATATTTACATAGGCTAGAACAGCGAAAAATAGCAAATGCAAATGGCGGCCGCCGTAGCCGCCACCATTTGCGGATGCGTTTTTTTGTTTGCTTTGCCGTGATAGGCTACGTAAATATTTATGTAGCCTATCACGGTTCAATACAGGGACGCAAACGGCGGTGGCTACAGCTTTCGCCATTTGCGTCCCTGCTGCCCAGTGGCCGGATGTCCGGCTGCGGGCGGAGCCAGCCAGCGGCTCCATGGAATCCCCGCAGAGCGGAGCCCGCTGGGCAGGACTCTGGGGGGAGGGATGGAGCGCCTCCCCCCCATCGAGGATTCCGCGGGGAGGGATGGAGTGCCTCCCCCCCCACTGCGAAGCGGATCCGCTAAATGGTAAGTGACTTTCGTACATCCCTACTTCCAGGGTATTAGCTATCCCACCCAATTTTGTGTCATCTACAGATTTGATCAGCATTCCCTGCACCTCCTCATCCAAGTTATTAATAAAAATGTTGAAGAGCACTGGGCCCAGGACTAAGCCCTGCAGTACCCCGCTAATTACTTCTCCCCAGTTTGAGAAGATCCCATTAATAAGCTCTCTTTGAGTCCGATTCTGTATCCAACTGTGGATCCAGGTGATCGTTGTTTCATCTAGCCCACTTTTAGATAGTCTGCTAATCAGGATATCATGGGGCACTTCGTCAAAAGCTTTGATGAAGTCAAGTTATATTAAGTCCACAGCATTCCCACAGTCCACAAGGGAGGTTAGCTGATCAAAAAATGAGATCAGATTCACTTTCGGTCGGAGCCAATGTTGCCCTTGCAGGATTCCGCGGAGCCTCCACAGGATGCTATCTCAAAAAGCTTTTTAAAAGGTTGAAAAACTTTTTCATCTCTCCCCTGGAATGAAAAGGGGAGGCAGGAGGAAGTCTGGATGAAGGTTGGGAACAATAGCTCTCTCTGTGTAGTTGCAGGGGGGCTGGACTACGGGGCTAATCTGCCAGAGCTTAATCATCGCTCAAAGCTGTTTTGAACCTCCTATTTAATTAGGAGAAATTAGGGCTGACATGCTCCATTGTAGTTTATGGATTAAGAAACACCAACAATATTTGAGAAATGGATTAAGAAATATCAATATTATTTGAGGTTTTGTTTTGAAGATTTGTTTGAAGAGAGGGATGACTACAGCAAGTTGAAAAAAAGGATCTCCGCCTACCCCCCACACACCTCCCTTGGCAAAGGCTCCGAGAAGCGAAAATACAGAGGAGTTACTTGCTCTGATAAAAACTTTGTCCTTGCAATTTGCTGAACAGGCTAAGAGGCTGGATACAATCCAAAATTCCATCACTGCCCTGCAAGGGGCTGTGGATTTAATCAACACTTCTTGGCAAAAAAATGGAGGCAAAGGTTAACGAGCTGCAAGATTGGGTGGCAGGGAATGAGACTACGTCACAAGCTTTTTTCAACAATTTTTCTGTTAGAATTTCTCAACTGGAGGCTTTTGCACACAGAACAAATGTACATATCATTGGTATTAAAGATTTACCTACTGATGTAAATTTGTCTACCTTTGTAGATAAGTTCCTGCATGAGATACTGTGCCATCTGATTATTCATTTCATATTGAGCAGGCATTCTGTGTGTCAAATGCCAAAGGGACTGGTTATACAATTATAGTCCAATTGCAAGAATCTCCACAAAAAATTATATCCTGCGTTTGGCAAGAAAGGGTGGAAACCTTTTTTGGAAACAAGATAAAGTTATGCTATTTCCAGATTACACCAAAGAAGTTGCTGAAAGAAGGCAATTTACCAAGGTAAAAAATATGGCAAAACAAATGAACTTAGAATATCACTTAAAATATCCTACTACGTTTGCATTTTTTCTAGAGGCCAGATGAAGACGTTTCTAAATCATGAAATGGCGGAGGCGTGGCTAAATAGAAAATCGCGTGAGATTTCTGTTCCAGCACCATGAACTGGAATCTACAAATGTGTTTTGCTAACTGGCTATGTTTAGTCGGGAAGATTCAGGCAAGACAGAGATTGGGGGTTTTTTTCTTCCCTCATTTTTTTTTCTCTTTCTCTCTTTTCTTTAAATCCCTTCTTTTTAAAATGGATATGGTATACTGTACTTAAATTTACTGTCTGAGGGTGTATAGAAATGTACACACACATTTATATATCTAATACAAAATATATTAGTGATTGTTGTGAGGTAGATTTTAAGCTTTATTATTATATAATATTATAACATTTATTAGTGATTTGTTGTTGTTGTTATTATTTATCCTTTCATTATCGGTTAGTAAGATTTTTGGCTGGTTAAATTGTTAAGTTTTACTATTATATGTTAGCTGAAGGGCAATATATGGTTACTGGAAATGAATTGTAGGCCTGCTTCCTTGCTATAAGATTGATGATATGATATTGAAATATAAGGTTGATTATTTATGCTGTATTGAATTGTAATATTGCCAATGTTATAGGTATAATTTTTACATAGAATGGGATTTAAAGTTTCTGTGTAATGGAGTTTAAATTTAATCCTTTTGAATAACTTTCTATATTTTTTCATGTTTTTTTTCTTCCTTCGTCTGTTTTCTTCTTCTTTTTTGTCTTTCGTTATTGCTGTGACCTCTTAAGAATACTGTATTGTTGGGGAAATGTAGTTATTGATTAGGTTGTTGGTATTGTTTATTTCATTTATAAAGATAAAAAATAGAATAAAAAGTATTTTTAAAAAAATGAGATCAGATTCATCTGGCAGGATTTGTTCTTGACAAATCCAAGTTAGCTTCGAGTAATCGCTGCATTGTTTTCAAGGTGGTTACAGACTGATTGCTTTATAATCTGCTCCAGAATTTTCCCAGGGTTTGATGTCAGACTGACTGTTCTGTAGTTCCCAGGTTCCTCCTTTTTGCCTTTTTTGAAGATAGGGACAACATTAGCCCTCCTCCAATCTGGCACTTCACCCATCCTCCATGATTTCTCAAAGAGAATAGACAGAACTGACAGAGAATAGATAGATCTTCTGCCAGGTCCTTTATTACTCTAGGATACAGTTCATCAGGTCCTGGAGATTTGAACTCATTCAAAGTAATTAGGTGTTCCTTGACCATATGCCTATCAATCTCAAGCTGCAATGCTGCCCCTTCAGCCTGTATTTCGCCTTTGTCATCTCTTACCATTTTGCCATCCTTATTTAGTAGTTGAACCACCATTTCTTTCCTCTGCCTTTTACTATGCACATATCTGAAGAAAGCCTTTTTGTTGCTTTTAGCATCCCTCGCCAACCTCAGGTCATTCTCAGCTTTACTGCTTTAGCCTTCCAGACGCCATCCACTTCCTATATGTGTGCTTTTTTGTTTTCAGGTCATGTCTAAGCTTTTTGTGAAGCCACATTGGCTTCTTCTGTTGTCTTCCACCTTTTCTTCTTGTTGGAATGGTTTGTAATTGTGCCTTGAGAATTTCCTTTTTTTAAAATTCCCATCCATCTTGGATTCCTTTTCTCATTAGAGTCACTTGCCATGGGACCTTACTTATCATTGTTCTGAGCTTATTAAAATCAGCTTTCCTAAAATCCAGGGTACATGTTTGGCTGCACTCGGCTTTTGCTTCCTTTCGAACCAAGAACTAACATGGTCACTTTCCCGCAGAGTTCCCCTAACTGCTACTTGATCCACTAAGTCATCTCAGTTGGTTAGGATCAAGTCAAGGATGGCTGATCCTCTAGTTCCTTCCTCTACTTTCTGTAAGAGGAAGTTATCAGCAACACAAGTCAGGAATTCTTGGAGGGGCCATGTTTTGCAGAATTTGCCATTTTGGGGGCACAATCCTATCCAGATAGGCGGCCGCCTCCAAACCCGGAGGTGACCACCTATCCAAAGCAGGGCAGGAGAAGCATGGAGGGGATTGTTCCCTCTGTGCTTCTCCTGCCCTGCATTTTTGGCTAGACAGCCAATTGCAGCTGTCTAGTTGTGGGAGGACAGAGCAGGGAAGGATGCTGCTGTATCCTATATGACACATCCTATAGGATGTGTCATATAGGCATTTCCGCCCTCCCCACCCCGGAATGCCCCCAAGCCATGCCCCCTTTCAGCCCCTCCACATTCCTCTTGCAAGCATGGAGGATGGGGCTCTTCCATGCTGCCTCTGAGGCAGTGTGGAAGTGCGGGGAGATCGGTTCTCCAGGAACCAACCTCGGACCACAGGCTCCAAGGTCGGTTCCCAGAAAACCAGACATGCTATGGCCATCTAGCCACAGTCTAGCGGCCATTATTATTATTATTATTATTATTTATATCCCGCCTTTTTGCCCAATACTGGGACTCAAGGCGGCCTTACAATGTTAAAACGGCTACAATTAAAACCTATAAATAGAAATATAACTGTACAAAAGTTGAAGATATAATTAAATCATCAATATTAAAATTGTAAAAATATTAAAACATTGAAAGACAACCAGAACAACAAAAATAGTATCCATACGTCACATTTTCCCAGGTCCAGACTAGTTATCCCCAAAGGCCTGCTGGAACAAAAAAGTTTTTGCATGTCTACGAAAACATATCAAGGAGGGTGCCACTCTCGCCTCCCTGGGAAGGGAGTTCAGAGCCTTGGGGCAGCCACCAAGAGGGCCCTTTCCCGCATTCCCACCAGGCATGCCTGTGATGATGGCGGGATGGCGAGAAGGTCTCAGGGCACAAGTAGGCTTATAGGGGAGAATATGGTATTTCAGATAACCTGGACCCAAGCCGTATAGGGCTTTATAGGACATGATCAGCACTTTGAATTGTGCCCGGAAACAGACCAGGAGCCAGTGAAGCTGTTTTTAACAAGGGAGTTGTATGCTCCCTGTAACCAGCCCCAATCAGCAGTCTGGCCACAGTTCTTTGAACCAGCTGAAGTTTCCGAACACTTTTCTGAGGCAGCCCCACATTGAGTGTGTTACAGTAATCCAAATGGGATGTAACTAAGGCATGTGTCACTGTGGCCAAGTCAGACATCTCAAGGAATGGGCGCAGCTGGCGCACTAGCTTTAGCTGTGCAAATGCACTCCTGGCCACCGCTGAGACCTGGGCATCCAGGCTCAGGGCTGAATCCAGAAGGACACCCAAGCTGCGAACCTGTGTCTTCAGCGGGAGTGTAACCCCATCCAGCACAAGCTGTATCCCTATTCCCTGATCTACCTTTCGACTGACCAGGAGCACCTCTGTCTTGTCTGGATTAAGCTTCAATTTGTTTGCCCTCATCCAGTCCATTACTGCCGACAGACACCGGTTCAGAACCCCAACAGCTTCCTTGGAATTAGATGGAAAGGAAAAGTAGAGTTGGGTGTCATCAGCGTACTGGTGACACCAGACCCCAAAACTCCGGACAACCTCCCCCAGTGGTTTCATGTATATGTTAAATAGCATGGGGGACAAAACAGAACCCTGAGGGACCCCACAAGCCAATGGCCAGGGAGTTGAACAGGAGTCCCCCTGCACCACCTTCTGGGTCCGTCCCTCCAAGAAGGAATGGAGCCACTGTAAAACAGTGCCTCCAAGTCCCATCCCAGCAAGGAGGCCCAGAAGGATACCATGGTCGATGGTATCGAAAGCTGCTGAGAGGTCCAGTAGAACCAACAGGGACACACTCCCCCTGTCTAGTTCCCAGCATAGGTCATCCACCAAGGCGACCAAAGTTATTTCTGTCCCATAACCGGGTCTGAAGCCAGATTGAAATGGATCTAGATAATCTGTCTCATCCAGGAATCTCCAGAGTTGGGAGGCCACCACGCACTTCAATATCTTGCCCAGAAATGGAATATTGGAGACTGGCCGATAATTATCCAATATAGTGGGGTTCAAGGAGAGCTTTTTTAACAAAGGTCTCACCACCGCCTCCTTCAAGAAGGCTGGAATTCTGCCTTGCCTAAGGGAAGCATTAACCACTCCCCTTACCCACTTGGCCAGTCCACCTCTGGCTGCTTTTATGAGCCAGGAAAGGCAAGGATCTAGAACACACGTGGTAGCCCTCACCTCTCCAAGGATCCTGTCCACACCCTCAGGCTGTACAAATTGAAAAGTATCCAACAACACTGGACAAGCAGGGGCCAAAGTTACATCCACCGGGTCTGTGGCAACTATAGTGTCCAAGTCAGAGCGGATCCGAGCAATTTTGTCTGCAAAGTGCTGAGCAAATTGTTCACAGCGGGCTGTCGAGGGGTTTAAATTATCCTCTTGCGGGCTAGCATGTAAAAGACTCCTAACCGCTCGAAACAGCTCCACTGGATGGCTCTTTGCAAACACAATAGTGGCAGAATAAAATATTTTCTTTGCTGCCTGTATTGCCACAGAGTAGGCCTTTAAATAGGCTCTAGCCCGTGTTCGATCAGATTCACTCCGAGTTTTCTGCCAAAGTCGCTCCAGTCGTCTTCTCACTCGTTTCATCACTGCAAGCTCCCTAGAAAACCAGGGTGCTGGTGCAGCTCCACTTTGTGAGAGAGGATGCTCAGGAGTGATTGTGTCCATGGCCTGGGTCATTTCTCCATTCCAGAGATCGGCCAGGGCTTCAACAGAATCACCTGCCGAGTAGGGATGGCGGAGAATTTCTCCCTGAAACTTCGGGGGGCCGAGCGCCAACGTGTTCGGCCCCCCGAACAAGTTTCGGGGAGAAATCCTCCGCACCCCCCCCCCGCACCCCGCACCCTCCCCCCGGGACGGGACTTACCTTCCCTGAATGTCCCTCCCGGCGGCGGGTCCGGCTGGCGGTTCGTCGGGTGTTCAAGCGGGGCGGGAGCGGCAGCCGGTCTTTCAACCGGCTGCCGCCCCCACCATTGCAATAAAAGAAAGAGGGAAAAAAAGTCCCCTGATAGGCTACGTGACGATTCACGTAGCCTATCACGGCTAGATTTGCAAAGTCAGCCGTGATAGGCTACGTCAATCGTCACGTAGCCTATCACGGGTGACTTAAAAAAAAAAAGAAAAAAAGTGTGTACGGATAATGGCGGCCCCCATAGGGAGCCGCCATTCCCGTTCCTTATTTGGTCGCTGTGGTCTACATAAATGTTTACATAGACTACGGCGAAAATAAGGGCAATGCTATTTGCGTTGCCCTTATTTTCGCCGTAGTCTACATAAACATTTACGTAGACTACAGCAACTAAATAAGGAACGCGAATGGCGGCTCCCTATGGGGGCCGCCATTCGCATACGCGCTTTTTTTTTTTTTTAAAGTCACCTGTGATAGGCTACGTGACGATTCACGTAGCCTATCACGGCTGACTTTGCAGATCTAGCCGTGATAGGCTACGTGAATCGTCACGTAGCCTATCAGGGGGCGTTGTTGTTGTTTTTTTTAACTTGCGCGTTCGCGGCCGGGCGAGGCGGCAAGCCTCCTCCCCGGCCTGAATTTCGGCCGGGCGAGGCGGGAAGCCTCCCCCCCCGGCCTGAACTTCGCGGGGGGAGCAGCGAAGCGCTCCGCCCCACCGCGAACAAGCTGCGAGAAAAGGTAAGTGACTTTCATCCACCCCTACTGCCGAGGCAACAGGAAAATCCCCAAGAGCCGTCAGGAAACCATTCGGATCCATCAGCCTCCTGGGGCGGACCATCTTAATTGGCCCTCCAGCCCTGCAGAGGTTCCGAGTGCCAGCAAGTCTAAACCCCACCAGGTAGTGATCTGTCCATGACAACAGAACTATAGAGAGTTCCTCCACTCTCAGATCACTATCACTCCATCCAGCACAGAAAACGAGGTCCAGAGTGTGCCTAGTAGCATGGGTGGGGCCAGATACCTTCTGGGACAGACCCATGGTTGTCACGGCAGACATGAAGTCCTGAGCCGCTCCCGACTAGGGATGGCGGAGAATTTCTCCCTGAAACTTCGGGGGGCCGAGCGCCAACGTGTTCGGCCCCCCGAACAAGTTTCGGGGAGAAATCCTCCGCACCCCCCCCCGCACCCCGCACCCCCCCCGGGACGGGACTTACCTTCACCGAATGTCCCTCCCGGTGGCTGGTCCGGCCGGCGGTTCGGCGGGTGTTCAAGCGAGGCGGGAGCGGCAGCCGGTCTTTCGACCGGCTGCCGCCACCGCCATTGCAATGAAAGAAAAAAAAAACGCCCCCTGATAGGCTACGTGACGATTCACGTAGCCTATCACGGCTAGATTTGCAAAGTCAGCCGTGATAGGCTACGTCAATCGTCACGTAGCCTATCACGGGTGACTTTAAAAAAAAAAAAAAAGTGTGTACGGATAATGGCGGCCCCCATAGGGAGCCGCCATTCCCCTTCCTTATTTGGTAGCTGTAGTCTACGTAAACATTTACGTAGACTGCAGCGACTAAATAAGGAACGCGAATGGCGGCTCCCTATGGGGGCCGCCATTAGCGTACGCGCTTTTTTTTTTAAAGTCACCCGTGATAGGCTACGTGACAATTGACGTAGCCTATCACGGCTGACTTTGCAGATCTAACCGTGATAGGCTAAGTGAATCGTCACGTAGCCTATCAGGGGGCGTTTTTGTTTTTATTTTTAACTTTCGCGTTCGCGGCCGGGCGAGGCGAGGCGCCTCCTCCCCGGCCTGAATTTCAGCCGGGCGAGGCGGGAAGCCTCCCCCCCCGGCCTGAATTTCGGCCGGGGCAAGGCGGGAAGCCTCCCCCCCCGGCCTGAACTTCGCAGGGGGACCAGCGAAGCGCCTTCCCCCCACCGCGAACGTCCTTCGAGGACAGGTAAGTGACTTTCGTCCACCCCTACTCCCGACAGGGCAGCCTCAGGTTGAAATCCCCCAGCACAACAAGCCGAGGGCTCTCCAACACCAACCCCGAGACTACCCCGGCTAGCTCAGGAAGGGAGACTGTTGAGCAGCGGGGTGGATGGTACACCAACAGAATCCCTATTCTGTCCCAGGCACCCACCTTCAAATACACACACTCAAACCCAGCAGACTGCTGGATAGGGCACCTTGTAAGGGGTATCGAATCACGATAGACCACTGCCACTCCACCCCCCTGCCCCCCAGGTCTTGCCTGTTGCTGAACAGAGAACCCTGGAGGGCAGAGCTGAGAGAGGTTAACACACACACACCCGCTTCATCCAGCCAGATCACTGTAATACAGGCCAGGTCAGTGCACTCATCCAGGATCAAGTCCTGGATAGCAGTTGTTTTACCATTCACTGACCTGGCATTCAGCAGCAGCAGTTTCATCCCAGGGGGTCTGTTGCCAGGGCCATCCAGGTTATTTGAATTGGGGAACAGTTTAGGGACAGTCAGCACCCTATTGTTACACACTCTGCCTTTAGAGTGTGACTATCTCCCCGCTCCATATCTCCCTCTGCCCTGTAGACCGTAATGGCCATTGCCTGGCTCCCAACACCTCCCCACTTCATTGGAAAACACATATTTAGGCACTCCAGCAGGCCACACTGAGGCAAACAGTCCCCTTCCCTCCTTCCAAGCAGGGGGACAGGCCCTCACCCCCACCGGGCCTGGGTTTTATGCCCCAGCTCCCACAGGTGTTGCAACTTGGAGTCGGGTGGTGCTTGGCTGGACCTGGGTCTGCAAGGAGGCAGAGTAGAAATCCCCCAGGTGGGGGTACAGCTCCAGCAGGGCAGCAGCAGCAAGAGCGCCAGATCCCACCTGCCTTGCAATACTGAAGGGCTTCCTCTCCTTGCAGCAACGATGGCATAGGATTGCTCCCTCCGTAAATGAATGCTTTCAATGAATATGTTATTATATATTGTATTCTTTGTACTGTATTCTTTTTTATAAATCATTCTGGGACTCCTTTTGGTTGAGTGAAGCAATACATAAATTTAATAAATGAAACCAAACTAGTTGTGGTTCCATGCAGGTATTTTATTTTATGCTTCTCCACTGTCATCTGTTTAATCTAGAGATGTGTGATTCAGAAAAACCTGAGCTCACCAAAGTTCTCAGAATTCCATCTTGAAGTTTGTTCTAACTCGAGTCCATATCAGATTGCAAGCTTCTTCTCTTTTTTTGCAAGAAAAACCATGCGTATTTTTCCAAATGTATGCATCAGGTGTGCACATCTTTGAAATGTACACATTCTTCTCCAATTGAGTAAAGTGTATTTGCACACATTTTTCAAAGTACACATTTTTTCATGTGTACCTTTCAAATGTACTTATGCTGTCAAACACATTTTTTGGTCAACAAATCACACTGCAAGCTCGGAAATGTGCGAACCCACCACACATTGTCCATGTTCAGTCTGGAAGGTTTGAACTGGGTAAATCCTGATTAGAAATTAACTGAAACTCATTTCCCATACATCCCTAGTGACTTTACTGGGATATAATTGTTTTGTAAGTCACTAAGAGAGCTTCACCTGAAGAGCAGCACATAAGACTGAAAGTAAATAAAACTAAATATTATTTTTATTTTTAATCTTTTAAAAGTAATCGCCCTTGAGAAAATGTGTGCTCCAATCTGCAAGTGGGGCTTCTCTGTTCATTTCATTGGAGGACACATTTCAGCACATTCATCCCTTTGAATGTGCAATGTACTCTAGACAGTGTGCACACTTCTATACACACAAATGAGGAAACTCTGGAAGGCAGGAGAGCTGTTTGTATGGTTGTCTCTTGGCCTCTTGGGTTCCCTTGTGTTTCAAGGACACTGTTCTATTTAACAAAAGGGACACTAATTGCGATGGAGGGACCAGAGTTCAGTGGCAGAACACATGCGTTACGTGCAGAAGGTCCCTGGTTCAATCTGCAGCATCTCCAGTTAAAAGGATCAGGTAACAGATGATACAAAAGATGTCTTCCTGCGACCCCAGTGAGCACTCCCAGTCGTATTAGACAATACTGGGCTAGATGGACAAATAGTCTGTTCTGGTATGCAGCAATTTCCTATGAGGTGGCAGTATGGCCAGAAATATGGTCCTCATCTCCGGTGGTTTCCTTGTGAAACAACATTAGGGAATTCTCTTTTAAGGTTATGGCAAGGTGATATTATATCCCAGCCAAAATATTACTAAGAAGTGTTCAGACTTCTGCTGGAGGAGATGTGAGTAGGGATGTACTGAATTGACAAAGAGTCATTTTAAGAAGGACATTGACAAGTTGGAGCATGTCCAGAGAAGAACAACAAGGGTAGTGTGGGGGCTAGAAACTGTTTCTCCCAAGGGCAGGACTAGAACCAATGGGTGGAAATTTCAGGGAAGCAGATTCTGGCTTAACGTTAGGAGAAGTTTCCTGACAGTGAGAGCTGTTGAGCAGTGGAACAGATTGCCTCAGGAGATTGCCTTGGGAGATGGTGGCTTCTCCTTCACTTAAGGGATTTAAGCAGAGGATGGATGGCCATCTGTCAGGGATGCTATAGCTGGACCCAGCAGTGCAGAGCAGGCACTGAGCAGGAGGTTGGACTAAATTATCTCTGAGGTCCCTTCCAACTATGTATTTCTATGATTTCTCAGCTGTTTCATCCCACTTTAGAATTGCTTGTTTTGTTTCGGCTATATTTTGGAGTGAGGTGAAATTATTTGGGGGAAAAGGGATCAGACTGGCTACCACTGTTTTAGTTTTTTATCAGGTCCTGGTAGTTTTATTGTTAATTGTTTTTAACTTGTTTTTAAACTGTTTCAAATTCTTGTACGTTAGAGGTTTTATATTATATTTGATTATGCTGTGAATTGCTCAGAGAGGTTTGGCTCTTGGGCAGTATAAAAATGTAATGAATAAATGTTGTCAAGCTGAAGTTAACTTCAAGATGGAAGCACATCTATTTGCCCTCTGTTGCAGGATAGTCTGACAAAATCTGGGTGCTTTAGTCATGGATAAGATATCAAAGTAAAAGACCAAACAAACCACTACCACCCCAAAATTGTAAAATTGTTCTGAGCTTCTTACTGCATCTTTTGTACGCATTGATACAAATACTCTATAGACTCAATAGAATGATTTAACAAATCCAACAGATGAGAACAAAGAATATTTTCATTTATATACAATTTACAAATTTAGTACAGTAAAAACATCATAGATGGACCACAGATATCCTTCCTAGTTGTGAGGAGTGACAAAAAGGAGGCACAGAGTAGATTCTTTGTGAATAACAAATACATAAATTGAATCCCCCACCCCAGTCCTCTTTTGACAAGGCAGAGTTAAAAATTTACTTCTTTTATTTGACACTGTAGACACCATGTGGCATGGAACGCAACTGCAACATTATCCTAGTCCTAATCATAGGGTAAATGCTCATGTAAGCAACTCTTTGATGTATAAGAAAGAGCTGAAGTAATCGACAGACAAATGTGCACTAAAATAAAGATGACAGCAGTAAAAATCCAAAGAAAGATCGCTTTTAATAGGAGCACACTTGTGTCCTGTGCACACTTACTGGGGAGTAAGTCCCATTGAACATAGTGACATTTGCTTCTGAGTAAACATAAATAGGATTGCTGTTGTCAAGCTCAAATCGAGCACTATTAATTTCAATGACACATAGCAATTCTATACATGTCTACTTAAAAATGAGTCCCATTGGTTCAATAGGCCTTATACCCAGGTTAGTGTGTATAGGATTGCAGCCTTGAGAACACTTAGGAGTCTCTGGATCATAGCCAGCATGAGTTGGCTGCACAGACAGGAAACAGGGTCATTAAAGAAGATATATCATGTTGAAAACTACACGTGTACTAGTGAGTCAGGTAATTTTGTTTTAAAAAAAAAAAGGTAATTTAATCTAAAGGTATAATCCAGCAAAAGTTATGGACTTTTAGATCCCATTGATTTCACAACCTTAACTCTCCCATTGAAATGATTGGGATGGCAAAGTACATACGGGGGGGGGGGTGCACTGTTTTTTTCCTTGCTATGGCTCACTGCTGAAAGGGTTAGTCCTTCATTCAAAAACAAAAACAATTTGCCTTGAAGCCATACTTATCCGCTGCTTATATTTAGAGCAAAGCTGATTTTGATTTCCTTTCTTCACACCGTGAGCATGTTCCTGCATGGTAAAAGTTCAGAAAAGTTATCAGCTGCATTCTGGTTTTGTTTTCTTTTTTTAAAGGAAAAGCCTTAGGGCATTTGTCTCATAAATCATCAGCATCTGTCTCAATCATCATTTCTCTTTTCATGTCCTTCTCATAAATTTTGCTGCTTTCATCATGAACTGCATTGGCTTGATTTTATGGAAGAACAATATCAAATATGTGTGTGTGTGTGTGTGTGTGTGTGTGTGTGTGTTACATTTGCAACAAAACTGCAACAAAATGTTGTGTGGAGTACTTGGTGTTCCAGCCAGTCAGACATGCTTCTGCCATGATATTTCACTCCACTCCTGTTTCCACCCAGTTTTCTGAGTCCCTCCCCACTCACCCTCCTCCATGAGTTATTCAGTATGCTCAGTCCTCAGTGGCCTGGGTTATATTCTTCTGCTTAAGAAAGCTGTTATCTGTAAGGCGTCTGAAATGCCCTGCTATCAAATATCAAATGATATAGATGCCTTTTTGTATGAGAGGATGGACCATGGTCTAGAGAACGTTTAGTGCAAGAATGTTGAACGTCTTTCAGCTTGAGGGCCAAATTCCATGTCTGAGAAGCACTCCGAGGTGACATTCCAGTGGTGGGCAGGGCTGAAGGCAAAAGGGGTGGGGCAAACATACCAGAATACTTTAACATAAAGCTCTTACTGTCAGTAACTATGCCTTAGGAGAGACATTTTAACAGGGGGAGGGGGAGAGAGACAGAGAGAGACAAAAGTTTGGAAACTACCAAAAGACTGATGGTCAGGGGAAAGGGAGTGTGGCCATGGGAAGGGGGCAAGACCAACTGGAGGCCTCAGGGGGGCTAGTCCATGGGCTTGAGGTTCTGTACCCTGTAATGATATGTGTTTGTATCTGGTTGTGTTGTATGTGGCGCGGGGGGGGATTCATTTCAGTGTTACACTGATTGGTATAAAAGGAGTCACCTGATACTATAAGAGGGGAATGTAAGTTTTGTATTGAGACTCACTCAGTAAAAGCAATCTTTGCAACCTTGTATTTGGAGTGTTGTGTTGATGCCTAAGAATACTAAACATTGTAAGCGCCAGCCTTGGACATTTTTGCACCTGAAGCAAAGAGTCAGAACACCCGCACCCCTCTAGTTTCCTTTCTTGATGACACACAGAAAATATCTGAATAACGTGTGTGCTGAACTTACAGAGGGGGATCACACATGTTGGCCCTCCCCCCTGTATGTGCACAGGAGGTCCTCTAAAGGCCCAGCATCAGCAGTCGGGGCTCAAAAGTGCCCAGCCCTGCCTTGAGCCTGCTGCAGTTGCTGCTCTTCTCATCCTCATCATCCTAGCCCACCCAGGCAGCCGTGCTGGTGAAAGGACGCACGATGGACAAGGCTGTGGCATCCTGTTTTAAAAGATTTTTAAAAGCCCTTGCATTTTGAGTAGCGGCAATCTGAACCAATAAGATGCTGCCTTTGGGGGAACATGGCCAATGAGGGCACAGGGCAGTCTTTACATCACTACTGTGCCCTCATTGGCTGAGTTCCCCCACAAAAGGCAATGTCTGATTTGTTCAGGTCGCTGCTACTCAAAACATACATGTTTAAAATATATTTTAAATTGCATGTGGGGAATAGCATTTTGCAAGTGGGCCAGCCAGCAAGGAGAATAAGGAGCCATCGCTGCCACCCACCACCACCACCACCACCAGGTTAAAAAACCCCAGGAACAACAAAGGGAGGGTTCTCTGGCAGGGCAGCAGCGGGTGGGGGACCTTGGTGGTCAGCAGCAGCAGTGAGCAAGTGAGCGATGGGCGTGTGAGCTGACAGGGGGCTTTGGCAGGTAGAGGGCATGGCAGGGGGTCCATCAGCAGCCCTATGTGCTGGACCTGGTCCTCCATCCAATTAAGGTAAGGTCAGCAGGGACAATCCCACTTCCGCTCAGCATGTTCAGTCTACATGCAATGTGGATGGTCTGAAAAAGGCTATACAGAGATGTAGGTTGGAGGCAAGTAAAAGCTGACTGGAGTGAGCTATGGTGCTAGATGGTGGAGAAGGAATCCCTGAAAATCAGGTGTCCACACAGAAGACAGATCCTGGATCTAACCCAATGTGTTTTTTTACTGCCAGAGACGATGAGATGCGCTTCTATTTTCTGTTTCAGGTGCCAAGACAATATGGCTGGCCTTGAGTACTATGCAACTTGGGGGGAGGGGGGTACACACACAGCAGCAAAATGTCTTGGGCCTACTAGGGTGGCCACTTGTGAATTGCCCAAAAAGAGGATGTGCATCACCCAAAAAAGAGGACAACTATTTGCATAAAGTGTGCACATGATAATTTATATGTGTAAATGCAAGTTTAGAAAAAGAATATTATAATTTAAATTAAAAAACAGTACATCTGTGAAGGTTTGAGGCCTACAGCGGCAAAGGGGGAAAAGGTCAAGCTTAGAGGCCTGGAGTTTTCTGTTGGGAGGGGGTAATCCTAAGAGGAGTATTTCTCCAATTAAGTGTCATTTTCATTTCTCCACTTAAGTTTCATGTCTTCAGGTTTGAAGCAGTACTTTCGGTTTTGAGGGAGACAGGTATATAAAGAGAGCAAGAGAGCCAGTAAGAGCAGAGACAGCCAGAGCCTGAAGTGAGAGCAGAGTCTGAAGAGTGAGTAGGAAGAAGCAGCCTAGAAAAGTCTAAGGACAGCTATGGTAAAGAAACTTGCGTTTTGCAACTTTTATTTTCTTTTAATACCTTCTGTACCACTCATCTCTATTGTGTAAATAGCTTTAGTTGTAATTTGTTGGCTTTAAATCTACTAATAAACTGTTGTGGTTAAACCCTGTACCTAGAGTGTCAATCACCCCGTGTCTACAGCCTAAACCACACATTACTGGGAAGAGGAAGTTAAAAAAAAGGAAAGTGGAACTCTTACAGAGGCAAGAGATCCTCAAGGAGTTGCTTAAGGGGTCCAGGTAGGGATGGTGGAGAATTCCGCCACAGAATTCAGTGAGGCCGAATGCACTGGCATTCGGTCCCCCAAAATCCATGGCGGAACAGCCTCCCACCCCCCGCCACCCTGCGGAATCCCCCTGGAATGAAACTTACCCTGGGCTCCAGCGGCTCCGGCAGTGGTGGCTGGTCTTTCGGCCAGCTGCTGCGGCTGCCATTTGTGTCCTGCCAAGCTGCTGTGATAGGCTACGTAAGTATTTACGTAGCCTATCACGGCAAAGAGCAGGGACGCAAATGGCGGCCGCTACGCCGTTTGCACCACTGCTCTCTCTCTGATAGGCTATGTAAGTATTTATGTAGCCTATCATGGTAAAGGCAGCCACACAAATGGCGGCCACTACGCCATTTGTGTAGCTGCCTTTACCATGTTAGGTAAATACTTACGTAGCCTATCATGGAAAGAGCAGTGGCGCAAACGCGTAGCGGACACCATTTGCACCCCTGCTCTTTGCCATGATAGGCTACGTAAATACTTACATAGCCTATCACGGCAGCTTGGCAGGACACAAATCGCGGCCGCAGCAGCTGGCCGAAAGACCAGCCGCCGCCGCCAGAGCCACTGGAGTCCAGGGTAAGTTTCATTCCAGGGGGATTCCGCGGGGTGGCGGGGGGTGGGAGGCCGTTCCGCCATGGATTTCGGGGGGCCGAATGCCAGTGCATTCGGCCTCACTGAAATCCGTGGTGGAATTCTTCACCATCCCTACCTGGACCCCTTAAGCAACTCCTTGAGGATCTCTTGCCTCCGTAACAGTCCCACCTTCCTTTTTGCCATTTGCATCCGCAGCAGCCAGCCATGGCCGGAACTCCAGCTGCAGACAGCCCTGGCCGTCCATGGAGCCGCCGTGGAGCAGAGCCGGTCCAGGGAGGATTCTGGGGGGAGGGATGGAGTGCCTCCCCCCCACCACGAATCCAAGCTGCGAAAAGGTAAGTGACTTTCGTACATCCCTAGGTCCAGGTCATAAGGGGAACCCTGACAACATCTCACCAGTGTGTGAAAGACTGTGACCAGGTGACATGAGTGCCTGCTTAGTGTGCTGTACAGGTACTGTTGATGGGCAACTTCAAGTCCCCTGCTCTCCCTTCTGATTTTTCTTTGTCTTTAAACTGGACTGGACAGCCCTTCAAATAGAGGATGCCTTCAAAATAGAGGACAGTCCTCTGTAAAAGAGGAGAAATGGCTGCCGTAGCAGAGCTTCTGCTTCTTCCTCCTCCTCCATTTGTAACATCCTCCATGTGGGGAGAGGCAAGAAACTATTTAGGGCATTGAAGCCCAGCTTCCAAACTAGTGGAAGTTCTCTCCCCACTCCTAATGGTTAGGAGATATTTATCAGATGTTCCTTTAACACATTCAAGCCTCTCTTCATGGCCATAGACACAAGGATGTCAAACTGTCTTTTAATGAGCATCAGGTCTTCAGTGATGGAACTGTGGCTCAGTGGTAGAGCATATGCTTTGCATGCCAAAGCTCCCAGATTCAATTCCCTGGCATCTCCAAGCAGGGCTTTCCTGTGTGAAACACTGGAAAATTGCTGCCCGTCAGTGTAGGGATGGGAACCCTCTGATCAGGGTCCTACTGACCAGGGGTGGAGAACCTCTGGTCAGTAGGCTTGATAAGGCCCCAGGGGTCTTATCATCCATGCCAGCAACTTTTTCCCCTGGCATTCCCCTTCTGCCACAGAGGGAAAAGCTCTTATCTCCAATCAGCAGCTGATCAGCATAAGTGCTTTCCCTTGCTAAGCACTGAGAAAGGAAGCTCTGAGCAGCTGCTGACTAGAGATAAGAACTTTCCTAGATGAGGAGCCCAGGTCTGGGGTGCTGCTGAGTGATTCAGATCTGCTTCCTTCTGAGCTTTGTCCTGCAAAGGCTTGTCCTGCTGACTTGTGAGTAGACATCCAGAGGCTTGGTGCTTGGGATGCTATTTGTAAGTCCTGCTGAGTGATTCAGTCCTACTTACTTTTGAGTAGACACGCAGAACCTTGCCCTTCTTACTTGTGAGTAGATATGCTGCTCATGCTTATTTCTGAATAGATATGCTTCCTATTATAAATTGCTAAGAATGGAATTTGGGAGAGCTGAATTTTTCAACCCTGCCTACTTTTGCCTTTGACGCCACCCGCCACTGGAATGCACCCCCCCAAGCTTCTCCGAAATGAAATCTGGTCCTTGCACGGAAAAAGTTTTCTCAGCCCTGCTGTGGACAATGCTGAGCTATATGTACCAGTGGTCAGACTTAATATAAGGCAGCTTCCTATGTTCCTGCGAGATGTATTTCCAGGATGCTGAAGTTGATACCCAGCATCAGATTTATTTGCATACACTTTGGGCAGAATTGTGAGTCAGTGTTAAGTAGTTCAGCACTGATCTGCGGAACCTGAGGGAGGGCATACAGCCCCTGCCTGATGCTCCCCTCCCCCCCCCAATTCTGTGAAAGAAACACAAGCAGTTTCAATTTTCCAAATCTCTTGTTTCTTTGTGTGGAAAGTACAGTCTAAAGAACACTAGGTGGTCCCTGTGATTCAGTTTTTGCTTTGCAGAAGCATTTTCCTCTGGACTGGAGAACAGCGAAGTACAATTATGGAACCACTGCAGGAGAAAAAGGCGGCAGGGGTGGGGGTGGGGTAGGGGGACTCCAATAGGAAGTTACCACCCAGAACCACATCAAGAACTGCAAAAGCTATGAGAGAAGCGTTTCCCAGCCTTTAAAACTAGAGATTGACGTGGCATTCTCGGTCTCCGAAAGCAAAGCGATGCAGTCCCCGTTGGAAAATTGCTTTAAAAACAATTGGCTTAAGGGTTCTGCTAAAGTTGGATACACCCTGTAATACTGAATGGTTTGACCAAATGAGGTTATAAGATGAAAAGTGGAGAGTTAAAAATATAAGACAAAGAGATCTGGAATTAGCCAGTGTGGTGTAGTGGTTAGGTGTTGGTCTAGGACTGAGGAGACCTGGGTTCAAATTCCCCTCAGCCATGAAGTTCACTGGGTGACATTGGGCTGGTTACTCTCACTCAGCCTAATCTACCTCACAGGGTTGTTGTGGGAATAAAAACAGGAAGGTAGACCATGCACACCGTCTTGGAGATCCTTGGAGTAAAGGTGGGATCTACATACAATAAATACAGTAAAATAAAATTCATTGTATGGTTTTAAGATGCAGATGAATTTTCACAAAAGAAATCCCAAATCCTATAAGCTGTTGCAAGCACGGCAACAACACCCAGCATGAGGAATCAGGATCCCAGCTATAAAGCAGCATCCCCAACCTGATGTCCTCCAGACATGTCAGATTAAAACTCCCATCATCCCCAATTGCAATGCTGGCTGAGGATGATGAGAGATGTAGTCAAACATCTGGTGGTCACCAGGTTGGGGATGGTTGTTATAACGGGACTAAAAATGTGTCCCTGTGCTGGAGCTATCCCAGGCCCCAGTTTATCCGCATCCATTGGCTGCCACCTCTGCCCTGCTGGCAATGCTTAATTTCTAAAATGGGAGGGTCTGGAGTCCCAGCCTGTTAAGAACTTATGCCTCCTATCGTGAAAGCCTTTCCCTACAATTCCCAGATGTCCGAGCCTTTAGATTCTTAGTGGTAAGAGGAAATATCTTCTCAACAGGCTCAGAGTTATTATCTCTTGCTGGTATTGCAAAACAGGTTCCAGGGCTAGCGTGAATCACCCAGGGATGGTGTAAAGGGTAGGCATGGTTGGGCACCTACCAAGGGCCCAAACCCCAGCAGGGGCCCACTGACAAGATCCCCTTGGACTGCCAACCTGCTTGTTCACCTGCCTCTCATTCTGGCCCAGACAACAGAGATGGTGAGGAGGACGAGAAGCAGTAGATGCTAGTGACTACTTGCTCACTGTGTCTCTGCCTGTCAAGCAAGCAAGTGGTAGCAAAGATGAGAAAGAAGATGAGGAGCAACGGCATCTGGTGACAATGGGAGTGAGAAGATAGGTTCACTGGGGGAGGGGGCCCATTGAGGGCGCTTTGTCTGAGGGCCCTCCAAAACCTGGAGCCGGCACTGATCACACTAAAGCCCTGCCATTTTATTAGGATTGGCTTCATCTTTAGTTATTGCCTGTTGCTGTACAAGCTGCCTTTAATGCCACTGCAGCTAATACTGTTTACAATATTGGGCTATGTCTATTAATAACATTCATACAGGAGTTCAAGTTGTTAGGAAGGCTAAATACAAGAAATTCATGATGAAGTGGGTTCTAGTCCACAAAGTGTATCCCACGATAAATCTAGGAACAGAGGAAGCTGCCTTATACTGAGTCGGTAAACACTGGTACAACTAGCCCAGTATTGTCAAGATTGACTGGCAGCGGCTCTCTGGGGATTCAGGCAGGAGTTTTTCCCAGCGCTATATGGAGATACCAGAAATGTACTGAACCTGGAACGTTTTGCGTGCAGAGTATGTGCTCTGCCACAAAGCTATGGCCCTTCCCCAATCTGTTCATCTTTAAGATGCCATGAGATTCTGTGACTGGATTCACACAACATGCTAACCCATATTCATTCAGTGGTTGTGTGCAGGTTGCTTTTGAACCGTAAGTTGTTGTTCTGTGGGTCATCGTGTTGCCTGAATGCAGTGCGTTTTCCACAGGGTGGCTTGTTAACCATGCAGCGTGGCTTATTTTTCCTGAACAAGCCACTTGAGAACCCATGATTTGTTGTTGTATTTTTCAGGGCGGTTAACAGCCACCCTGCAGGAAAATGCGCTGCATTCAAACAACACAATAACCCATGGTTCAACCACAACCCACACCCAACCACTGAGTGTGTGTTAGCATGTTGTGTGAACTCAGCCTTTGTGTGTGTGTGTGTGTGTGTGTGTGCGCTGTTATCAGACCCACAGGGCTATCCCTCTGGAATGAACCAAAATGAAGCAATGAACATGTGGCAGATCAGTTTTTGTGGAGTCAGGTTTAGGACGGGTTGGCGCAGGAAAGTATTTGAACTCCCATTTAGGCTTTTAGAATAAAAGCAGAAGTGGCCGAAATCATCCCCTTAAAAGGAAGGATGATGTATGCAACGTTTCTGCTGATATCACTCCTCTTGTTGCATGGTCTACACGGGTTCCTAATCATACACTGGTCCTGAGAGTGCCCCATACACAGTGCAAAGAGATGGGGCTATGTTGTAGAGACCAGTATGCTCTCAAGGCCTGACACTGTAGGAGGGAATGGGTCTCACATGTGCATCTGCTCCCATAAATCAGAGGTGCTGAACCTGCAGCCTGAAATCCTAGTTTCATGCACACTGCAGCCTAATTTCATGTAGCTTGAACTGCATATGACCCACAGAGATGGGGTGCAGAGAGAGAGAGAGAGAGAATACTATACAATCCTGCAATGTTGCACAGTCCATCCACCTTGGGCTCTGACTCCACCCACATTTGGCTGTGGCTCCACCCACCACCAACTTTTACCCCACCCACACTGGTATGTGGCCCCAAACAGATTACGCCAAGGAAATGTAGTCCTTTACAGAAAAAAGAATCTCACCCCTGCCGTAGATTAAAAGGTAGAGAGGCACCCTTAGCCATCAGCTGGCTCAACAGCCTTCCAAAGTGTTAGTCCTAGTCCAATTAGGTTTTCATAAATCAAAATGACAGATATTCTCATTTTTAATTTAGGCAGAATTGCAGGTGCTTCTTTCACAATCAGATCATTAGCCTTTCCAAATCAGCCTGTGGTAGTATCCTTGTTACTGTCACTTTAAAAACTCTCCCTCCGCCCCATTTAAATTCAAAGGCGGTCTCTTAATTCAAACCTTATGGCAGTTTCTTGGCAACTGGGCTTCTAACTGGCAAAACCAGAACTATGGTCTGTTAAAGCTATGTGGGTCAGCCATAAAGCCGGGGGAGGGGGTAGTGGAATGGGAGGAGTGAAAACAGTAAAGAGAAATGCATTTGCTTTTTCAGAGGCAAACAAAAAATGTGGTTAGGAATTAGGTGAAGAGGCAGTCAGAAGAATCCAGCGGTAAGACCTCTTTGGGCATGGGAAGAAGATGGGGCGGGGGGCTGGGTGTGAACAGAATGCATATTTTATTCAAATCCCATTACCACTGCATTTGATTCAGTGGGTGTGAGTAGTTTGCTTGCAGTATCTGTCATTCCATGCTTACACTCCCTTTCTTTGCAAAAGCTGAAAAACGACACCAGCTTCTCCACCTCATTAAACTTGCCAGCGTTCCCTTTCCTTAAAAGGGATGTGAACTGTAATGCAGCCAACAGATCTGGCTGGCTCAAGCTCCTTTTCTTTTTCCTCCCCCTCTTCAATTTAGTCTACGTGGCTGAGCCCTTTTCAACATAAAAATCGCAAGGAAATCTTCACCTCGTAAGAAAGTCCGTTTGACATTCACCGGCTCTGTAGAAACAAATGTCCAGAGCAAATGCTTTTGTAAATCTGGAGTCTAGCTGCTGGGTCTCTAGTTCAAGATTCATGCTGTCTTATATCAGGAGAGTCTGGTTCAAATTCTCACTTAGACGTGAAGGTTACCAGGGCAGCCACTTATGCATCGTCGCCAACAACAGGGAAATGCATCCCTGAAATGGAGGGGAGAAAAAGACAGAGATTTACTTAAATTGTGCATTTATACATATAGATGCAAAATTAGAAATAATTAGTCTAACTTAAATCAGGGGTGGGCAATCCTAGGGCCCTCTGCATATGCTCAGTTCAGACCTCTGGCAAGAGTGATCTGTCCTTTCCTTGGCAGCACACGGCTTGGGAAGGAAAAAAGACAAACAGAAATGGGGGTGGGAGAAAGAAAAAAGGGATGACCCACCCACTTTTGGCTCTGGCCCCACCCACCGCTGGCTTTGGCCTCACCCACTGCTGACATGCGGCCCCTGACAGATTACCCGCAAGGGAATGTGGCCGTTGGCAGCAAAAAGGTTGCCCACTCCTGATTTAAATAGAAATACAGTACATTTCTATTCACAGTAGTAACCTATGGCTGCGAGAGCTGGACCATAAGGAAGGCTGAAGGAAGATAGATGCTTTTGAACTGTGGTGTTGGAGGAAAATTCTGAGAGTGCCTTGGACTGCACGAAGATCAAACCAATCCATACTGCAGGAAATAAAGCCAGACTGCTCACTTGAGAGAATGATATTAAAGGCAAAACTGAAGTACTTTGGCCACATAATGAGAAGACAGGATACCCTGGAGAAGATGCTGATGCTACAGAAAGTGGAGGCCAAAGGAAGAGGGGCCGACCAAGGGCAAGATGGATGGATGATATTCTGGAGGTGATGGACTCAGCCTTGGGGGAGCTGGGGGTGGCGACGACAGCTGACAGGAAGCTCTGGCGTGGGCTGGTCCATGAAGTCACGAAGAGTCGGAAGCGACTGAGCGAATAAACAACAACAGTACATTTCACCATAGTGGAGAAGACTGTGACCAGGGGGCCTATGTGCCTTGCTTGGTCTGCTGTCCAGATGCTAAATGTAGATGGGCAACTGCATACGCTCCTGCTCTCCCCTATTACAGTTCTTTAAACTAGACTTGGACTGAACAGCCTTTCGAATAGAAGATGCCTTCAAACAGAGAAGTAGCCTCTGTGTAATAGGATACATGGCCATCCTATGAGCTGACTTTTGGTAAATCAGTGGACTGAGTCGCATATCATAGTAAGCCACCATGGGTTAATTAACCCTCAGGGCTTAGTGGCAAATGTGGGAAACCATTTTGATTATTCAAGCACTGTCGTGTGAACCCAGTGAGGGTGATTGTTGGCGTGGTTAACAGACCACCCCAAACCCATGGGCTGTTTTAGGGTTGTGAGTGATTTGTTGACCACACTGACACCCCACCTCCACCGGGTTTGCATGACACAACAACCCATGGTCACAGCTTGAATATTCCAAAGCTGCCTGGCACACACCACGGGGGTGTCTCCACAAGCGATTTACTGTGAGTTTGCTGCATATGGAGGCCAATCAGGGCACATGATGTCATGGCCATCCCACAGCCACCCTCTGCATATGCTCAGTTTTTCTGAGACTACATTTAGTCCAATTGTTTTCCTTAATTTGGCTTGTCTGCACTTCTGCTGTGGTGTGCACCAACCCTCTGCATTTACTTCAGCATGATAGCCCTGCCCAGGGTTGTGTCTTTCACTTGGTCATGACCACACTAACCCCGGTAAAGGGGTGTTTCCCCAAAGTTTTCCCTGCCAGTGTTTCCCTGATGTTTCCACCATTTTGCAGCTGGCCATCAGAATTCTGAGCTACCTCATGGTATTTACTTCACCTTTGTTGTTGTTCAGTCGTTCAGTCATGTCCGACTCTTCGTGACCCCATGGACCATAGCACGCCAGGCCTTCCTGTCCTGCGCTCTCCCCCAGAGCATGCTCAAGTCCATATTCATTGCATCGGTGATGCTATCTAGCCATCTCATCCTCTGCCGTCCCCTTTCCCTTTTGCCTTCAGTCTTGCCCAGCATCAGGGTCTTTTCCAGAGAGTTTTCTCTTCACATTAGGTCGCCAAAATATTTGCGCTTCAGTTTCAGTATCTGTCCTTCCAATGAGCAGTCAGGGTTGATTTCCTTTAGGATTGACTGATTTGACCTCCTTGCAGTCCAGAGGACTCGTAAGAGTCTTCTCCAGCACCACAATTCGAAAGCATCAATTCTTCAGCGCTCAGCTTTCCTTATAGTCCAGCTCTCACAGCCATACATTACTACTGGGAAAACCATAGCTTTGATTAGACGGACCTTTGTTGGCAAGGTGATGTCCCTGCTTCTGACTATGCTGTCTAGGTCTGCCATAGCTTTCCTCCCAAGGAGCAAGCGTCTTTTAATTTCATGGCTACAGTCACTGTCTGTGGTGATCTTGGAACCCAAGAAAATAAAATCTCTCACTGCTTCCATTTCTTCCCCTTCTAGATGCCAGGAAGTGATGGGGCCAGATGCCATGATCTGAGTTTTTTTAATGTTGAGTTCCAAACCAGCTTTTGCACTCTCCTCTTTCACCCTCAACAAGAGCCTCTTTAGATCCTCTTCGCTTTCTGCCATTAGGGTAGTATCATCTGCGTACGTATCTGAGGTTGTTGATAATTCTCCCAGCAATCTTAATTCCGACCTGTGATTCATCCAACCCGGTGCTTCTCATGATGTACTCTGCATATAAGTTAAATAAGCAGGGCGACAATATGCAGCCTTGTCGTACTCCTTTCCCAATTTTGAACCAATCGGTTGTTCCATGTCCGGTTCTTACTGTTGCTTCTTGACCCTCGTACAGGTTTCTCAGGAGACAGGTTACAGGTAAGGTGGTCTGGTACTCCCATCTCTTTCAGAATTTGCCACAGTTTGTTGTGATCCACACAATCAAAGGCTTTAGTGTAGTCAATGAAGCAGAAATAGACGTTTTTCTGGAATTCTCTTGCTTTCTCCATGATCCAGCGAATGTTGGCAATTTGATCTCTAGTTCCTCTGCCTCTTCGAAACCCAGCTTGTACTTCCGGTAGTTCTCGGTTCGCATACTGCTGAAGCCTAGCTTGTAGGATTTTGAGCATCACCTTGCTGGCATGTGAAATGAGCGCAATTGTGCGGTAGTTTGAACACTCTTTGGCGTTGCCCTTCTTTGGAATTGGAATGTAAACTGACCTTTTCCAGTCTTGTGGCCATTGCTGAGTGTTCCAAATTTGTTGGCATATTGAATGCAGCACTTTAACAGCATCATCTTTTAGGATTTTAAATAGCTCAGCTGGAATACTGTCATCTCCGCTAGCTTTGTTGTTAGTAATGCTTCCTAAGGCCCACTTGACTTCACTCTCGAGGATGTCCGGCTCAAGTTCAGTGACCGCACTGTCATGGCTATCAGGGACATTAACATCTTTCCTGTATAGTTCTTCTGTGTATTCTTGCCACCTCTTCTTAATCTCATCTGCTTCTGTTAGGTCCCTGCCTTCTTTGTCCTTTATCATACCCGTCTTTGCACAAAACGTTCCCTTGAGATCTCCGATTTTCTTGAAGAGATCTCTAGTCTTTCCCATTCTGTTGTTTTCCTCGATTTCTTTGCATTGTTCATTTAAGGCCTTCTTGTCTCTCCTTGCTATTCTCTGGAACTCTGCATTCAGCTGGATATATCTTCCCCTTTCTCCCTTGCTTTTCGCTTCCCTTCTTTCCTCAGCTACTTGTAAAGCCTCATAAGACAGCCACTTTGCTTTCTTGCATTTCTTTTTCTTTGGGATGGATTTCGTTGCTGCCTCCTGAACAATGTTACGGACCTCCGTCCATAGTTCCTCAGGCACTCTGTCTATCAGGTCTAATCCCTTAAATCTATTCCTCACCTCCACTGTATATTCATAAGGGATATGATGTAGGTCATACCTGAATGGTTTAGTGGTTTTCCCTACGTTCTTCAGTTTAAGCCGAAATTTTGCAAGAAGCAGCTCATGATCTGAGCCACAGTCAGCTCCAGGTCTTGTTTTTACTGACTGTATAGAGCTTTTCCATCTTTGGCTGCAAAGTACATATCAATCTGATTTCGATATTGACCATCTGGTGATGTCCATGTGTAGAGTCGCCTCTTGTGCTGTTGGAAAAGAGTGTTTGCTCTGATCAGCGTGTTCTCTTGGCAAAACTCTATTAGCCTTTGTCCTGCTTCATTTGTACACCAAGGCCATGCTTGCCTGTTATCCCGGTGATTTCTTGACTTCCTACTTTAGCATTCCAATCCCCTATGATTTAGAGGACATCTTTTTTTGGTGTTAGTTCTAGAAGGTGTTGTAGGTCTTCATAGAACCGATCAACCTCAGCTTCTTCGGCATCAGTGGTTGGGGCATAGACTTGTATTACTGTGATGTTGAATGGTTTGCCTTGGATTCATACTGAGATCATTCTATCATTTTTGAGATTGTACCCCAGTACTGCTTTTCCCACCCTTTTATTGACTATGAGTGCTACTCCATTTCTTCTAAGGGATTCTTGCCCACAGTAGTAGATATGATGGTCACCTGAATTAAATTTGCCCATGCTTGTCCATTTTAGTTTGCTGATTCCCAAGATATCGATGTTCAGTCTTGCCATCTCATGTTTGGCCACCTCCAGCTTACCTTGATTCATTGATCTGACATTCCAGGTTCCTAAACAATATTGTTCTTTACAGCATCGGATTTTCTTTTCACCACCAGACACATCCACAGCTGAGTGTCCTTTCGGCTTTGGCCCAGCCACTTCACTCTTTCTGGCGCTACTTGGAAATACCCTCTGCTCTTCCCCAGTAGTATATTGGACACCTTCTGACCTGAGGGGCTCATCTTCCAGCGTCATCTCTTTTAGCCTTGTGATACGTTCCATGGGGTTTTCTTGGCAAGAATCCTGGAGTGGGTTGCCATTTCCTTCTCCAGTGGACCACATTTTGTCAGAACCCTCCGCCATGACCTGTCCGTCTTAGGTGGCCCTGCATGGCATAGCTTATGGCTTCACTGAGTTACACAAGCCCCTTTACCACAACAAGGCAGTGATCCATGAACACTCCATGAATCCATGAATACTTCACCTTGCCTACCACTAAACTCTGGTGGCCATCCCTGCAAAGTATAGGTGTGCTCTGACAGCCTCTACCCTTTTTTAAAAAGCAAAGCATAAAAGCGCAAGGTTGAAATAGCGTATTAGCGCTACATCATGAACCCAAAGTAAGTGCTCCAGGTTCACCAACCACAGCTGCCTGTGCACTGTAAACTTTATGGATCTTGGACATCCAAACTCATTAACTGCATCAGGGCTAAAGCTTACACTGCTAAAAATGCCATGGGGTGAGGAATACATATACTTGGCAAGATCACGGCTCCCGAGGTAGTTACTGGAGAACCCGCAATTGCACATTTAAAATATTAGATATCCCTACCACACTATAGTGAAATAGAGCATTTGTGTAACAATACCTATGCCCCTTATAGCACTATAGCACTATCATGAAAAATAGCGCATTTGAACAGGAGTAGCACACACTGGCCAGAGAAAACAGAAAGGGCGGAACAAGGCAAGAATGAAGGGAATGGGTGGGAGAGAACAGGCTCTCTAGGTGATAACGTGGATGAGACTCCACCAGTAGCTGCCTAAACAATTTGCAGTTAACTGCTATGTGACCTGCCAAGAGCCCCAGGCTAGCTTTGGAATAATCCAGGCTTTCAAGCCCCATGTGTCCCCAGACAGAACAGATCCAGTAAAAAACCACAGCAAAGTGGAGAGCGAACTCAACCTGTCGCCATAGAGTGTCCCCCCCCCCAAGCATGCGTTGCAACCCATCGTGGTTTAAATAAGCCATGGTGGGCTGCAGTGATTGAGTTAATGCCAAACCAGGTCGATATCTCTTAGGTCATGAAGTTATTGAGTCAATAAAAACAAATATTTGCCACCTGACTTTGGCCCATGTGTGAGTAAAGACATATAGGTAATAACTGAGGAAATTGATCACAAGATCTTATTGTCATACTACCACTAACCATGTTTTAGACCCTTATGGATTTGACTTGGGAGATGATGTACAGCACTTGCCAGGGAGATATTCAGGTCTCCACTGGGTCAATTACAGTTATGTACTGGGGACTGTGATCAGTGTTAGTATGAGACACATGTTGAAAGGCATCGGAAGGGCAGTTCTTAGGGAAATCTGTTTCCTGGATCTAAAGATGACTCTTAAGCTATTGCCTCTGAAGTCTGACCTCATGCATCTATGCAAAGCATACCAATGGTAACAATGTCACTGGTTTTCTTTGATTGTGTATACACTGTAATTGTAGTTATTACTGTTGGTATGCCAGCAGAAATAACTATGATCAGGGAAGAAGAGACAACAACACCAAGAGTATAATCAGCACTGTATCTATAGACAGTGCACTTCCGCTGTAGAGAAATTACATTTCCCCAGCACTAGATGCAATACGTTTGTATTTGGGAAAATGTGATTTACCCTCCAAACAGTGTATATGTTGCTATTGAAATGGTTCTGTGGAATGTGGGTGTATCCACAATGCAGCTCCTTACCTTTCTAGTACCTGCACATTCTGTGAGCTCCTTGAGATTATAAGCTCTCACTCGCTCACTCGCTCGCTCGCTCTCTCTCTCTCTCTATATATATATATATATGGAGGCTATTCAACATTGTCCAACTCCTGAATGAAGGGACACATTCAGCAATAAGGTCAATTCCTACAGGAGCTCATGCTATTAATTTATTTTATTTGCTTGCTTCTTTGTTAGGTTTTGGATTTATAACCTAGGTTAGGGATGGACAATATGTGGCCCTCCAGATGTTGTTGGACTGCAACTCCCATTAGCCCTCGATGGCGATATGCATAGACTGGGAGGCTTAGAGTGGGAGCTTTAAAGGGTCTCTCCCCCAAGCCCTCAAATCAGTGGGGGCCAAGAGCTGTGCATGCTCCCATGCTGCCTAGGAGTGTTGGTAGCAGAAAGCAGCATGCAAGGCCATGAGCCCTGAGGCTGCTGGGGCTGCAAATCAGGCTGAAGGGAATTCTCTACCTTCTCCACACATAGGATCCAATTATGAGCAGATGCCCCTTCTCACTTTAAAGAACAGTATAAGATGGACCATGGAGGAAACATGGTTTTCTCTGAGATGCATTTCTCCTCATTTCAACATGGAGCTCTATTTTCTACATTAGTACAACAATAACAACAACAACAGGAGGAAGAGGAGGAGGAGGAGACTGTGTATTGTCATGCAATAGAATTTCTACATGGGTGCATAATACAACTGTAGTACATAATGCATTCAAAAGGGACAAATGACAGTGTGGAAATACCCCTTCCTGCCAGGCAGCAAGGTTATCTCTCCCTGACAGAGCATGGTAAGCTATTGTCACTTGCAGAAGTGAGGATGCACTTTTGTGCACATACTTTGCATGCAGAAGGTTCCAGGTTCAATCCCTGGCATCTCCAGGTAGGACTGGGAAAGGTTTCCTGCCTGAAACTCTGGAGAGCCGCTGCCAGTCAGTGCAGACCATACTGAGCTAGATGGACTGATGTCTGACTTGGTGTAACGCAGCTTCCTATGTTCCTATGTGCAGAAAAACTGTCAGACTGAGACGACTTCATTGACTGTTTAGAGAAGCTCTCCTCCCCAATATTGGCCTCCCAACTTTATTCCTTCCCTCCCTCTCTCTCCCTCCCTCACCATTTCTTTGTCTGTTTTCTATATTACTTGCTCTCTCCCACTCTCTTACTTTTCCCTTTGCATTTCATCCTCTGGTTTATTTAGCATGTTCCATTTCTTCCACAGATCTCTCTCTCTCTCCTACAAACTGCTTTAACAGAGCATGTAATTATCCTATGGGGAATTAGCATGTACATAGGGGGATCATGATTTTTGTTGCTGTTATTTATTGTCTATTGAGAGGTTTTTTGAGTTAAATGATACCCTTTCACCTGGTCATCCCTATAGTTTTCCTGTCCTTGCCCATTATTGGAATTGTTCCCCAGCAACTAGTAGCTGAGAAGAGTGAGATCGGATGCCCAAATGAACCCCCCGATGAACCTTCACAAGGACCTTCACTTAAGAAATGATCCAGTTGCAAGATCTCATCCACTTCTTAATGAAATCTGAAAACAACTAAAAACATAAAAGGTTTAATCAAGGAATCCTTCCATAGATGGTTATGGAGTATCAAAGAACTACAGATGAAAGCAGTACTTAAACTCTAAAATGGAGGATGCCGGAGCTTAAGGCTCATGGAGGATAAGGCTATAAATGGCTACTAGTCCTGTTGACTGAATATTAGCTCCAGTATCAGAGGCGGTATGCTTCTAAATGCCAGTTGCTGGGACACAAGAGAAGGAGGATACTGTTGCACTCATGTCCTAGTCGTGGTCTTCCCATGGGCAACTAGTTGGCCATTTGGGGAACAGAATGCTGAACTGGATAAGCCTTTGGGCGGATGCAAGACAGCCTTATGTTCTTAAGGCTGCCTAGAAGAACCCTTCTATCTGGAAGCCTTATCCCTAAACTCAGGTATGTAAGGGTCAGGACCAGCCCAAAACATGTTCCTGCCTGAGGTGGAGCAGCAAAAGTTACCCCCACCCAAGTCAAGGTGCACCCAAGTCAAGGCTGGTCCAGTTACTTTGGCACCTGAGACAGAAAATCCTACATGTGACTCCCCCCCACCCCCAACAGTTTGTTTGTTTGTTTGTTTGTTTGTTTGTTTCATTTCTATACCGCCCAATAGCCAAAGCTCTCTGGGCGGTTCACAAAAATTAAAACCAAATGACACACAATAAAACAATTTGAAATATATAAAACATTAAAACCACAATATAACAATACAACCACAATAAAAACTAGCAGCAGTGCAGGAATTTAAAATACAGATGTAAAACAGCAAAGCTAAAAGTCTAGAAAGTTAAGATGCTAAAATGCCTGGGAAAATAAAAAGGTCTTCACCTGGCGCCGAAAGAAATATGATGTAGGTGCCAGGCGAACCTCACTAGGGAGTAAATAGGGACAGCTGGGGTGCCACAGCAGAAAAAGCCCTCCTCCTAGTAGCCACCTGCCTCACTTCCTTTGGCAGGGGCTCACGGAGAAGTTACTGTAACAAATTGTTAGTTACACTAAAGATACAACAATAACTAACAATTTGCTGCCTTTTCATGACACCCAAAATCAGCTAAGTGAATTGGACACTTCAGTCTGCCTAATAGTAGGGCCAGCCTTACCTGGTAAGGGTAGATAGTGGTTATGCAGTCAGTGGTGAAGGAAGGGCATATGCTTAAAGTCATTCTCTTTATTTTCCCTCCATGTATTTAGGCTGCAGTCCTGGGTACTTAAATCCAGTTTGGGTTCTAAGAGAGAAGCCCTGGCTCAAATTAAACCTAGATCCTACATTAACTGCACAGATGTCAGCAGTTGATGAAGGATCTGAGTAAAACAGCATGACCTGAAAATTCTGCACAAGTTGGGGAAGCAGTGGGTGGTTGAACAGGATTCTCATCACATGCCAAAAATATCCATACCATTTCTCAACCTTCCCATTCACACTGTCATACTCTGACAATTATCTCATGGTGGGAGATTTCTGATATTTGACTTCCAGCTCTCTTTGCTTCCTGTAAAGATCTTGCTACCAACATTTCATACTCCCTAGCTGTAAGATAAATTATTATGAATGAGAATGTGCTACTGGACTCAAGCAGTGTTGTAGTAGTAAATTTTGAAATGCAAGAACTCATCATGACAGTCCCCTAGCCATGCCCCCAAGGAACGGCCCAAAATTCAGGCAATTGTGTTGATCCGTATCAACAAACCAGTTCTCCACAAGGAGCAGGTCTTTTTGTAAAGCTAATGGGTCTTAATTGCACATTCAAGGCCAGCCCACCCCCAAATATTTTGCATTACAACAAGTAGAGCTCACAGCGATATATGGTTGCTGGGAAAAACCATTTCCTCCTAGCTACTGTGAGTATCGCAGCTAAACTCAGAAGGAACAGGGAAGTCTGAGTGGGGTGGCAGATGACATTATCATCCCTGCTAATCAGAAAGATATGGTGCTTTGACCTAGGGAAGTCAGAGAATTCCCCCATGGATCTCGGTGAGGCCGAATGCCAGTGCATTCGCCCCCTGAACTCTGTGGCGGAACGGCCTGCCACCCCACGGATCCCCCCCCGGGACGAGACTTACATGGGGCGGATGTTCCGGGAGGCGGCAGCTCCAGTGGCAGCGGCAGATGGTCTTCCGACCAGCAGCCACCGCCGCCATTTGCAGTCTTGTCGTTTTTGTTTTGTTTTTTTACAAGACATGATAGGCTATGTAAAGATTTACGTAGCCTATCATGGCTGGGTAAAAAAAAAAAACCGCATACGCAAATGGCGGCGGCTATGGCCACCACCATTTGCGTTCCTTATTTTTGGCCGTCTTAGTCTATGTAAATATTTACGTAGGCTAAAACGGTGAATCAAAAAGGGATGCAAATAGTGCCCGTTACGCTATTTGCTTTCCCTTTTATTTTTGCCGTCAAAGTCTACGTAAACATTTACGTAGACTAAGACGGCCAAAAATAAAGAACACAAATGGCGGCGGCTGTAGCAGGTTTTTTTTGGTTTTTTTTACCCAGAGCCCTCCACGGCCGGAAATCCGGCTGCAGACGGCTCTGGCCTGGGCCTGGCCAGCTGCTCCATGGAGCTGCCGCAGAGCACAGCTGGCCGTGGAGGATTCCAGGGGGAGGAGTGGATTGCCTCCCCCCCCGTCGAGGATTCTGGGCGGACGGACGGAACGCCTCCCTCCCCACCATCAACATAATCTGCGGAAATGTAAGTGACTTTCGTACATCCCTACTTTGACCCCATGAGCCCTGGCTCCACTATAAAACTGGACTTGACTGACACATATTCATACCAAACCTAACCTAAAATTCTTGGAAAACTGGAGTTGGGAGCATTGATGGGACATATGAGTTGTGCTGTCTTGATAGCTCCTGCATGTTGTACATAGTTTAGCTACTATACCTACTCACACAGTAGTTTCAGGCAACATCTCTTCTAGCCAAATTAGGTAGAACAGGAACAGGAAGCAGGGCTTGCATCCAGACTGTAGGATTCTATCCAGACTATAAACATGGTATAAATATGACAGATTGTAATTGTTTTAAAAAACTAGGAAGGGAAACTGACCTGCCGCAGGGTATGAAGTGGTTTCATGGCTGTGAGCTTCATGGCTGAGTGTGAATTTGAACCCAGGTGGCCACAAATCTATGCCCAGATCTCAATTCAATAATGCCACAGCAACAAGCAGGGTGGGGGGGACTGCTCCCCCTATTAATGGGAAATGGGAGCCAAGTGATTGAGAGTGGGCATGGTAGCCCTCCACTCCATAAAGGAAGGAAGAAGGGAAATGACTGAAGAATTTGGGGATGAATTTTTCATCACCCACAGCAGTATTGTTGAGAAGCAGTCCCCTCCTTCCTGTGGTTAGTACAAAAATGTACTGACATCACCACTTAAGGTTTCCTATTGGCACGCTTTCACAGGATTATTCATTTACTGATTAATGACAATTTAATTATAACTTCTAATTATATTTTAATCAGTGTCTGTTAGTAAACACATCCCTTTTCAGTATTCACTGAAAATACCTCAAAGTAGGTAAAGAGGTGCCACTTAATGAAGAATTTAGAAGCATGGCAGTTCTGTTTGGCTAATACGTTTCTCACCCTTGTGTTAATTTGCAAAGAATCATACACCTCCAATACAGACAGAGATGTATTCTGGTTGGTGAGAACCCCAGAAAACTAACTAGTTGTGCACTGTGCCATTAATTCAGTATTCTGTTCTGCTCTTTGGATAAGGGAAAACAAGGAAGGTCTTTCCAACTGGGGGCTTAAAACAACTAAAATTTTAAGCAGGAATTGCAAATGGAATTGAGTATAGAAGGGTGCAAGGTGTTCAGTAGTTGCATTTGCATTTTCTCATTCTATGAAAATCCATCTTTCCTCTAAAAAAAATGAAAAGGAGCTTAATGCATTTTACAGGCATCACTGTGTAGCTGCTGTTCCTGAACTGCAAGTATATCCAGAGGAGAAAACATATTAACTCTTTCTGAGCAAGAGTCTGATATGACTCAGAATGAGTCTATGTGGCACAATATTGTCTGCTCTTTCTTCACACTTTTTTTTGTGGTCTACTGCAGCTTGCCAGAGAAATCCTTCTCTACCCCTCTCTCCCTCGCTAAGGAAATTGTAGAAGGAACACAGAGGCAGGGGGGTTTTTTCATACAAGCAGCACCAGCAACAAAAAATATGATTATTAGATTTTATTTATTCATATGCTGCTCTTTAACAACTGTATGAAAGGTGGCTTACATAATATTAAAATAATACATAAAGGTAAATGTAAAGGTCTCCCTAACCAGTCGTGTCCGACTCTAGGGTGCGGTGCTCATCCCCATTTCTAAGCCAAAGAGCCAGCGCTGTCCGAAGACGCTTCCGTGGTCATGTGGCCGGCATGACTGAACATCGAGGTGCATGGAATGCTGTTACCTTTCCCGCCGAGGCGGTACCTATTTATCTACTTGCAATTTCTTGCTTTCGAACTGCTAGGTTGGCAGAAAAAATACATAATACAACCTAAAACAGCGGTTATGCAACCTGGTGCCCTTCTGATGTTTTAGACTACAAGACCCATAAGCCCCAACTAGCCTGATCAGTGGCCTGGGATTATGGAAACCGTACTGTACAACATTTGGAGGACACTAGATTGTCAACCCCGGGCTTAACAGATAAAATTTACAATACAATCAGTAACCAAAATATTTTTGTGGCATTACGCACCTATACAAAATGTGGTAGATGGCAGCAAATAGTGACAATTTATTAATGTCAAGACTGACCATTCAAATCACATTTCACTAGGGATGTATGAAAATCACTTACCTTTCGGGGATTATGCTGATGGTGGGGGGGGAGGCGTTCCGTCCCTCCCCCTGGAATACTCGCCGGGGGGGGCAGGCGCTCCGTTCCTACCCCCCCGGAATCCTGGCCAGCCCGCTGTGATCCGCAGCGATTCTGCGGAGCCGCCGGCCGGGTCCGCCAGCAGCCGGACATCTGGCCACTGGCTAGCAGGGACGCAAATGGCAGCGGCTGTAGCTGCCGCCGTTTGCGTCCCTGCAGTCAGCCGTGATAGGCTACGTAAATGTTTACGTAGCCTACAACGGCTGATTTTTTAAAAAAAACACGCACGTACGCAAATGGCGGCGGCCATGGCCGCCGCCATTTGCGTTCCTTATTTTGGCACGTCTTAGTCTACGTAAACATTTACATAGACTAAGACGGCGAAAATAAGGGGAACGCAAATAGTGTAGTGTCTACGCTATTTGCGTTCCCCTTATTTTCGCTGTCTTAGTCTACGTAAATGTTTACATAGACTAAGACATGCCAAAATAAGGAATGCAAATGGCGGTGGCCATGGCCGCCGCCATTTGCGTACACGCGTTTCTTTGTTTGTTTGTTTTAACTCAGCCGTGATAGGCTACGTAAACATTTACGTAGCCTATCACGGTGTTTTTTTAAAACCTAGCCGTGATAGGCTACGTAAATCTTTACGTAGCCCATCACGTTTGTTTGTTTGTTTGTTTGTTTTTGTTTGTTTGTTTTTTAACCTATCATGGCTGACTGCAGGGATTTTGTTTGTTTGTTTTTTAACCTATCACAGCTGACTGCAGGGATGCAAACGGCGGTGGCTACAGCCGCCGCCATTTGCGTCCCTGCTAGCCAGCGGCTGGATGTCCGGCTGCTGGCGGAGCCGGCAGGCAGTTCCGCAGAATCTCTGCGGAGCACAGCTGGCCGGCCACGATTCCGGGGGGGGGAGGAACGGAGCGCCTCCCCCCCATCCAGGATTCCGGGGGGAGGGACAGAGTGCCTCCCCCGCCCATCATCAACATAATCCGCGAAAGGTAAGTGCCTTTCGTACATCTCTAGTATTTATTTCACAGAAGTCAGTTTCTAGCTCATTCAGAATGGAACAACGATCTTCTAGATCCCCCTTCCCCAACATGGTACCCTCCAGATGTGTTAGACTACAACTCCCATAATTCCCAGCCAGCATGGCCATGGCCACCCCAATCAAACCCAAAGTGGCCGAAACATTCCGTTTCCCTAATTCTTCTTTCTTACCTCTAGAACACCACTCATCTAGCCAACATTTATCTCCCAAGTTCTTCCCAGGAACCTCTCACTATCAACGGCCTTAAGGAGCTGAGTTTCGCCTCTGTCCAGCACCTTTGATCCCATTCCCGTTACTAGGGATGTCAGAGAATTCTGCCACGGACTGAAATGGGATTGAATTCCCTTCAGTCTGTGCCACGGAATCCTCTGCAGAACAGCACCATGAGGTCCTGCAGAGCCAGCAGTCATGCAACTTTTTTTTCGTCATCCGCAAAGAGTCACGAAATTTTCATAAATAAACATGCAGTGTAGTATATTCCGATAATAAATACCTAAGTTTTTTTTTTAAAAAATGAACTGTGCTCACCGCCTTGTTTGTGGGTGTTCTTTTTAAATTGAAATCCTCTGTCTCCGTTTACTTTCAGTCAAAACACTTCCTCTTCCTAGGGGCTTCCCAAAAGAAGGCTGTCTTAGGTATGCCTGAGTGATAAACTATTTGTTTAAAGCAACACTTTTTTAAAGAAAGAAAAAACCTTTAAAAATGACCATGCCGGTCCTGGAGTGGCATGGTCATTTTAAACGGTTTTTTCTTTCTTTAAAACAGCGTTGCTTTAAACAAATAGTTTATCACACAGGCACACCTAAGACAGCCTTCTTTTGGAAAGCCCCTAGGAAGAGAAAGTGTTTTGGCTGAAAGTAAATGGGGACGGAGGATTTCAATTTTAAAAAAATACGTAAATATTTATGAAAAATAGCGATTCTTACGGAAGTTATGCAGACTCACAGAGACGGCTAGGCACCGGAATTACGATTGTCGGTGTGGATTGTGAACGGTGGAACGGAACACTGGCCGCAAATTGCGGAAGTCAAGTGGCACGAAAGGTGCACAATTTGTACATCCCTACCCGTTACCCATAATGCTTCAGGTTCAGCTCTTGAGAGCTCTTGGATTTGAAAATGCAGGACTTAAATCTAGTAAACAAACCAACTAACAAATGTCTATTTAATCTACCAGTGAAAGGGAATGGAGGAGAAAGAATCTTAGAACCAGTTCATTTCTTGCTTTACCTAAATAAGATTTGATACAGAAGTTAGCTGTTTGTTTGTTTGTTTGTTTGTTTGTTTTTTGACAGTGTTATATAGATAAACCACAGTAGGGTGGTGTGAGTAATACTTTTTGTTAGCAAACCTTTCAGGTTTCAAAAAATTCCTTAAGTCATAAGGAGAGGGCCATGCTCTCTTCAGTTATAAATGCATGGATCTAGATGGTTCATTCTTCCATTCTTTGGGCACAATCCATGATCATAACATGCGAGGAGAGGGAGTGCTCCAGCCCTGTCCCCCTCTGTTGTCACATCCATCACCCCTACTTGTAGAAGGCAACTTTCTGAAGAGAGCTTCCTGTATCCATGGAGGCTCTCCACACAAGCCAGAAAGTGGATTTTCCAGTGTTCTGGCTCACGTAGAGAACCTTCACAGACAGGTGAGTACATCCTGACTGAACTGCATGAAAAACAGAATTCCAGAAGCAGGTCTATTACAGGTTTTTCAATAAACCCACCTTGCCTATGTTTCTTTTCACACAGCTTCTGTGCACCCATGTTTTCTAGAAGAAAACAGGAACCAACACTAAGAACAAATGTTGAAACTTATTTGAATCCCTCCCCCACCGAGTGAATTGACATAACGAAGAAGAGAAATTATAGCCTCTTTACCCAAACATGCACTCTGCAAATGGCATGCTAAAACTCTACAATTTAACATACTATAACTTTATGGTTATGGTAATTGCTATTCATAGCATTGTAGGCCTGGTAACAGTGGTCTGGCTCTCTGTTGGAACTCTGACTATATCATTTAGAAGACCTTTATTTAGAATTCAGAATTTGCAATATAGTTGTTCATCCGAAATGACTGGTCTTCCTGTTGGCCACATCACCTCCCCCACCCAACGTTATGCCATTTTCAAATTTCATTTTGCCCTTCTGACTGCTACTGATGATAACCTTGGTTTACTGCTCCACATTAGAAACATTTTTATGTTATGGCCTGAAGCTGTGCTTGAAGTAGAATTTGCACTGGGGGGTGGGGGGACAGTCTACCAGCAAAAAAAAAAAAATTATGGTAATTCTACATTAGGCTGCATCCTAATGACATCCCAATGCTGCTTACATTATTTCACATGTTTCTGCCAGTCTGAAAAGCAGCACTGAATTTTGGCACCACACACACCCCAGTTCTGTGCCACATCACAAGCCTTTGCAGCTCTCAATTTCTAAAGCAGTTTAAGGGCATAAGAACTTCTTTGCTGGATCACACCAAGGCCCAACTAGTGCACCACTCATCAAATACCTGAAGATCAGTGGAGGCTTGTGGCTCCAATGTCAGTGGGGCAGTGAATCCACTTCAGCTTTCAGTCAGAACTAGTCGGAACTCTAAAGAGTTTTTTTGAGTTCTGACAGGTTCTGACTGAAACCTGGAATGGAGTCACGTCCCACTGACATCGGAGCCACCAGCCTCCACTGCTGAAGAGTCTTTTGCGGGTGGCATGCAGCACACAAACAGAACTCGGCTGGCACAAACTCCATTGTTATCTCTAATCTATATGACTGGAAATAACAGTGGGGATTTCTCTGGTGGGTGGACTCGGAGGAACCCCATCCCCTGAAGGAATCCATTGAGGCCTTTCAGGCCAGAAGGGAAACTTCTGCAGGTTGGATTAGGTCAGAGTTTCCCTTCCCATTCCCTATTATTTATTTCTAACATATAGTAGTACAGACTTTTAACAAAGACAAAGATTCCAATAGAGTATTGGGAGATACTATGTGAGAAAAAGTAGCCCAACTCCTTTAGGCATTCAGAACTAGTTGTGGGGATTCTGGCTAAGGTAAGGTGAGATGGACATTCATTTTAAATGAATGCAATTTTTTTTTAATGGTTATATCCATGTTTTTGCACTTTCCCTCACTTCCCTTGCAGTGAAAATAATAGAAAACCAGATCTTGGCAAATTTGTAGTTTCCTCACTTCAACCAATAAATGAGTCCAATCACTGCTGTATTCATGGAACTATTTACGCACCCACACAGATTGCATATGAATTTGATTAGTTTCTTATAAAATGTAGAGAATACACACTCAGAAAAGTCAGCTCGCAGCATCTAGTTCATGTGTTCATGAAGTGTGGAGATCCAGGATATTGTTTTAGATGTCAGTCTTGCCCCTCTCCTCCCCAAATGTTGGCAATACTTTGAGTCATTGAGTTATTTTAATGCAAAGGTATACCTGGGCATGCATACCATTAGCCCGGTAGAGTGAAGCAGCTGCCTCAGGCATCTGATTTTGGGTATCATGAAAGAGGAGCAACTTGTTAGTTATTTAATTTATAATTGTTGCATTTTTTAATTTTTTTTTTTTTTTACTATCGGGGAAGGGGAGAGGTGCTTATGGGATTTTCAGCCCCAGATGCCAAAATAGCTCAACTGACCATACTAAGACAGTGCCAGCTCCAGGTGTTTGAGGGCCCTTGGGCAAGATACCCTCAATAGGCCCCCTCTCTCATTGCCATTGCCACCAGCAGCTGTTACTCCTCATCCTCTTTCTCATAATTGATTGTTACCACGTCCTTGCTTGACAGGCAGAGGGCCAGTGAGCAAGCAGCCAGTGACATCTCCTGCTCCTCCTACTCACACCACTGATGTCTGGGCCAGAGTGAGAGGCAGGTGAACAAGCAGATTGTGAAGGTGAAGAGAAGGAGCAAGTCTAGGGAGTTCTTGCCAGTGGGTCCCTGATGGGTTGTGGGCCATCAGCAGGTGCCCAAATCAGCCTACCCTTGATGCTGGCCTTGTGTATTTGCCTTGATGTGGGGTGGGATTTGCTGGTTTGCCTCAGGCAGCAAAATGGCTTGTGCTGGCCCTGGCTCCACCTGAAAATACAGGTTACTGAGATATTTATTGATAACGGAACGGATTAATAGGCCAATATGTGCACACACTGCACAGTCAAATTAATTTTATGTGCAGATACACTGATGCTGGCAAGTGACATTTGCTGAGGGCGTTTAATAGATTTGAGAGGTTTTCAGAGATATGATAGAGCCATTGTTGTTTTCTGGTACATATGTCCATTTTTTTCTGATTCACTATGATCTCTGGCCAAACAGGTTTCCTTTCCATGTAAAACCTATTTGGCCAGAGACCATAGCGAGATTTTTTAAAGTGTTATTGCGAGCAATGAGACACCTCTATTGTATTGCCTTCAAATCTCTGAAAAACCATAGTCTGTACACAGCTCAAGAACTAACCAGAGTGGCCAGTGCAGTACATATAATGTGCCTTGATGCAACACTATCTATTTGAGTAACTACTCATAAATTTGCTTTCAGTAGTTCCATATTCCTGCACAACCCTCCATGGAGACTAAACATACTGAAGTTAGCTTCTGATGTGAAAGCACCAACATGAAAAGAGGTTCTTGCACTATAATTAACAGTAGTAGCACTATTTGGAAGAAAACTAAGGCAATCTGATGTTAAACAGCGTAACACTATACATGTCTACTCAGAAGCAAGTCCCAGTTTTTTCAATGGTGCTTACTCCCAGCAAAGCGTGGATAGGATTGCAGCCTTAGTGTTTTTGTTTATTCTGTTACCTACAGATATAGAAGCAGAGAAGAAGGCAGCAGGTAAGTAATGAGCAGAACTCTTTTAGTGCATAATGAGGAGAATGGGCAAAGCTGTAAAGTCATAAGATTCTGTATAATGTAGTACTAGTAGCTCTACACGCTGGGATATATGGCTACGAAAAAAGACGAGTGAGATTTTAGGCTGCATTGTAATTTCCAAATCATAGGGAGTCATTTCTCCACTTTATTCTGCACTAGTCAGATTTCACCTGGAGTATTGTGTCCATACTGCATGCCATACTTTAAGAAGGATATAGACACATTGGGACAAATTCAGAGGAAGGCAATGAAGGTCATCAGCAGTATGGAAAACCTGTTCTGTTGAGGAAATATTGAAGAAACTGGGTAGGTTTTGCCTGGAGAAGAGAAGACTAAAAGTGGGGAGCATGACAGTACTCTCCAAATACTTGAAGGGCAGTCACATAGAAGTGGGCAAAGACTTGTTTTCCACTGTCCCAGAGGACAGTTACAGGGGTTAAGTTACAGGAGGGTAGAACTCTAGGAGAAACATCTTGGCAGTAAGCGCAGTTCAAAAACGGAACCAATGACCTAAATGGGTAGTGGGCTCTTCCTCCCTGGGTCTTCAAATAGAGGATAGGCAGCCATCTGTTGGGGATGCTCAAGCTCTGGAATTCCCACACTGAGCAGTAAGTCAGACCAGATGGCCTACAAGGCACCCTCCAACTCTCTGGTTCCATGAGTGCCCTGTCCTAGAACCTTCTGCACACTTACACATGGATTTCCTGCATAAGGAAACTGTCCATTTATATCAGTGGAGCCTAAGATTCATTGGTTTATTCCTTTTCATGCACGGAACATATGCCCTTCTTTGAAATGAATGTGGCAGCCTTGCTTCAACAAAAGTGCCTTTGGTTGCACTAAATAGGTACATGGGAAGCTGCCTTATGCCGAGTCAGCCCCTTGGTCCATCTAGCCCAGTATTGTCGACCCTGACTGACAGCAGCTCATCAGGGTTTCGGGCGCAGATATTTCCTGCCCTACCAGGAGATGCCAGAAATTGCACTTGGGACCTTCTGTGCTCAGTGCATATGCTCTACCACTAGGGATCTTGGAGGACTCCATAAGCATGGTGAAGTTCGTCGAGCTTTCAGCAGCTCAGCCTCCCCCCCCCCCCGACTCTGGCTTACCTATGAGCTGGCTCAACTTGATCTGTATTGAGTCGGGCCAGCTCACAGATTTTTGTGGTGGGTTTTTCCCCCTTAAATCACTATTTACACAATTTGCAGCTGCAATTTGCATAATTTGCACATATTTTGGCATAATTTGCTTGATTTGCACAAACTGTGGTCAGAATATGCTTTATTTGTGCATATTATGGCTGCAGTTTGCACAAAATTAAGCATATTACAGCTGCAATTTGTGCAAATGAAGCAAATTATGGCTGAAATTTGTATAAATTGCAATTTAATGGAAAAAATGAGGAAGTTCATGGATTTGGGGGGAAAGTGCGCAGTTCACAAATGCAAGCTGAGCCGGGAGCTCCGGGGAAATCTGATGAGCCCCAAAAGGGCTGGATTTCCCTGCGATGGCTAGTCCTATCTACCACTGAGCCATGACCCTTCCCAATGTCTCACATTGAAATGCTGGTGCATATGCAGAAGTACTTCCTGGGCAACTCTTTGGATCTTAGCCATGGCCTTCAATCAAAGTAGCAATTATCATGCACAATTATGGCATGATTTATTGCAGATTTCCATTTTTAAAAAAGGTCCTGTCAGTTCCTCTTTCCTGGGTTGACTTTTTTGGTAATCATATATTGGAATTAGTACGTCTGAATGCATTGTTTCTTTAAAAGGCATTGGGTGATGCATGTTCCACTTTACAGGTGTATGGCTTTTCACCATAATTGCTAAAAGAACTTCTGTATTCAGAGATAGTCCATGTATGAGTACCAGATGCTAGGGAAGCATAGTATGTTCCTTGGATAGTATCCACTGGATAGTATGTTCCTTGCTAAAAAAAAAAAAAAGAAAAGAGAGAGAAAGAGGACAAAAGAGGGCTCCAGTGTCCATAACATTTGCATATGCATATGCATATGCATATGCGCGCGCGTGTGTGTGTGTGTGTGTGTGTGTGTATCTATCTATCTATCTATCTATCTACATATTTAGAAATAATCTATAACTTACATAGAAATACAATGCATCTCACCATAATTGGGAAGACTGTGTTTAGGTGACCTGTGTGCCTGCTCAGACTGCTGTCTAGGTGTTAAGTGTTGATGGACAGCCTCAAGGCCCCTGCTGTTCTTCTTCATGGCCTCTATGCATCACACATATGGGGTCTGCACCTGTGCGGAGCCTTGATTCGGGAAGCATCTACAGCTGAGGAAGTTTTGGCGGGAACCCCTCCCCCACCATCCCAGTGCACATGTCCCTAGCAGGTTCCCACTTATTCCCTCAGTTCTCTTTCAACCACCATTGCATGCACTTCTCTCATTGTTCGCTATTTTAAAAAGCATTTTCTGACAGAAAGCTGAGGTTTTATCTTGCTTTTCTCTCTTCTATCAAAGATTTCTCTCTGTCTCCTGGTTATTTTAATTTCTTTTGCTTTGCAAGCTTCGTGATCGTCCTCACAGGTGTATGGTCCTCAGGGCCTCCTTTCGAAAGTGTACCCATTGTGGGGCACAACTGCTGCCCTCAGTCTCTCTCTGCCTGTTCTGCCTTGGTGAAGGGCACATTGATGGACAACGTCAAGGCTAGAGATGGCAGAGAATTCTGCCACGGACTCCAATGAGGGTGGAGTCCGCGGTGGAATGAAAGACTCACCTCCATCACCCGGGGGAATCCGTGCCAGCCAGATCCTACCTGCCGCCATCCATCCACCTGCTGCCATTCACTGCTGCCTGTTTTCGGATGCAAATGGCATCCGGTGTAGCGGACGCCATTTGCATCCCTGCCTTTTGCCATGATGGGCTTTTAAAGATTTTATGTAGCCTATTTTAAAGATTTTAAAGATTTTATGTAGCCTATCACGGCAAAAGGCAGGGACGCAAATGGCATCTGCTACGCCGGACGCCATTTGTGTGGCAGCGGCCAGAAGTCCTTTGCTTTGTGGCACCTTAAAGACTAAGTTTATTATAGTATAAACTTTTGTGGACAAGAGTGGGGGTGGGCAGACTTCAAGCTTGCAGGATTTACTCTGTTGTTGTTTTTTGCTAGAACCCCAAGAACCACCTACTGGAGCCTGGTGCAAAAGATACACATTTAGATTTAATGAACTAAAACTGAACTAAAACTTATCAAAACTGAATGGAGGTCATAGTCTTTCCACATAAAACTCCACTCTTGGTTATCCCTGAGCATTCTTCATTTCCAAGGTAAAATGTTAATTTGCAGGGGGTGGGGTCATTTTTTTACTGCTGTCATAAAACAGTTGGGAGTCAGAAATCCTTGCTGATTGATATCAGATCATCCAGAGGTCTACCAGTAGATCCCAATCTATCTTTTGCCCATCTCTGAACTAGAGCCCATTTCCTCTGACAGGGCCAGCCCTACCATTAGACAGTGTTAGGCGGCTGCCTCAGGCAGCAGTTCCTGGGATGGCAAGTGGCAGTGAGGCGCTGGAGGACAGAGCTGCATGTGCTCTGCAGCTTATCCTGCACCCCCTAAACTAGCTTACTGTCCTCAGTTGTGGTGGAGGATGTTGTCCCATCATCAGTGGCAAACTAAGATTCACCTGCCAGGTCTGCTTCTATTCATGGAATAGGAGGTGCCCCAGGCAGCAAAATGTCTTGGGCTAGCCCTATCCTCAGATGCAGTGTTATCCTGAGCTGTGACAGTAATGTCTGTCTGTCTGTCTGTCTGTCTGTCTATCTATCTACAGGGTTGGATAACACTTCCTGCATCTGAGGAAGTGGACCCTAGATCATGGAAGCTTATGCCACAACAAATTTCTTAGTCTTTAAAGTGTCGCAAAGCTCTTTGTTACTTTTGCTGCAGCAGATTAACATGGCTACCCATCTGTAAATGGATCTCATGAGATAATCCTTACATTCTCAGTGGCTGTGAATATCAGGGCACATTGAAGAAAACTGTTTATCAGTATTTGCCCTAAAAGTCTGTTAAATAAATAGAATTGTGAAAATCCAGGTGCTTTGCTAATTAATGGAGAGTGAATTGGGATCCCCTTTGAAACATAATCACTGTTGTACAATAGAAACTTTGGCTATGTTTTTGGGAAGTCTCCTTTATCCAATTCCTGATTATCTGATTTCATTGTTTAATCTCGCAGTAGTTCCATTATGCCAATGTGACTTGTGTAACTTCCACTTATCCAAACTACTTCTAAGTGAATGCTTCAAATGTGCCCCAGACATTGCAGATAAGTAGTACTGAATTGCACTGCAAGAAAAGAAAAGAAAAAAGAGAGTTCAACTTTCATTGATCTATATTGAGCATCACTGCTTTGTCAACTTACGTTTTGTGGTTCTGGACAAATGGAGCAGGCATCTGTATTTCACTCTCTAATCACATGTTTTAAGGTAATGGTTGGTTTCATGGAATGTGTGTATGCCTATACTTCAAACCATAATTAAAGGAATTGCATGAACCTTGGATCAGTCTTTGGAAATCTGAAAATGGAAGCTTAGTGAACAAATGGTAGGGTAGAAATTGGAATAGGAAGTCAAAGAGCCAAAACTGGCAGGTTGTGGCATTCTGAAGAACATACCTTTGTGTTGTATCCCAAGGAACTGCATATACTTCTCATGGGATTTTAAAGTGTATATTCCTCAACCCCTCAAAGAAGAGGGATTTTTTTAATTGACAAGAGAGGAAGTAAGGGAATGATGGGCTTTAAAGTTCAAAGACAGGAGAATTAATTTCAGAAATTAATGTGCATTTAAATCAAATGTCAGAAATTGAAGTGCATTTAACATAGGTAGTTATTGTTGTTTTGGTTCCAGAAATTATACACAAATACACACAATAGTTAAGGTGATGATTATCTCATTCATTGGCCCCACATTTGAGTAAAAATATACAAGCTCATGAATACACCTCATGAATTCATGAATTTCATGAATGAAAACTGCCCAGAGAGCTTCGGCTATTGGGCGGTATAGAAATGAAATGAATGAATGAATGAATGAATGAATGAATAAATAAATAAATAAATAAATACACACACAACTTGTCTACCAACTTGGACAGCTTTTACAGGGGATTAGACAAATTAAGGCTATCAATGGCTACTAGTTACAATGACTATATATTACCTCCAGTATGAGGGGCAGTATACCTCTGTATGACATTTGCTGGGAACACAAGCGGGAGAGTGCTGTTGCATTCATGTCCTGCTTGTGGGCTTCTTATGGACATTTGGTTGGCCACAGTGGGAACAGAATGCTGGACAAGATAGGTGTTTGGCTCTTCTTATGTTCTTATGAGTTACTCAGAACATTTCATCAAACAAAAGGGCTCATCAAATGAGGACTGTTCCATGCAACTCAAGGTTTTCATTATCCTACACTGAAAAGATGTAGCAATAAAAAAGCAATAAAAGAGTACACACAATTCTGTGGTATGACTATCACTTGCTAAGGAAAAAATCAACACAAATTTGCAAAGGCAAGTCCGTCTCACCACTGTTTGTCTTCGAAAATGTCAGCAAGGATGTGGATAGTGGTGACCTGGTAGACATTACATCCCTGGAATCATAGAATCATAGAATATTACGGTTGGAAGGGGCCTACAAGGCCATGGAGTCTAACCCCCTGCTCAATGCAGGAATCCATGAAGATTTATGTAGCCTATCATGGCAAAGCGCAGGGACGCAATTGGTGTCTGCTATTCCAGACGCCATTTGCGTCCGCAAATGCAAATGCAGACGGCAGCGGATCGCAGCGGACAGACCCGGACCCAGCCAGCAGCAGGTAGGATCTGGCCGGCACGAAATTCGTGGGGTGGCAGAGGTGAGTGGTTTGTTCTGCCACGGACTCTGGGGGAACAGACTCTTTAGAATCTTGAGTCCATGGTGGAATTCTCCACCATCCCTAGATCTACAACAAATTCCAAGATCCTTCTCGCTTGTAGTGATGTTGAGCCACGTATCTCCCATCTTGTAACTGTGCATTTGATTTCTTTTTCCTAGGTGCAGAACTTGGCATTTATCCCTATTAAATTTCATTCTGTTCTTTTCTGCCCAGTGCTACAGTCTATCAAGATCACTTTGAATTTTGTTTCTGTCTTCCAAAGTATTAGCTATCCCGCCCGATTTTGTGTCATCTGCAAATGTGATCAGCATTCCCTGCACCTCCTCATCCAAGTCATTAACAAAAATGTTGAAGAGCACTGGGCATAGGACTGAGCCCTGGGTACCCCGCTCGTTACCTCTCCCCAGTTTGAGAAGATCCCATTGATAAGCACTCTTCGAGTCTGATTCTGTAGCCAACTGTGGATCCACCGGATCGTTGTTTCATCTACCCCACTTTGAGCTAGTTTGCTCATCAGAATATCATGGGGCACTTTGTCGAAAGCTTTGCTGAAGTCGAGGTATATTATGTCCACAGCATTCCCACAGTCCACAAGGGAGATTACTTGATCAAAAAATGAGGTCAGATTCATCTGGCAGGATTTGTTCTTGACCAATCCATGTTGGCTTCAAGTAATCACTGCATTGTTTTCAAGGTGCTTACAGACTGATTGCTTTATCATCTGCTCCAGAATTTTCCCAGGGATTGATGTCAGACTGGCTGGTCTGTAGTTCCCAGGTTCCTCCTTCTTGCCCTTTTTGAAGATAGGGATAACATTAGCCCTCCTCCAGTCATCTGGCACTTCACCCATCCTCCATGATTTCTCAAAGAGAGTATACAGTGGTTCTGAGAGTTCTTCTGCCAGTTCCTTTATTACTCTAGGATGCAGTTCATCTGGCCCTGGAGATTTGAACTCATTCAAAGCAATTGGGTGTTCCTTGACCATATGCCTATCGATCTCAAGCTGCAATTCTGCCCCTTCAGCCTGTACTTCACCTTTGCCAGGGGCGTCATAGACCCTCTTTTGGGGGAAGACTGAGCCAAAGTAGGAATTGAGCACTTCTGCCTTTTCTTTGTCATCTGTTATCATTTTGCCATCCTTATTTAATAGCTGAACCATCATTTCTTTCCCCTGTCTTTTGCTAAGCACGTGGCTGAAGAAAGCCTTTTTGTTGCTTTTAGCATCACTAACCTCAGCTCATTCTCAGCTTTAGCCTTCTTGACGCCATCCCTGCAATTCTGTGCTACCTGGCTGTACTTTTCTTCTTATTGGAATGGTTTGTAATTGCGCCATGAGAATTTCCTTTTTTAAAAGCTCCCACCCATCTTGGACTCCTTTTCTCATTAGAGTAGCTTGCCATGGGACCTTACTGATCATTGTTCTGAGTTTATTAAAATCAGCTTTCCTAAAATCCAGGGTACATGTTTGACTACACTCGGCTTTTGCTTCCCTTAGAACCAAGAACTCAAGTACAACATGGTCGCTTTCCCCCAGAGTTCCTGTAACTGCTACTTGATCCACTAAGTCATCTCTGTTGGTTAGGATCAAGTCAAGGATAGCCAATCCTGTAGTTCCTTCCTCTACTTTCTGTAGGAGGAAGTTATCCACCACACAAGTCAGGAATTTCCTGGTGGGGCCATGTTTTGCAGAATTTGTCTCCCAACAAATATCGAGGAAATTGAAGTCCCCCATTACTATTACATCATGCTTCCTTGAAACATTGGCTATTTGCTTTTCAAAAGTTTCATCCTTGTCTACTCCTTGATTGGGTGGCCGGTAGTAGACTGCAACCACCAGGTTCCTTTTATTCTTTGCTCCATTTATTTTGATCCAGATGCTCTCAATGGGGCTACCAAGCTCATCCTCCTGTATTTCTGTGCACAGACATGTATTTTTGACATACAGTGCAACTCCACGTCCGTTTCTGTTCCTCCTGTTCTTTTTGAACAAGTTATATCCTTCAATTGCTGTATTCCAGTCATGAGAGTCATCCCACCAAGTCTCAGTTACACCTATCAAGTCATAATTTCCCTCTTGTATTAAGAGTTCAAGTTCGTTCTGTTTGTTTCCCATACTCTGGGCATTAGTATATAGTAGGGATGTACAAAAGTCCCCTTACCTGGCTCTGCTGGGTTCCGCTGGTGGGGGAGGCGCTCCGTCCCTCCCCCCAGAATCCTGGCTGGCCGGATCTGCTCCGCGGGGATTCCGCAGAGCCGCCGGCCGGCTCCACCAGCAGCCAGACATCCGGACGCTGGCTAGCAGGGACGCAAATGGCAGCGGCTGTAGCCGCCGCCGTTTGCGTCCCTGTAGTTAGCCGTGATAGGCTACATAAAGACTTACATAGCCTATCATGTCTGGCTTTAAAAAAAAAAAAAAGTGTGTACGCAAATGGTGGCGGCTACAGCCGCCACCATTTTCATTCCTTATTTTTGGCCATCTTAGTCTACGTAAATATTTATGTAGACTAAGACGGCGAAAATAAGGGGAAACGCAAATAGCGTCCGCTATGCTATTTGCGTTCCCCTTATTTTCGCCGTCTTAGTCTACATAAACATTTACGTAGACTGAGACGGCCAAAAATAACGAACGCAAATGGCAGCGGCCATAGCCGCCGCCATTTGCGTACGCATTTTTTTTAAAAAAACCAGACGTGATAGGCTACGTAAGTCTTTACGTAGCCTATCACGTCTTGTTAAAAAAAAAAAGCGACAAGACTGCAAATGGCGGCGGCGGCAGCCGGTCAGAAGACCAGCCGCCGCAGCCGCCGCTGCCGAAGCCGCTGCCGCAGCCGCCGCCACCCAGAAGATCCGCCCCAGGTAAGTCTCATCCCGGGGGGATCCGCGGGGGGGTGGGGGGGTGGCAGGCCGTTCCGCCACAGATTTCGGGGGGGCGAATGCACTGGCATTCGGCCTCACCAGGATCCGTGGCGGAATTCTCTGCCATCCCTAGTATATAGACATCGAAGACCATGTGCTTCATAGTCTGGCTTTCTTCCTACATGTGTCTGAAGACTATTATTGGGTGCTATTAGAGCTGTTCTCTCTGTTGCAGTGCATGAGCCTTCATCCATTGTTACCCTCAACTTTACATCTCCCTTCCCGTAGGATTCAGTTTAAAGCCCTCCTGATGAAGTTCTTCATGCTGTGGCCAAACACATTCTTCCCAGCCTTTGTGAGGTGCAACCCATCCCTTGCCAACAACTCATATTCCAGGAAGTATAGCCCGTGGTCCCAGAATCCAAATCTCTCATGCCGGCACCACCTTCATAGCCAGTCATTCACCTGGAGTATTTTTCTTTCCCTTTCTATCCTTCTTCTAACTACTGAAAGGATGGATGAGAAAACTATCTGGGCCCCAAAGTTCTTGAGTTTCCTTCCCAAAGCTTCAAAGTCTGATGTGATTTCTTTGTAGCTCCGCTTGGCAGTATAATTTGTTCCCGCATGGGTGAGAAGAAAGGGATACCTGTCAGTGGGCTTTATGAGTGCAGGCAACCCTTCAGTCACATCTCTAATCTGTCCTCCCAGGAGACAACATACCTGGCAAGTCCACGGGTCTTCACAATGTACTTAGGTCTTGATCCCATGCAGCAAGGAGCCTCCCACTACTACTACTCTTCTCTTCTTGTTGTTGTAGGCCTGGGTTTCATTGCCTCTGCTTGACCGACCTTCAGCCCCTTGCTCACTCTCATGCAGGTTCCCCTGTGATTCTTCCTCTGCAGGCTGTCCTCCAGTCTCATCCTCAAGTACCTGAAATCGGTTCCACAGCTCCACTGCTTCCACTGGTGCAGAGTGGCATCTAGTTCTTCTTCTCCTAACTGTCACCCTTTTCCAAGGAGTATCCTCTACTGCATTTTTCCTCACCTCAGCATTTCCCTCTTCTGCCTCAGCTTGCTCTTGCTCTTCAAGCTTCTGGTCTTCACTTTGCTGCCATAGTTCCACCATTCTGTCCATGAACTCTTCGTGTTCTCTTATTCCCCGGAGGGTCGACAGTCGCCACTCCAGTCCTCTCACTTTTTCTTCCAGCAGCATGATCAACTTGCACTTGTTGCAGTTGTAGGCCATGTTGCTCTCAGGCAAGAAAACAAACATTGCACACACCTTGCAGGTCACCACCACTGGAGAGTCTTGTCCTTCCATAGCCTCTTTTCCCTTTTTGTGTCTGGCTTTCTGATTGTTCTAGACTAGCCTGTGCCTGCTCCTCTACTCACTAGAGGTTAAAAGCAGAGTCCCACTGGTGTGGAAGTGTGTGTTACAAGAAAAATAATTTTTAAAAAAATCTTAGGGGCCTCCCCCTTGACCTCCCCTGCCAAACTCCCCTGGCCAACTCTTGTTTGCTCCCCCTGTTTGCTCACTCTGGTCGGTCTCTCTCTGGGAGCTTGCTTGCTTCTGTAGTCCCTGGACCAGCTGGAGCAGCTTCCTCTGCTCTGCTCTGCTCAGCTGGGAGGTGGGAAACAGACTGAAGCTTCCTGCCTACAGCTGCTGGGAGTACTCAGGCCACACACCCCCAATTCAGTTGGAGCTCTCAGGAGCACCTGGTGAGCTCACAGCCACCCAGAAGGAAAAAGGACAGCCCCCTGGGCTTCCTGCAGCCCACTTACCTCTTTGCCTCTGTCTCCTTTGTCTCCTTTGTCTCTTCTGCCACTGCAACTCCCCTGGCCAACTCCTGTTTGCTCCCCCTGCTCGCTTGCTCTGGACGCTCGCTCTCTGGGAGCTTGCTTGCTTCTGTAGTCCCTGGACCAGCTGGAGCAGCTTCTTCTGCACTGCTCTGCTCAGCTGGGAGGTGGGAAACAGGACTTCTGAAAAACATTTTTACAAAGTCCCTCATGAAATTAGGGCTGTATGAATTTTGTTAAATCTTTTCTGTCTATGTTTCACGGATTGTCAGGTGTCTGTCATTACATCATCCACCCATTGACCAATTTTTTTTATTTTTTTTTTAGGGATGTACAAGGGCATCTCTACACTAGCCTAAAATCCTGCATTTAAAATGGGGCTTTCTGCTTCCATTTTAAATGCAGGATCACCATTGACTCCCTTTACATGCGCTTCCTTCCTCCCCCCCTCCTTCTCCCCGTATCTGAGTCTTCCGCTTCTCTTCTGCCACTTTAAGCCTTTTCACCGAGAAAACTGAAATGGAACACAATGAGGTAATTTGATAGCTCATTATCTGTGACCTATTTAAAAACAGAACAAAGGGCATTTAGTGCAGGAGGGTCACAGCAGGGTTACGGCATCATGTAAAGAGCCCGCAAACTTCTATGAAGGAGCAATCTCAATCGCAGGATAAAAGCGTGTGATGAAGCCCCAAGAATTTTCTTCCACTTGCTCAGATATGTATTTCCACTATGTCACACTTGTACTAATACACATTAGCATAACACACACACACACACCCTGCCCATAAAAGTAAACAAACAAACAAACCAGTCCACAGAATCCATGCAAATAAAAAAAAAGCTGGTCTGCTGCAGAATTCCCAGTTCAGATACATAGAAATTAGAACTCATTTGAATCTGTTGTGGATTTCTCCAACATCTCTGCATGAAAGGCACTTGAGTAATATATAATAATAGTTTATTACAGTCACAAGAGCAGCAAAGTGAGGTAGCACTACAAATGCAATAATATAAAAGCAATAGGAATTAGTTAAAATACAAATAAATAAGAATTACACCTAACCCACTCATAATAGTAAAATATTTAACAAATTAAAACATTATCAAACAATTGACATCATCCCACGCCAACAAACAATTGCAGCAGCGCAGAATCTAGCCACCTTAGAGGTTACCTGAGTATTCTGGTTGGCCAACAGATAATCTGTATAGAACACATCAGATTCCCAGGTATTCCTTGTAAAATAGGAGTAATAAAAATATGCCAAAATCATAATAGAAGGAATAATGCAGCAGTACATGGCCCACAGTCTTCACCATTCCAGCTTCACAGGGGCAGAAGCACTCAGAGTATAAAGTACCATTATATCTACCCTCCAAAAGTGCAGAAGGTAACACATTGAACTTGGCCAGCATGAATGGTCTCCTGTATGTTGGAATGGTTAGAGTAGTTTTAAGAGTGATTTTAATAGTACAGTCTACCACCAGCTCATATATATAAACAATCTAAAAATGTCACAATAAAATAAAATGTCCCCAAACAAATAAGTGAACAATATAAACAATAAATTAACAATAAAACATTATTTAAGATTACCTATTACAGATTAAAATTAATATTATTAGGATTTTAAAGCATTATATACAATATCCCCATGGATCTTACAGGCGGCTGCAAAAAACCTTGCACAAGGATCTGTTAACTGCATATTAGCACCTAAAAGAAGATTCCTGGTAACCTCAACATCAGATCTGCCCGGAAACCTTCTAAGCAGAGGAGAAATAAACTTTACACAGATTTCTTGATAAAATCGACAAGAAAAGATAACATGTTTGGTTGTTTCAACCACTCCAACACCACAAGGGCAAATCCTCTCTGCCATTGGAGTCTTACTATATCTCCCCCCCAGCACCGCTGAGGGGAGTACTCGCCATCTGGCTAAAGAGAAAGCCCTGCGAAGCGTAGGAGACTCCAAAAACAATACATAGGCTGCCATTTTTACAGTGTGTCTGATCTCCCAGTTGAGTAAACTGAGCTGTCAGGATAAAAGGATGGATCTTCTTATGGATTAGTAACAGGTTAAAGAATAGGAAGAGAACAGGAGTAAATGGACAATTCTCACAATGGAGGGAAGTAAGAATCTGTATTGGAACCAAGGCTTTTTAACTCATTCAGACACAATCTGGAACAGTGAAATGGGGCAAGTCTGCAGATAATGCCAAATGATTTAGGATGGCGAAAATCCAAATGGACTGTGAAGAGCTCCAAAAGCATATCTCTAAACTGGATGAAGTGATGTAAAGTGTAAGAGATGTAAAGCATAAAGTGATGTACATTGGATTATGTATAAGCTGATGGCTTCTGAACTGGTGATGGCAAATCAGCAAAGAGTTCTTGGGACTGTGGTAGACAGCAGAATGAAAACTTTGACTCAGCTGCGAAAAATGCAAATCCTATGCTACGGATAACTAGGAAAGGGTCTGAAAATAAAATTATCGATATCATAAGCCCCTTATACAAATCTATGGTTGTGGCATCATTTGGAATACCGTATACGAGGACAGGAAGGCCTGGCGTGCCATGGTCCATAGGGCCACGAAGAGTCGGACATGACTTAACGACTGAACAACAACAAAAATACAATTCTGGTCACCTCATCTCAAATTGATGTCGTAGAGCTGGAAAAGGTACAGAAAGAGGCAATCAGAATTATCAGGGAACTGGAACACCATATAAGGAAAGGCTAAAACATTATTTTTATACTTTTATTACATTTTCTATATAACCAATACAAACAGGGCATAATTCTTTTTTATTGAATTTATCAACAGGATACAAAAATAACATGAATGCAAAAGAAAGCCAAGTGCCCCTGCTTACCAGAGATCCACAGTTAGTGAGCATGCAGGGTCTTGGGGGCGGATGAAAGAGGGAGCTGGTGCCGGTGTGGGAAGAAATGGCACCGCCCAGCAGGACATTGTCAGAGCCAATCGGATCCAATTGTCAGTGGAAGGGTGTTCACACTAGCAGTCTGAGCCATCATGAGCCCCTGACCCATCCACCACCAACAGTCCTTGCAAGTGGGTGGGCCAGGAAGATGTGAAATACACTGAAAATCCTGATCCTGCAGAACACCTGGAGGAACTGGCAGCAGGCCAAAGGCAGATTAACGATACCTAGCTGCACAGGGAGCCAATAAGCCCTGTGACTCTATCCCAAACCCTACCTCAATCCCTGATTCACCTCCCTCATCCCTCAGGTTTCCAAAGCAAAGGTGACAGTGGACCTGGTGACTAATGCAGAACCCCCAGAGGAACACCCATCTGTCTGTCAGAAGGTTCTATTGGCAGAAAATACTCAGTAGGAGAGGACTACTTGGGAGACTGGGCTTCCTTGGAAGGAGGAAAGAGACCCAGCACTGAACGATGAACCAACAGAGGACCAGGAAGAGGAGGAGCTGGCAGGGTGTATAAAGGTCTCCACTGGATCTTTGCTGGGTTTCTAGTTTAGTTTAGGGATGTTCAAAAACCACTTACCTGTTTCGTAAGTGGCATCTGAGGTGGGGGGGAGGCACTCCATCCCTCCCCCCAGAATCCTCCCCAGCCGGGTCCGCTCCGCGGCAACTCCGCATTGCCGCTGGCCGGGTGCATCCGCAGCCAGACATCCAGGTCTGAGGCAGGTCTACGGACACAAATGGCGGCCGGCGTAGCGGCCGCCATTTGCGTCCCTTCGCTGAGCCGTGATAGGCTATGTAAATATTTACGTAGCCTATCACGGCAAAGAGTGGGGACGCAAATGGCAGCCGCTATGCCACTTGCGTCCCTGTTTTGCCGTATTTACGTAGCCTATCACAGCTCAGCGAAGGGATGCAAATGGCGGCCGGCATAGCAGCCGCCATTTGTGGCCACAGCCCAGCAGCTGCCAGAGCCACCGGAGCTGCTGCCGCTGGAGCCACCAGAGCTGCAGCCAAGTAGGCTCCATTCCAGAGTGCTTCCGTGGGGTGGTGGGGCAGGTTGCTCCATTCCGCCACGGATTCTGGGGGGCCGAATTCACTGGAATTCGGCCTCCCTGGGATCTGTGGTGGAATTCTCTGACATCCCTAGTTCAGTTTCCACACCAGGTGTGGGTGAGGAACAGGTGTTTGTTATTAAGAGGGGGAAAGGGGGAGGTGTACAGGTAGTTGGGATTGCTTTGAGAGGCTGTAAATCAGGGGTCAGGAAAATGTTGCCTTCCAGATGTTGTTGGACTGCAACTCCCATCAGCCGTAGCCAGCATAGCCAATGGTGAGGATGATTGGAGTTCCAGTCCAGCAACATATGGAGGGCTGCACATTCCCCATTCCAGCTGTAAATAAAAGGGATTATTTTCTTCCTTGCATATTCATAAGGTAAATCCTCTTTCTTTTTTTCCTTTTTAAAGCAGCAGTTGATTGGCTCAAATATTGCCTTTTTTAAGAAATAGAAATTCCATCTTGTTTTAATCATTGTCCACTGCTAGTTTTCCTTAATGATTGCCAGCTGCATTCCTTTTATGCTGTTGCTTTGGCTCAAGTTCCAGATGAATTTTGGATCTTGGAGCACTAAAAAAACTTACTCTGTGCCGCCTCCTCTTTCCTAACACAAAACAGACATGATTTTGGTTATATAAGTATGTGATGAGCTGGAGAAATAAAATGGCTGCCATCTAGTTTCTTAGTGCTCTTGACAGTTTTGGGGTGGGGTGGGGGAAGCATCATGGAAAAAAAAAATTTTTTTACAGAATCCCTTAACAGCCCATTCATATGCAGGTTTAACCAGAAGTAAGTCTCTTCCAGTTTAATTGCAACCAAGTAAGTGTATAAAGGAGCTAATACAGATGGCCAATTTACCAAGAGGTAAGGTTTTCTACCACGGATTTACTCAGTCATCTGTACTGGTGCTATGCTAAAGTATTCAGCCAAGTGATTTTGCAAATTTAGGGGCTGGATTAGTTTTAAGGGTGTATGTGAATTAATAATAAAGTGGCTAAAGCAGTGCTTGGATACAATCCAAAAAATGACAGAATGATCTCAATTCGAATTCAGGGTAAGCCATTTAACATCACAGTGATCCAAACATACGCCCCAACCACAGATGCTGAAAAAGCAGAAGTAGAACAGTTCTATGAGGATCTGCAGCACCTACTGGATAGTATGCCAAAAAAGATGTTATTTTCATTACAGGAGACTGGAATGTTAAGGTGGGTAGTCAAACAACACCTGGAATTACAGGCAAGCATGGTCTGGGAGAACAAAATGAAGCGGGACATAGGCTGATAGAATTTTGCCAAGACAACTCACTGTGCATAACAAACACTCTCTTCCAACAACCTAAGAGACGACTTTATACATGGACTTCACCAGACGGTCGACACCGAAATCAGATTGACTACATCCTTTGTAGCCAAAGGTGGTGGACATCTATGCAGTTGGTAAAAACAAGACCTGGAGCTGACTGTAGTTCAGATCACGAACTTCTTATTGCACAATTTAGAATCCGACTAAAGAGAATAGGGAAGACCCACAGATCAGTTAGATATGAGCTCACTAATATTCCTCATGAATATGCAGTGGAGGTGAAGAATAGATTTAAGGGACTAGATTTAGTAGATAGGGTCCCGGAAGAACTATGGACAGAAGTTCGCAACATTGTTCAGGAGGCAGCAACAAAAAAGTCCCAAAGAAAAAGAAAACCAAGAAGGCAAGATGGCTGTCTGCTGAGACACTGGAAGCAGCCCAAGAAAGAAGGAAAGCAAAAGGCAACAGTGATAGGGGGAGATATGCCCAATTAAATGCAAAATTCCAGAGGTTAGCCAGAAGAGATCAGGAATTATTTTTAAACAAGCAATGCATGGAAGCGGAAGAAGATAATAGAATAGGAAGGACAAGAGACCTCTTCCAGAAAATTAGAAACATCGGAGGTAAATTCCAGGCAGAAATGGGTATGATCAAAAACAAAGATGGCAAGGACCTATCAGAAGCAAAAGAGATCAAGAAAAGGTGGCAAGAATATACGGAAGATCTGTATAGGAAGGATAATAATATCGGGGATAGATTTGACGGTGTGGTCAGTGAGCTAGAGCCAGACATCCTCAAGAGTGAGGTTGAATGGGCCTTAAGAAGCATTGCTAATAACAAGGCAGCAGGAGATGACGGTATCCCAGCTGAACTGTTTAAAAAAATCTTGCAAGATGATGTTGTCAAGGTGATGCATGCCATATGCTAGCAAATTTGGAAAACACAAGAATGGCCAACAGATTGGAAAAAAATCAACTTATATCCCCATACCAAAAAAGGGAAGCACCAAAGAATCTTCAAACTATCGAACAGTGGCACTTAGTTCACATGCCAGTAAGGTAATGCTCAAGATCTTGCAAGGTAGACTCCAGCAATTCATGGAACAAGAATTGCCAGATGTACAAGCTGGGTTTCGAAAAGGCAGAAGAACTAGAGACCAAATTGCTAATATCCGCTGGATAATGGAGAAAGCCAGGGAGTTTCAGAAAAACATCTATTTCTGTTTTATTGACTATTCTAAAGCCTTTGACTGTGTGGACCATAACAAATTGTGGCAAGTTCTTGGTGGTATGGGGATACCAAGTCATCTTGTCTGCCTCCTGAGGAATCTGTATAACGACCAAGTAGCAACGATAAGAACAGACCATGGAACAACGGACTGGTTTAAGATGGGGAAAGGAGTACGGAAGGGTTGTATACTCTCACCCTACCTATTCAACCTGTATGCAGAACACATCATGCAATGTGCTGGGCTTGATGAAGCCAAGGCTGGAGTTAAAATTGCTGGAAGAAACGTTAACAATCTCAGATATGCAGATGATACCACTTTGATGGCTGAAAGCGAGGAGGAGTTGAGGAACCTCATGATGAGGGTGAAAGAAGAAAGTGCAAAAGCTGGGTTGCAGTGATACCTCAAAAAAAAAGCAAGATTATGGCAACCAGCTTGATTGATAACTGGCAAATAGAGGGAGAAAACGTGGAGGCAGTGACAGGCTTTGTCTTTCTAGGCACAAAGATTACTGCAGACGCTGACTGCAGCCAGGAAATCAGAAGACGTTTACTTGGGAGGACAGCAATGACAAATCTTGATAAAATAGTGAAGAGCAGAGACATCACACTGACAACAAAGGTCCGCATAGTGAAAGCAATGGTATTCCCCGTAGTAACCTATGGCTGCGAGAGCTGGACCATAAGGAAGGCTGAGTGAAGGAAGAGAGATGCTTTGGAACTGTGGTGCTGGAGGAAAATTCTGAGAGTGCCTTGGACTGCAAGAAGATCAAACCAGTCCATACTCCAGGAAATAAAGCCAGACTGCTCACTTGAGGGAATGATATTACAGGCAAACCTGAAGTACTTTGGCCACATAATGAGAAGACAGGATACCCTGGAGAAGGTGCTGATGCTAGGGAAAGTGGAAGGCCAAAGGAAGAGGGGCCGACCAAGGGCAAGATGGATGGATGATATTCTGGAGGTGACGGACTTGACCTTGGGGGAGCTGGGGGTGGCGACGGCCGACAGGAAGCTCTGGCGTGGGCTGGTCCATGAAGTCACGAAGAGTCAGAAGTGACTGAACAAATAAACAACAACAAATGTGAATTCAGAGAATTTCACCTTATCTTAAACATGAGGTGGCTGCGGGCTTTTTCTTTCTTTTTAAAACAGCAACAAAAGACTTTGGCTGCCCTTGGGTTTTGCTGAAGCCATACTGTGACATTCTTCCCTGGATCCTGCATCACCATTTAAAATGTTCTGTGGCTGCGTGTGTAACATCTCTTGAAACAACAGTATGGGGAAAACAGCAGCTATGTGCCCTATGATGTTGCTGCGTCTGCCAATGATGCATCCACCAATTGAAAACTATTATTCATGCATACACTGTATACTTTAACCCAGGGGTGTCGAACCTCTTTCGGCTCAAGGGCTGAATCCCAGTGGTGGATGGGGACAAAGACAAAAGGGCCAAAAAACAAACAAACCCTAGCATATTGTAGCTTGAAGCGCTTGCTGCCAGTAAGTAAGCCTTCAGAAAGGCATTGCAACCCTTCCGAATGGGAGAAAAACCTAGCAAAAGCCAGAAAACTACTGAATGATCAGCAGTTAGGGAAAAGAGGGCCAGGAAAGGGGAACTCTGGAAGGCCTGCTTGGGACCCCAGGTGAGATGGATTTGGCCCACAGGCCTGAGGTTCAACACCCCTCCTTGTTGTTGCTTGATGGTGGTGTGCAAGGACAGGAGAGGCATTATGTCACCTTCCATCTATCACCCCAGTGCAAACAGGCATCATATCCCAGCAAGGATGGTTCGATCTGTGGTTGGAAAGGCATGAGGGGGGCTTCTGCCTTCTTGCCTCATCTCCTTAGCCCCTGTGTAAGAACTTAAAGGGAGTCAAATGAGGGTGAAGGCCATTATCTCCAGGCTTCCCAGCACTTCACCACCTCTGATGTCATCATGATCGTTGGCCACTGCTGTGGGACAAGGGACCTGGCAAGGTAACAGTCTCACACCCCTATCTGTCATGTAAAGGGCGTTTTGCAAGTAATATAAAAATGCTAAGAAAGACTGCTTTAAGACACTGATCAGCATTGCACACCAAACAATAAATATATTTTATGATTAAAGTTAGGGCTTCCTTTTACAGCAAGGGTGCACAGCCTTTTCAGCCAGGCCCAAGGGCCTCATGTGATGCTGGCTTGGGACTCGGGGACCACACACACACACACACACTGCCCCCAGCAATCCTGATACAGATTGCCCTTTCCTTGCTGGTAGCAGCAGTGGGAAAAGACCAATGTGTATGAAGATCTCTGGAGAGGGAGTGGAGGCCCTTCCCTCCACCTCCTTCCCCCAGTGATCCTGATACAGATAACTTTTCTCTCTCTGTTGCTATCAGTGAGGAAAGAGTGTTCTGTATCAGGATCACTATGGGAGGGAATTTGGCAGCAGCAGGGGATCAGGGCACTAATGGGGGCTGCAATGAGGGCCTTGGGTGGCTGCAGGTTGTGCACCTCTGTTTTACAGTGTATACTGACCACACGTAATTAACTATACAGGTTTTCAGCCACTATAGCAGAGCAAGGAGTATGTTTTGGCCCAGCCCTGGAAGAATGAGAAGGATTTAGGTTGCCCTTATGCTTGTGCAGTCTGGTGAACATTTGAACATAGCAAGATGTGTGTCAATGTGCTCACTGTGAACACTGTCTGGGCAAAACAGTCATGTGACTGCTTTATCATATATCCTGGTTGCAATACACCAGGCCACCCACTAGAATATCTAAGAATATCATGGGAAGTCAGTTAGATTCAAGGGGAGCTGGTGTGTATGTATAGAGTAAAGAAGGTTTTGGGTTTTGTGTTTGTGTGTCTGAAGGCCAAACTATACAGGAGAATGATAATTGGATCTACCAACGTTTTAATTTGTCATTTAAAGTAGCCCTGGCGGGGAGGGGAGATGTGTGCTAAATATGATTGGAGCAATAGGGTTGTGGGAGGAGAGGGTATCCCTTTCCCTCCTATACATACCATTTTCTTGCTCTACATTACCCTTCAAAGGTATCTTCTTCTGTAGGATTTATAGCCCTGAGGGGGTGGGAATCTAGATTGAAAAAACAGGGGGATGTTCTCCCACCATCACCACCACCCAGTGCTGCTCTCCCAATGAAATTTGGAGCCTCTCCCACAGCTCCTGGGAGAGATCTAATCATGTATCACCCATGTCACCTATAGTTTGGGTGTATTTGGGGACAGTGATGAACTGCTGGGATTTCACACATACCAAATTCCCTTCTTCGCAAGACTGGGATGCAGCTGACCACAAATAGGATGTCCATAGTGTTGAGAAGGTTGGACCACTGTGTGAATATTGGGGTTTTACCTAAATTTCTCCCCAGAAGTGTCCCTCTGTCCCCATAAATGTGCAAGTTTTAATGACAGAGTTGACTGGTCTCCTGTGGGTTAGATTCTGAGATTCAGGGGCTGGAACATTGGTGCTCAATGGGGCAGGGGGAGCCTGTTGCAGATGGAGGTGGAGCCTCATAGAGGCTGATTAATTAATTTATTTTTAAGGAGATTTTGACTCCCCTTCTAACTTTGTCCAACACAGGATGAATTACTGCTCTTTTCCCCTTTATTGGTGTTTGTTTCTCTGATGCTCTCTCACACAAAAAGGGAGGAAAAGATACTGAGACTGGAAGAACGTGCTGGAAAAGGAGGGGGTGTTATACTTTGTTGTTGTTTATTCGGTCAGTCGCTTCCAACTCTTCGTGACTTCATGAACCAGCCCACGCCAGAGCTTCCTGTCGGTCGTCGCCACCCCCCCCCAGCTCCCCCAAGGTTGAGTCTGTCACCTCCAGAATATCATCCATCCATCTTGCCTTTGGTCGGCCCCTCTTCCTTTTGCCTTCCACTTTCCCTAGCATCAGCATCTTCTCCAGGATATCCTGTCTTCTCATTATGTGGCCAAAGTACTTCAGGTTTGCCTTTAATATCATTCCCTCAAGTGAGCAGTCTGGCTTTATTTCCTGGAGTATGGACTGGTTTGATCTTCTTGCAGTCCAAGGCACTCTCAGAATTTTCTTCCAGCACCACAGTTCAAAGTGGTGTTATAGTATAAAGTGTTATACTTTACAAGTGGGCATATGCTAGGGATGGGACCTATAGAAAATAGCCTCTCCCCTTTGCTTCCAGCTCCTTACCCTGAGAATTAAATTTTTCCCCTAGAGACCTGAGAACAAGGAGACTAAAATGCAGAAACTTTGAGACAAACCTTGAGATCTGGCAACCATAATAGTTACAGGGAACTCATTAACAACAATGGTGTGAGAGAGCTATTGAATCTGCATCTTCAAAATGTGGTGATGGCCATCAACTTAGATGGCTTTAAAGGGGGATTAGACAAATTCATGGAAGGTAAGACTATCAATGGCTACTACTCATGATGGCTATATACTGCCTTCAACATCAGAGGCAACATGCCTCTGAATACCATTTGCTGGGAAACAACAGCAGGAGAAGGCTATTGCTTTCATGTTCTGTTTGTGAGCTTTCCATGGGTATCTTCAAGCATTAGTTTAACTGCACAAGCATACTCTCTGTTCTAAAGAAGTTTCTGGGCCAACAATTCTCTGTTCAGGATGTTGCTTGCTCTGCTGTAACACCACTTCTGATTAATTCCAGCAAATCTCACAAGATCAGGAAAATAAAACACATAGGGTTGGATCCAGATTTCCATGGAATCAACTGTGCTGATGGAAGTAGACACCCTGCCCCCTCCTTCCCATGGCAGCCCCTCCAACCCCCCGAAAATGCTACACAGGAGACTCTGCTGGATGGAGGGGATGGGGGGATTCCCCCAAAATTGGGTGGAAGGACCTTCCACAACTGGACTAGGGATGTACGAAAGTCACTTACCTTTTCGAAGGGTGACATTCACGGTGCGGGGGAGGCGCTCCGTCCCTCCCCACGAAATTCTCTCCAGCCGGCTCCGCTCCACGGAGATTCCACAGAGCCGCTGGCCAGGGCCACCTGCAGCCGGACATCCGACCACTGGGCAGCCTGCAGGGACACAAATGGCGGCTGTCGTAGCCGCTGCCATTTGCATCCCTGTATTTTGCAGTGATAGGCTACGTAAATATTTACGTAGCCTATCATGGCAAAAAAAAAAAATAGACCTTGGATCCAACCCTATAGATACAACCCTATAGAAATAAGTTTCCATAAATATCCTTAAGCATGATTTATAATTTAGCCTCAATTTTTTCCTAATGGGGTTGCAGCCTAAGCTGGGCCAATCCCCACCCCAAATCTCTGGGCCCCAGTAAAATGTATCCTTCCCCTCCACCATGCTTCATCACTGGGACAAGAAGGGCTTTTGGTCAGTCTGATCTAGCAGGGCTACTATGATCTTGAGTGCAATCATATTCATGTTTAGATAGGAAAAAAGTCCTACAACTTCCAGCATTCCCCAGCCAGCCATGCTGGCCTTGGAATGCTGGGAATTTTAGGACTTTTTTCTGTGTAAACACACATTGGATTGTGCCCCTTATGAGACATTTTATGTTCTCTAAAGACTGCTTAATGAGTTGTAGAAAAGCAAATCTGCAGTTACCTCCCCATAAATTACCAGACATTGTCGGAGTAGCTGCAACAGAGCTTGGTTGGAGGCACTTAATATATTATTGTCTTTACTCTATAGAGGGCCCTCTCTTTCCACTTATAAGCAAATAGCTTTTATAATGACTAAGTCAGCCTGTAGGAGGGCAGTTAGGAAGAAAAGACCGATACAAAGAAGCTGATCAACTCCAGATGAGGGGAACCATAAACCTCTGAATATGACAAGGCATTCCAGCGAGGCAGACTGGGATATTCTGTAGTCAGCTCAGAAGAAAGCTTGTTAGAGGAGTATTCTGGAAGATAAGTAATAATTTCTAGTATAATTTCCTACATGATGCATTATGTAGTAAAGCATGTCTATCATCCGCATCCCATTAAAGTCAGTGTCAAAACCTACATCAATTTAATGGCATTTAATTTCATATGACAGGAATGGAAACCACTATTGCCAGAGAAATGAAATTAGTGATAAGTCAGACAGACACAGATTTTACTTTGCCCTTTAAACTCTCAGACATTTCGCTGATAAAGGAACCAGTGTCTTATCTAAATGAAACCATTGGTAATGAAAGCATATAAACCCAGTCTCCATACTCCTGGTTACAAGTATTTTCTATGAATAGCAAGACAAACATAGAATAATGTCTGGGACTACATGGAAATCCCATTGCCCCATGGACCTCTAATCCTGACATTCATTTATGTATGGACAGAGGGCATATGTTCTTTCATGTTGCTATGGTTCTGAGAGTACAAGGTAGGCCTCAGCCTAGTTTTTGTGTTGACAAGACCAAAATGGAGGCAGAGAGGCCTTTATGCTGTTCCAAGTATATCCTTCTTCAATAGTGCAGGGAGGTCAATGGGAATCCCCCCCTCCTGACATGGCTATATTTTTGTTTCCAGTCCATGGATTTTAATATACCTACAGTCCACGTAGTTCCTCCCTATTTACAGATTAAAACTGAACACTCACATACACACATTGTCTTCAAAGTCCTCCTCTAAAAGTTTCTAATCTGAATATTCACAAAATAGTCCATATCTACTGCCACGGCCAACAGTATTTAGTGTTAAAATTTCCATTATATATTTGAAATGTGACAGTATGGGATGGTTGGCATGCTATGGGATGCACTGTTTAACAACTACTCTTAGAAGTCTGGGCAGTGTTGAAATAACTAACTACTTAGGTCATTTGATATTTGTCAGACAAGAGACATCCTAATAAATCTAAAACATTCAAATGTCACCAAGTTTGTGATTAAATTTTGAATTCAGAATTTAAAAAAATCAAAATTTTAAATTGTGGATGGTTTCTTCTATATGGCAATGGCAAGGAATGCTGGAAATTGCAGACCAAAATATCTGGAGGGCACCAGATTGGGGAAGGCTGCTATAGCAGGTAATGTTTGTCCTGGAATACCACATTCCTTGCTGTGGGAAGCCAACCATGCAGAGTGCACAGCCCAAACTGTGCAATTTCACAGCTAACGCATCAGTTGTATGGACAGGCCTAGAGGATCTGGAGAGAATGCAGTACCATGCATGTGTTTACTAAAGTAAATGGATGTGCTAAGACAGCATTCCCTGTCCTGCAAGACCTTACGGGGAGGGACTTACACTAATACCACAATCCTATGCGCACATCCTGGGAGTAAGCCACACTGAATGCTGTGGGACTTATTTCAGAGTAAACATGCGTAGGACTGTAACATTTAGTCTGTCTCTTCTCAGTATTAGGATATGACTGAATACCATTTTGTAGTACCACCATGTCAGAATTTCCCTACTTGTGGAGAGTTTATATATGCAGGAAAAGGCTTCTTGGCTAGCCCAGGCTTTGCCCTGACATGCTAGCTTTCTGTGTACAGAGAGCTTTTGATGTGGAGATGCTTTCAAACCTGTGATCCCCCATGTGTATTTTTGATGTGGTACAGTCTTCAGAGTGGTATAGTCCACCACATGCCCCTTTCTCAATATCTGAGTCAGCTCTTTCAGCCTTGAATTTTGTATGGCTTGCTAGAACAAAGCAGAATAATCCCTGAAACGGGGGAAACAGTTCTTCGGTCTCCCCATGGTGGCCTAGGAAACAGCTTATCCCTCCCACAACTCCACCTCTTCAATGATAGGCACAATTCCTGTAAGTGTGTGTATATGATTGCAGCCTTAATCATATTCTCTGAGTTCTAACAACTGAAACATTTTCCTACTTAATTGTGTGTGGGGTGTGTGTGAAATAAAATGTTATTTTAAGAGCAAAAAGGATACCACCTAAGTTTACAACAATATCATTGTATCCCATTTTGAAAAGCCTGTCACTTTCAGTTGTGAATTCTACTTTCAGGAATACCAGTTATAGATAAATAAAATATTTCCCAAAAGTTGAAATTAATGTCATGCAGCAGCAGCCTAAACAAGTTTACTTTGAAGTTCAGTGGGGCTTACTCCTAGCTAAGTATGCATAGAACTGCAGCTGGGAAACTATTGTTGAGAAATGTAAGACAAAAATAGAAAACACACTTTTCTCATCTTTATATTTTTAATATAAAACATTTTGCAAAACACTTTCTCCATTTTGACCAAATGACAAACTATTTTTTGTCATTTTTGTCAAAATAGCATTTGCTATTTTTGACCAAATAGCAAATGCATCTTTTCCCCTCTTCATAAATCTGGATTGTTCTAAATAATAGAAGCACAAAGACTTCAGCAAAGGTGGCCCCTGAATTCAACACAAGCGCTTGCTCTTCTATAGCCTGTAGGACTCTTAATATACAGTCTGAATCCCATCTCTTTGACACGTCACAAAGCGAAAGAAACCATTCTCATCTGGCAGAGTTCCTCCTACATGAGATTCCTTTTATGTTAGTATAAGCAAAAAAAAAGCAAATGCATCTGCATATGTTTTCCAGATGAGCTCTAACTGCACAGCTATGAGAACCAGCTTAGATTTTAAATTAGAAGACTGCCACATACCATGTTTGTATTATCACAAATAAAAGGCCAAGTCTTTTAAAAATCTAAACATTTGCTTTTCGTTAGTTAGTCTTCCTTTGGAGATGTTTTCCTCATTCTTTTTTGGGTGAGGAGATGGTGCCAGTTGGTAAAGAATATTTACATCCTGATCTGAAACACTTTTACTTGGAAGTAAGGCCCACTCATTTCAATACGTCTTACTTCCAAGTAGGTCTCCTTAGAATTGGAACCTTGCACGATGTCATTTGCTTACATTACTTCCTTTCCTTACAGAGATCTGACACTAAATCAACTGTAGATGTGACGGTTAACACCATTTAGCAAACTTTTGCCTTCTTCATGTACACATGTTGCATTTAGATGTCAAAATCACACGTTTTTCTTTAACTCATTCTCTGAAAAAAGTCAGTCTAAGAACACACGCTTTTCTCGTCTCACCAGGGAAGGAAAAAACGTGGCAAAAGATCTGCCTATGTGTAAGACGCGAACAGTTTATTACATTGTAGGAAGACTTGGTAGGATGAAATCTAGTAAGAGGGGTGGGGGTGGGGAACCTCTTGGCTCTTTACAAAATACTTTCAGATTTGAGCTTCAGAAGATGACGTGGAAAAGTCATAAAATTCTTTTAGGGAGGGAAAAGGCCGGGTGATCCACAGGATAAGGCACAAAATTAAAAGTCCCAGGGATTAACCCATCTCCCCTTCAAAAGAAAGAGGCGAAGTATGCAGACAAGGGATACATGTTCAAGGCTACAATCTACACACTTACCTGTGAGTAAGCCCCATTAAAAAGTATGGAACTTACTCCTGAGTAGACATGTATAGGATTGTGCTGTAAGCTTTCATATTAGGTGGTATGAATGGTTGCAGTTGTTACTCAGGGCCTTATGTAGCCAACACGGCTTATGTAGCCAGTCCTTATGTAGCCAACATGGCACCATCCATGCACAAGAGGAAGGTATTTGCAAGCTTGGGAAAACCCCAGGGATTTCACAAGTACAAAAAAAAAAAATCGTTAGGAAGAAAACTCTAAAGGGGAGGGGGCCATCCCCCCAGAAACAGCTCAGTGAGGAGTGAGCGTGCTCAGTGGCTACAGAATGCTGACTGACGGGGGGGCAGGGCAGAGAGGGAGAATGGAGTGTTGGGAAGGAGGGCATGGCTGACTGGCTGGAATAGAAGCACTCCCCACTGCAACATTTTTTTGCAGGTCACGGTTCTAATTCCCCATTTATCATGTCTGTGATAATGATAACATTATCATTAAACATGCTTGGAACCGTCCATATCTCTGAGCAAGCAAGCTGAAGGAATCTTTGTTGCACTCATATATATCTTTTCTTCCTGCGTGGGATTGCTGAACCTGTTAGAAATCCTCCAAACTGGGACCAAAAATAAGGCATATTCATGCTTTATAGCAGAGGTGCAGTTAGCTGCCACGTGTGTAGGGATCTAGTTCAGAAAAAGAAGAGGCGGAGGTAGCAGGAATACCTTCAATTTGACAGGCCAGGAAAATAATAACCAGGACTTGGAATTCCTACTGCCACATCAGCAAAACTTGGAATCTTTGCAATGCAGAGGTTTTAAAATAATGCAGGATGACTATACAGACTAAACTAACACCACAGAAATCCATCGATCTTTCTCCACCACTCTTGTCTAGAGGATATTATACCTCACCATGCAAGCTAAACACATGCAACACAATCTACATACAAATAGCACATGCATACACACACACGTACACACACACACACACACTTGAAGGGAGCACTAAGGACAACCCATCCATTGTATGAAATACCTGATTCAAGAATCATCAGCCTAGCAGCAGTGGCATGGGGACAGATCAAGGATGGAGAAAAGAGAAGAGCTGGCACCATTTTCATGCCCTGCATGGGCACAGGAGAAAATGAAAAGCCATCATACTGGCTAGGTATGATAGCATGCCTTCCAGCATGCTATCATTTACATCCATGGAACAACTGGAATATCATTTTGAAAACAGCACAGTTTCTATCTAGGTTCAGAAATTTGCTTAAAGCCAACCTCAGACAATCCCCCAAGCCTGGTTTAGAAGATCAGGAATGGGCAGTGATAAGCCTTGTGCTCACACATTCCCTCCTTCCTTTCCCCATGAAGGAAGGCGATTAGAAGCTTCTGTTTCTAGTTAGCAGCAAACCAGTTTGCTGTTGCATCTGAATGCAACCAATAGGGCTGGCGTCAAGGACAGGCACTGTTGGGCACCTCCCAGGGGCCCACACCCCAGCAAGGGGCCCAATAACAAGCGCCCCCTAGAGTTGCTACTCCTCTTCAGCAACTGAAAGTGCATGTTCCCCTGCCTCTCACTCTGGCCATGACAATGGTAGTGGCAAGAAGAAGGACCAGTAGATGCTGCTGCCTACTTGCTCTGGCTATTAAGCAAGCAAGTAGGAGCAATAATGAGAAAGAAGATGAGGAGCAATAGCAGCTGGTGACAATGGTGTGAGAAGGGAGACTCACTGAGGGAGGGTGGCCACTAATCGTGTTTTTCCAGAGAGCCCTCAAATACCTGGAGTCAGCACTGGCAACAAGCCATGGTTTGACAGGAACCCAAACCAGGATCAAAACATGGTGAGAAGAGTGATTTTTAGCAAACCATAGTTTGCCATATTTGGACGCAACAACATACTACGGCTTGTCACTAAGTAGAAGCAGAAGCTTCTAATGTTCCTTTCTCATTAGAAGAGAACATAGAAGAGAAGGGGGAAGGAGGGCACGGAGCCTGAGGCTCACTGCTGCTTAATCTCAGTCCTCCAAACCACAGTTTGGAGGATTGTTTGAATGCAACCTAAATGCCTGAAGTCAGTTTGGCACCAAGGGGTGATAGGTGGCATTTCCACGGGCCTGAAGGTATGACTTCTTTGCTCTTCATAGGTTGCATTTTCTATGGACCCAAATCAACTTTCCTCAGACCTAAAGCCAACCGAATGTATGGTCATTTGCCTAAGTTATTCCAGTCACAGAATAAATTTAAAACAGAATTTTAAACCTAGACATTATATCTATATCCATAATACTTTGGATAAATATTTTCTATAAAAGTTAATAGATCAAATCTTTCTCCTGATGCAACACACCATTAAGAATGATCCCAGAACTAATGGATTCTGTATATATGGTATCAGGAACTGATTCTGCTGGAAGGACATAACTTAGCATCCTCACAGTCATCTGTCTTTATCGTTCTGGAATGAATAGCCATCATTTCTAGGGCTGACCTGTTGGAGGATTTTCCCACAAAAAGCAGTTGCCAAATGGAGCAATCTAAGGTGTCAGATCCACATCTTCCTGAAGCTAGCAAACATTTCCCAGGTATGATCACAGTGTAACAGCACTGGTAGAAGATATGAGTAGGGAGAAGCAGATGCCAACTTTGGGAATCTCATCTAATGGAACTTTTAAGAACCACATCAGGCTTTATCTCTCTCCCATCCTCATAGGAGGGATGCAGCCAAGGAAGAGAGGGTAGAATGATTGGAGATCTGGATAGAGTTATTCCTGGGCACCAACCTAGGTACCAGTGATTCCTAGGCATCTTCTTCAGCATGGGACGTGGCGGTGGTAATAGTATTTTAGAGGGAAGGGCGTTTGTCCTAGCAGAGGGATATCTAGCTGCCTGGCTTTCTCTTGCCTCTCCATCTTTATGCATGCCTTCTTGTTTGCCTTCATTTTCACTTCTTGCATCTTCCCTCTCTGCTATCTGTATGTCCTGTTTTTGCTCATGGCCTAGTTATTCTGTGTCTCTTTGCTTCTTCTGCTCTCTTCTTTTCTCTTGTGAGTAAACACAAAGTTGCCGTCTTTTCAAATCAAGAATTTAGATTCTAAATTGTGTAGCTCTCCCCACCCCAGTATATGTGTCTCCCCACCCCAGTATGTGTGTGTCTCTCCCCTGCCCCGGTATGTGTCCCCACCCCAATATGTGCATGAGTGTGTGTGTCTCCACCCCAGTGTGTGTGTGTGTGTGTGTGTCCACCCAGTATGTATGTGTACATGTGTTTGTAGCATGTGTGTCCCACCCATGTGTGTGCATGCACGTGTGGTTCTCAGATCTCCTGGCAACACTGGATTTGGCTCTTAAGGGCAAAAAGGTTGTTTGCCCCTGATTTAGAAACCCTAAGCATACCTTCTTTAGATTCATTGTCATTTATAAAAATCTGCCCTGTTACCTTATCACTTGTGTAGGTGGGTTCCTTCAGGATGCATTAGCTACAAGATATCTCATAAAACCTGGGGCAGGGTATAACAGTTTGGTTTATGGCAACTACAAGCTTAATAGAAATACATTAATGCCAATCTTCATTTCTGGATGGGACTAGCAGGGTCTATGCCATACGTGAGGAAATATCATTTTTGTTACATCAATATTTGGCTTTTTAATGAATATCCCAAGGGCCCATGGCAGCGGGTTTCTTTATAATTGAGTACCTACTTTGAAAGGCCTGCCATGTAAACAGCTTACTGAGGCTGGTACTGTTTTCTTTGGAAAGCCACAGTCTGTGTGGTATTTATTTACCTCGAGGTATTTAAAGACTATCAAACCTCAAATGAAACATGTACTTAAAACTGTCTGCAGCCAGGAGGTTCAAAATGCATTGACAGATTATAATCAAGGTAGCTTTTTTCCCTTAAAACATTTACAGTGCAATCCTATGCAAGTTTACTCCAAAGCAAGACCAACTGTGTTCAATGGGGCTTACTCCCAGAAATCTATGCACAGGATTGCAGCCTTTTTTCTAAAAAAATTGCTACTACTTCCCGCCTTCCTGCCCCCAATATCTTCCAAACATTTCAGATATAAACAGATAGAAATTGTTTTTAATTTAATATGCTTTTAAACTTGCAAACATTTTTCCCTTAGCAGCAAATATTCTCTGACAGCATTAGTTTTGTACATGCATATACATCATTCAGCTTCAGGCTGACTCGCACAGTTGGAGTTTGGGACATGAAACAGGAACCTACAGATCTATGGCTTGGAACTACCACGGGCTGTGTATGCTTAGAGTCTTCGAAGCGCAGAAAGAATAGTGGTGTGCAACATCCGCTCCTGTAATTGGCTGACAGTATGCCACCTCTGGATTGGCCAGCCCTGGTATAAATAACAGGAGCGTACCTTCTGCCTGTCAGTTGAGTTGTTCTTTCTGTTTGTTGCAGACCACGGCCAAAGTCTCTTCACAGTCTCTGAGCAGGCGAACACCCTGTCCATATCTACATTAGGGTATGGACTTTCACATTCACAGACTGTCCCTGACAAAGTCCTGCTCATTACAGCAGGAAGTGGGGAAGGCAGTGAATAAAAGGAATGGAGGGAATCTGCATTTTTAAAGGTATCATGTGAATCTGTAGGTTGCAGTTTGGAAATCCTAGCTGTTGGTTTGATTTTAGGTTTGATCACATGTCGCTTTGAGTGCTCTTATGTGAGTAGTTGGTGAAATTATAAATAAATAAATAAATAAATAGATGGGGTGACACATGAACAGTATTTGGAAGCTTTGACTAATATGCAGCCTGCTTCACTGTGGCAACAGCATTTATTAGGTTCCAGGTGCAGGTGTCAATCAAAGAATCCCTCAGTGATGTAGAATTCACATGTCAGAAATTCTCCCTCTTCATATAAGGTAGGGAATCTATTTAGCTGAGAGGAAGTTGGGGAAAGAGAGCAGGCACCAAGAAGCTTGGGTCACAAGTGTCAAACCCAGGAATTCAGTCCATGAGAAACAAAGGTAGATAGACTGGTCCAGCCTTCCCCAACCTGCTATCCTCCAGATATGTTGGACTGCAATTTGCAGCACTGGCTGGGAATTATGTGTTATAATCCAACACATCTGGAGAACACCAGGCTGGGGGAGGATGGGCTGGACAGACATACAGGGCAGATACAAGCCCTATTGGGGTGTTTAGCCAACACTAACGCTAATGACTAACAACTATAAGAGGAGAAGAGGGAGCTGCACTTGCTGTCCCTCTTGTCACCCCTGCTGCCCCCACTGTCCACACATGTGGGGTGGTGTCTTTGGAGAGGACCCTGCCCTACACATATAGGCTGCCCCATGGCTTAGAATCCTGATCGCAGCTCTAAATTGCAGTGGCACCTTATGTGCGTAGAACAGACTTCCTTCGGCTGACTTACCCTCTCCAATGCATGGATTAGGAGGGGGGAGGGACATGGGGGGGGGGAGTTGGCATGGGCCCACTCTCCCCTTCACACAATTGTCAACCACATGAGGGTGAGCGCCCAGATGGGAGTGCAGGACTCGAAGCATCCCAATGAACTCACAGGTGGGGGGGAATGCTCAAATGGGGAGGCGAAGCAGTTACTAGCAATCTTGCTGCTCCAGCAAGGACCCTGGCCATGATACAGAACTTGCATAGCTGCTCCCAGCTACAAATGTGCAAGTCAAAGCCTCCTGTGGGTGGAACGATCGTTTCCACTCAGCACAAAGCACTCATGTGCTTAACTAAGAACAATTCATTACAAACTGTTTGGAAAGCCCAGAGCAAAAGGGTAAACGGTACAGATGGTACAAACCAACGGATTATAGTTTTGTCTTTTGGGCTCAGCTCATTCCTGAGCCTTGAGACAGCCTTCCCCAACCTGGTGCCCTCCAAATGTTTTGGACACCAACTCCCATCAGCCTCAGCCAGCATGACCAATGGTCAGGAATTTAGGGAGTTGTAGTCCAAAACATCTAGAGGACAATAGGGTGGGAAAGGCTATCTTGAGATGATAGTGTAGCAGTTCCTATTGCCTGAAAGCAGTGAGTATATTTACTGGATCCAGGTGCTGTAAAACTGCTTGAACTGTGGTGCTAGTAGAAGCATTCTGTCATAAAGCAGTTGCTGAAAATTACGGTAAAGCATAGCAGGACTATGGGTTCCAGTGGTCAGGGCCAGACCAGGAAGTTTTGCTGCCTGACACATGATTGCGCCCCCATGTATAGAAGCTAACCAGACTGGCAGTTGAATATTACTTCACCACTGGCTGCCTCTACTGAACCCAAGGGAAGCAGGTAGCTTATGCAGGGCACACTGTGGGTTACACATACAGTTCTGTCTTCCAACATGTTGCCGCCACTCCTGTTCCCTCAGAGTGACGCAGCCGCCTCACTCTGCCTCATGGTAGGGCCAGCCCTGCCAGTGGTACCTACCTATCTCACTTACACCTTTCACAGCCTCCTCGACTCTGCTTGTATGAAACGTCTGCTGCAATCTCCCCATTTGCTTCAAGTAGAGCAAAATTAGGCCAATGCTGAACATGCTAAAAAAAACCACACCCACGCCCAGGATTTTAATGGCATCTCAGCATTATTTCCTTTTCACATCCCTTCCCAAGGAGCACACTGTCTCCCTGCTAGGACAACCTTTATTATTTTTTTGCATCTGATAAATAGCAGTTAAGACTTTCATGGCTGGAAGATGAAGCATACCTCCTAGTTTGGAGGGGGGATGGGAAAGTGAGACTGACTGTGATGTGATCATTCTTTCCATATGGTTTTGTTTATAAGTTAAAGCTTTTCTTTCAGACCACAGCATTCAGTTGGCAGCTGTTTCTAGGTTAATGAAAAAAGGCCGTGCTGAAATTCCAGCTGTACCATGTGACAAGTACTTATATGGCTGAGAGTCAGCAGCACATGGGAGGGAGAGAGAGAGAGGGAGAGGGTGGGTTGAGGAGGCTGTTCCCATATTTTATTTATGTATCTCAGCCATAGTCTACAAGCCTTCCCCAATCTGGGGCCCTCCGGATGCATGCTGGGAATTGTAGTCCAACAATCTGGTGGGGCCCAGGTTTGGGAAGGGTACCCTAGCACACAAAAAAACCTCCATAGGGTTTTTAATGTCAAAACTTACTTTTTTCCAAAAATTACAGTTGTAATTGTGGCTTCAGTGTGGAGTAATGACTAGAGACTCAGATCCAAATCCCTGCCTATGGTAGAGAAGATGTGCACTTCCCTGAGCTCCATAGAGAAAGGGTGGGATTAAAATGTATTAAATACAAAAACAAAGTGATTTAGTTAAATCATACCCCAAAGACATAGCTTTTTTTTTTTAACATATCAGTTTAGGATCAAAGGTAAAGTGATAAGGGGCGCATGGGTGTGTACAGCAAGACAGCTGTAATTTAGGATCCCAAAGTGTGCAAGCGTTCTTGTTAGGAATAAAAACCTCCTAAAAAGACAAATCAGTACATCTGCTTTGAGATGCCATGTTCCCAATGAAGTCTCAGCAGAATGTTTGTTCTTGATTTTTTCCTCCCTCCTGTATCCTCCAGACAAAGTTTCCTGATATAGAAGGCTGGAAAAGAAAACATGGTCTCTTGCTATGAACTGTTAACAGGCTCTTGCTTTGCTTTGCTCGCTTTAAGTATCTTGCTTAGATTGGCCGGAGACTCTGTTTGTTCTGGAAACGTCATTTTGCTCTTGGTCAGCATTCCAAAACCGCACTGCCCTGAAAATAAGTTCCTGCTCCACGCTGTCAGCTCTTTAAAGTCTCCTCATTCTAGATCCACAGTTCTACAGGCTTTTTCAACTTTACCTATATGGAGAACAAAGAATATTTCTACTGGATGTTTTTGTTTGTTTGTTAGAATCTTACTACAGAGTTATTAGTTAAATTTAAAAGAAGATTCGGTTTAGCATATTTAATGGAAACAATTACAGCAGAAACATTTGCAATAGCTTAAGACGGTGCTCCCACAATGCCTAGCGGGGGCGGGGGGGACAATGAACGATTTAAAGACAAAAATGCAATTATAAGTTAAAGTTAGAAGGACACAATGAAAAACACGAAAAAGACTTTCTCATCACTTGGGGCCCGCTAAATGGAAGGCTCTAAATTTGGGGGGATGTTTGTCCACCCATGAGTGTAGCACAGACGTGTTAGAAATAAATATCTGCTGCCAAACTGCAGTCATTAACATCTGTTTCTCCTTTAAGCTATACCTCACACTGGCATCCATTCAAAAAGCAGAACTCACCTGCATGCACTACAAGTTATTTTAAAGGCCCAGATCTCCTATGGCTTTGTTGTTTTGCTGAATACAAGTTCGATGTAATTACATGAAGTGGCTGAGCAGCTATTCCAGCCTTCATCGGTAAAGTGTAGTGCCATGAGCAGCATATGGCTTTCTATTTTCCACATGTACCTGTATTTGAACAAATGTTATTAGAGCTTTGAACCGACTGAGGGATTCATCACACGGAGCTTTTATCCTGCGATTGAGATTGCTCCTTCATGGAAGTTTGTGGGCTCTTTACATGATGCCATCACCCTGCCATGACCCTCCTGCACTAAATGCCCTTTGTCCCGTTTTTAAATAGGTACAGATAATGAGCTATCAAATTGCCCCATTGTGTTCTGCTTCAGTTTCCTCCATGAAAAGAGGAAAAGCGGCAAGAAGAGGAGTGAGATCAATGAAAGATAATGGAAGACTCAGATATGGACAGAAGGGGGAGCGAGGAAGGAAGCACATATAAAGGGAGTCAGTGGTGATCCTGCATTTAAAACAGAAGCAGAAAGCCCCATTTTAAATGCAGGATTTTAGGCTGGTGTAGAAATGCCCTCAGTGCGTTAATACTTCCTACAGTAAAGATCTCATAGTTACACCATTTGCTACTGGGCCAGGTTTAAGTTTTGTTTAAAAGGTAAAGGTGTCCCCAACCAGTCGTGTCCGACTCTAGGGTGTGGTGCTCATCTCCATTTCTAAGCCGAAGAGCCAGCGCTGTCCGAAGACGCTTCTGTGGTCATGTGGCTGGCATGACTGAACACCAAGGTGCACGGAATGCTGTTAACTTTCCCGCCGAAGCGGTGCCTATTTATCTACTTGCTTTCGAACTGCTAGGTTGGCAGGAGCTGGGACTGAAGACGGGAGCTCACTCCATCACGCAGCACTCAGGTCTCGAACTGCTGTCCTGCCGACCTTCCGGTCTGCAGTTCAACGTCTTAACCACTAAGCCACCGCAGCCCCCTTAAGTTTTTTACTGGTGTATAAAGCCCTAAACAACTTGAGACCAGGATATTGGAGAGAGCACCTTCTCCCTTACCAGCCTGCCTAGTTACTGAGGTCATCAGATGACACATTCCTGGTGGTTCTGCATGGACCTGTAGTCCATTTGGATTCCACTCAGAGCAGAGCCTTCAGTGTACTGGATCCTTCTCTGTGGATAGGGATGTCAGAGAATTTCGCCACGAATCTCGGGGAGGCCGAATGCTAGCGCATTCGGCCCCCCGAACTCGGTGGCGAAACGGTCTGCCACCCCCTGCCACCCCCCCCCGGGACGGGACTTACCTTTGGGGAATGTCCCTGGCGGCAGCGGCTCCGGTGGCGGGGTGGCGGCGGGGCGGCGGCGGCAGCCAGTCTTCCTACCAGCTGCCGCCGCCACCATTTCCAGTAAAAAAAAAAAAACGTTATAGGCTACGTAAAGATTTACGTAGCCTATCACGGCTAGATTTTCAAAAAAATACCGTGATAGGCTACATAAATGTTTACGTAGCCTATCACGGCTGAGTGAAGAAAAAAAAAACCGCGCATATGCAAATGGCGGTGCCCATGGGCGCCGCCATTTGCGTTCCTTATTTTGGCACGTGTAGTCTACGTAAACATTTACATAGACTACGGTGAAAATAAGGGGAACGCAAATAGTGTATTTGCGTTCCCCTTATTTTCACCGTAGTCTACCTAAATGTTTACGTAGACTACACGTGCCAAAATAAAGAATGCAAATGGCGGCGCCCATGGGCGCCGCCATTTGCGTACGCGCGGTTTGTTTGTTTTTTTCACTCAGCCGTGATAGGCTACGTAAACATTTATGTAGCCTATCACGGCTGTCTGCAGGGACGCAAACGGCGGCAGCTACGGCCGCTGCCATTTGCGTTCCTGGCCGGCCAGGATTCACGGCGGGAGGGACAGGGCGCCTCCCCCCCGGCCAGAATTTCAGGGGGAGGGACAGGGCACCTCCCCCCCACCGCGAAGCAAATTTCATCAAACGTAAGTGACTTTCGTACATCCCTATCTGTGGAATTCCCTGACTGTTGATATCAGGTAGGCACCGACATTGTTCTGTTTCTGGCACTTGCTGAAGACATTTTTTTTTTATACAAGCCTTCCTTGACCAGTCACAGCTTTATTGGCATAATTATTTTAAAAAATAGTTCTGTTTTGACTCTTTTTTCTTTTTATTGTGCACAACTTGGGAATCCTATTAGATATATAGCAGTATAGAATTTCTGTAAATAAAAAATGCCAGCAGGCCATTATTTGTTTGTTTGTTTGTTTGTTTGTTATATTTATATCCTACCTTTTCCTCCCAGTAAACTGTACAGATGTATGGTGATTGTGCAAAAATGCTTATGAGTATAAAATGCATAATACTTGACACAGCCCTGTGTTCATCTCTGCACCCTGGTGTAATAACACAAATAGGAGCAACTTCTTTAAGACTGGAGACCTAATAATCTGTCAAGGTGGCTTCAGTGATCAACTTTGGTGACACATTTTGGTGAACATTAGACTAGCTTTGTAGAAAATTTAGGACCACTTCCAGACCAGCATGGGGCTTGGGGCATCAAGTCAGGAAAGGGCCATAACTCACATGCTTTGCAAAGCACATGCTTTGCAATACCCCAGATCTCCAGGTAGGGCAGGAAACATTCCTGCCTGAAATCCGGAGAGCTGCTGCCAGTCAGTGTCAACAGTACTGAGCTAGATGGACCAATGGTTTGACTCCGTATAAGGCAGCCTCCTATGTTCCTAAGGCAGTCGAATGCAGCAGGTGTGACATCATCATTCTCTGCAACTATGCTCATTCAGACATATTTGGAGTACGTGTCCAGTTATGGGTTCCCCATTTTAAGAAAGACATTGACAAGTCTGAGCATGTCCAGAGAAGAACAACCAGGATAATGAGGGAGCTAAGACCAAGTGCTATGAGGAATGGTTAAAAGAGCTGGGTATGTTTACCCTGGAGAAGAGAAGATTAAGGGGAGACATGATAACAGTGTTCACATATCTGAAAGGCTGTCATGCAGAAGATGGAGCAGATTTGTTCTCTGTTTCTCCCAAGGGCAGGACTAGAACCAACCAATGAGTGGAAATTGGAGGGAAGCAGATTCTGGCTTAACGTTAGGAGAAATTTCCTGACAGTGAGAGCTGTTGAGCAGTGGAACAGATTGCTTCAGGAGATGGTGGCTTCTTCACTGTAGGGACTTAAACAGAGGCTGGATGGCCATCTGCCAGGGATGCTATAGCTGCATCTGGCAGTGCAGAGCCTGCATTGAGCAGGGGGTTGGACTAGATGATCTCTGCAGTATTTTCCAACTCTATGATTCTATGATACTATGATTCTGTAATTATTCAATGCTCCCAATGAACCACAGACACTGCCAGGTCCAGCTTCAGGTTTGAGGGAGCTCTGGGCAAAGTGCATTCTGGTGGGCCCATCCTTGGTGGGCCCTGGCAGACGTGCCTGGCAGCAGTGATGGCCAGTGTCATAGTTGGGTGGTTGTTGGCTGCCATTTTAATTTTCCACAATGCCCCCATAGCAATGCTATGTCAAGGGCATTATAGGAAATTAAAATGGCAGCTAGTAGAGTCAGCTGCCTGGTTCTGCTCAGAACATTGGGCTGAGGTGGGGGGGGAGAGCCCAGGGCAACTATCAGCAGTGGGCCCTGGCAGCGTGCTGAGGCCCTGGCAGCTGCCCAATGATTCCAAGTGCTGGCAGTGGCCCAGTACCCTGCTGTGGAGTGCCATCATCAGCTGTGAACCCAATTTTGACTAACACATGGCTTCACGCACATTATGTGATGTGAGAGCATTCAAATGAGCCTTTATGGGAAGGGGGGCTCGCCCTCATGTACTACACATATGTAAAGTTCAAAATATAAGTATTTATTTATTCATTCATTCATTCATTCATTTAATAAACCACCCTTCATTCACATGGGATCCCAGGGGGTGTACACAACATTAAAAACAAACAAATCCAGCATAAAAACCATAAAATCATACATTCAAATGCATTTAAAAATTCAGATACAAAAATATCAAATGGCTCTGCTATAAATTACCAGAGGTATAAAAGGAACTGGGAGAGAACAAGATGATGTGCATGGCAATAATCAACGGGAGTTAGGTTCACAGAACTATGAAGCAAAAAGGCATTTTCAGAAGAACGAAATGAAAATCAGAACATTTCATTTCTGCTCGAGAACATGCAAACCTGCCCTGTTTGCAAACTCAAGTGCGAAAACATGATCACTGAAAATGTTTGCAAATTACCAAATATGTGCCTGCGTTTAATTTGTTCAACTTTCCCCATTTGATTTGTGCAAATTTCCAGATTTGCACAATTTTCCAAATCAGCGGAGTCAAACCCAAATTTCCCAGTTTAGTCTATGGGGAAAATTGCCAAACTTCCAAAATTTGTGCAGATTTTGGGATTTTTGCATAACTTTTCTGTTCAATCACTGCTTATTTTGCACAATTTTCCCATTCATGCAAAATGAGCAGCAACCACAAACGTAAACTGGGTATGAGATGAGAAGTGAGCCAATGGCTACTAGTCCTGATGGCTATGAGCCACCTCCAGTATCAGAGGCCATATGCCTATTCCAATGTACACCAGTTGCTGGGGAACATGGACAGGAGCATGCTGTTGCACTCATGTCCTGCTTGTAGGTTTCCCATGGGCAGCTGGTTCTCCACTGTGTGAACAGAATGCTGGACTAGATGGAACCTTGGTCTGATCCAGCATGGCTTTCCTTATGTTCTTGATGTTTGGAGAATCTTGGTCAACTTGAGCATCACTCCTTCACTCATCCCTAATCTCTAGCTGAATAAGGGTTTGAGGAGCAAAGCTGAGAAAGACCTGGGGAGAGACTGGCAAGTTCCTGATCACCAAGGTTAACAATGCTAATAATTAATCTAAGGCCAAACTGGATTGATGATGGGAAATCCATGACTGGATCTCCCATGTTTGTGGAAATAGGGTAATACTCCTGCAGGGGTGGGAGGACAATTCAGATTTGGGCTGTGGCACAGGGGAGGGTATTTTTAACCCTTTCTCCTGCATTGGTTTCCCAATCTGAAGGGTTATTTCTGAATTGATATTTCTGCAGGGCAAAACCCAAACTGGAATACAGCTACTTGTATTCTATGCTGGCTGCAGTTCACGCCCAGTAAAAATTCCGCTGTAGTTCCATATCTGTAGCATTTGAAAAATGCCAGAACCTGATTTTCATACAAGAAGGAAAAAAAGGGTGGAAGAAGTTGGAACCAACACCCAAGTTCCACAGCTGAGGGGGAGGGGATAGTAACCCCCTACGTTTCTCCAGGAACATTTAGCTTGTGCATCACAAAGTAATCTGCCAATCTTCTTTATAACCTCATGTGAATACTGCAGGTATTTCATACTTGGACCTGGGAAAAACATCTCTCTTTAGCAATAGGCTTTTGAATCCATAAATATGTAAAGCAGATCCTGGGTGCAGGACTATACTTGCTGGCTAAGAGGGAAAACGTAATGATGGAAGTTCCCCCCCCCTTTTCTTTTCTTTTTTTCTTTTGCAACAGTAGCAATAGTGCCACATAGCTGACTAGCTGGGAGGAAGCCAAGTCAAAGCTCTGCAAAGCCCGCCCTGAGTAGACGTGGCTCAGCTGAGCAATCAATCCCAGAATGAGAGCACACGCTCACAGATGAAAAAGAAACGACAGGGAACTTGCCACGCACCCTTTCCCTCTGGCACAGTTGCTTTTAACTGCCTTTGCTGTATTTCCTTTCTCCCCTCCCAAAAATGTCTGTAAGCATAATTCCATCTTCCATTTAGGTCAATAGCTAAATAAAATTCTTAGGAGTCATCTTGGGGGGCCCAGGATCACTCTGGTGGCCCTGTCAAATATAGGGATGCTAGTCTTTCTGCATGTTTAATTAGAATTATAGTGTTGGAAATGGCCATTTAGGCTATCGAGTCCAACCCCCTGCTCAATGCAGGAATCCCGTTTAATGCATCCCTGACAGATGGCTGTCCAGTGTGTGCTTGTATACCTCCTGTGACAGACAGGCCGCCACCTCCCTAGGCACTTGGTTCCATTATCTGATTGCTCTGACTATTAAGACACTTTTCCTGTTGTTCAACATAATCCACCTCCCTGTAGCATAAGCCCATTGTCCTACAGTTTGGGATGACAGAGAACAGGTTGTGGCCTTCTTTTATTTGACAACCCTTTAGGTCCTTGAAAAGTGTTATCGTTATCTCCCCTCATTCTTCTCTTCTCAAGGCTAAGATACCCAAATACAGGTGAAGTACAGGCTGAAGGGGCAGGATTGCAGTTTGAGACTGATAGGCATATAGTCAAGGAACACCTAATTACTTTGAATGAGTTCAAATCTCCAGGGCCAGATGAACTGCACCCTAGAGTAGTAAAGGAACTGGCAGAAGAACTCTCAGAACCACTGTCTACTCTTTGAGAAATCATAGAGGATGGGTGAAGTGCCAGATGACTGGAGGAGGGCTAATGTTGTCCCTATCTTCAAAAAGGGTAAAAAGGAAGAACCTGGGAACTACAGACCAATCAGTCTGACATCAATCCCAGGGAAAATTCTGGAGCAGATGATAAAGCAATCCATCTGGAAGCACCTTGAAAACAATGCAGTGATTACTTGAAGCCAACATGGATTTGTCAAGAACAAATCCTGCCAGATGAATCTGATCTCATTTTTGGATCAAGTAACCTCCCTTGTGGACTGTGGGAATGCTGTGGACATAATATACCTCGACTTCAGCAAAGCTTTCAACAAAGTGCCCCATGATACCTTGATTAGCAAACTAGCTCAAAGTGGGGTAGATGAAACAACAATCAAGTGGATCCACAGTTGGCTACAGGATCGGACAAAGAGTGCTTATCAATGGGATCTTCTCAAACTGGGGAGAGGTAGCGAGCAGGGTACCGCAGGGCTCTGTCCTGGGCCCAGTGCTCTTCAACATTTTTATTAATGACTTGGAGGAAGAGGTGCAGGGAATGCTGATCAAATTTGCAGATGACACAAATTTGGGTGGGATAGCTAATACCTTGGAAGACAGAAACAAAATTCAAAGTGATCTTGATAGGCTGGAGCGCTGGGCAGAAAATAACAGAATGAAATTTAATAGAGATAAATGCCAAGTTCTGCACCTAGGAAAAAGAAACCAAATGCATAGTTACAAGATGGGGGATACTGGCTCTACAACACTACAAGCGAGAAGGATCTTGGAATTGTTGTCGATCACAAGCTGAATATGAGTCAACAATGTGATGTGGCTACAAAAAAGGCTAATGCTATTTTGGGCTGCATTAATAGAAGTATAGCCTTCCAAATCCCGGGAAGTACTACTTCCCCTCTACTCAGCACTGGTTAGGCCTCATCTGGAGTACTATGTCCAGTTCTGGACACCACACCTTAACAAGGATGCAAACAAGCTGGAGAGGGTTCAGAGGAGGGCAAAAAAGAAGAGATAGTGAAAGAATTGGGCATATTTAGCCTTGAGCAGAGAAGACTGAGGGGAGATAGGATAGCACTCTTCAAGGACTTGAAAGGTTGTCACAGAGAGGAAGGCCAGGATCTCTTCTCGATCATCCCAGAGTGCAGGGCACAGAATAATGGGCTCAAGTTACAGGAAGCCAGATTCCAGCTGAATATCAGGAAAAACTTCCTGACTGTTAGAGCAATATGACAATGGAACCAATTCCCTAGGGAAGTAGTGGGCTCTCCCACACTGAAGGCATTCAAGATAAGTCTGGACAGCCATTGGTCAGAGATGCTGTGACTGGGATTCCTGCATTGAGCAGGGGGTTGGACTCGATGGTCTTATAGGCCCCTTCCAACTCTACAAGTCTATGATTCTCTGAACTCATTCCAATTTATCTGAATCCTTTTTAAAATATGGTGTCCAGAAATGGACACAGTATTTCAGGTGGGGTCTGACCAGTGCAGAGTAGAGTGGAACTATTACATCTCATGATTTTGTAACTTTACCTTTATTGATGCAACCTAAAACTGCATTTGCCTTTCTTGCAGCCACATCACACTGCTGACTCATATTCAGCTTGTAATCAAAGATCCTTTTCACACATACTATTGCCAAGCCAGATATCCCCTGCCTTATACCTGTGCATTTGGTTTCTTTTTCCTAAATGAAGAAATGAAGAACTTTGCCCTTGTCTGTGTTAAATTCTATTATTTCTGCCCTGTTTTCTAGCCTATCAAGATAATTTTGAATTTTCTTTCTGTCTTCTAAGGTATTAGCTATACCACCAAATTTTGTGTCATCTTCCATCTTTTTCTCCAAGTCATTAATAAAAATGTTGAAGAGTACAGACCCAGGACCAAGCCATCTGTCACCCTACTCAATACCTCTCTCCAGTTTGATGAGGAATCATTGATGAGCACTCTTTGAATACAGTTCTCCAGCCAGCTGTTGCTCCACCTAGTAGTAGTGTCATCCAGCCCATACTTAACTATATTGCTAATCAGAATATCATGGAACACTTGAGAGAGGGATTCTATGGCCCCTAGACAGCATCTGGGGGGCCATAGGATAGTTTAGATTCCTGAATTCAAGGTTGGAGCCAGCGCTCCAGCATCGCACTCAGGAGTCTGAGCTACACTCGCCACCCCCCTTGCAGCCAGCATGGACTGTGCAGGCTACCTCTCCGAGGTCACAAAAGTGATCTCGCAGGGAAGGTAAAGGGGTGTTCCTGTGCGTAGGGAGGGGACTGGGGAGGCTGGCTTACAAGGAATCCTCCAGCATTCCCAGCCTCCTTCCCTCCCCCTCTCTGACACCTCAGCTTGTTGTTGTTGTTGTTTATTCAGTCAGTCGCTTCTGAATCTTCATGACTTCATGGACCAGCCCATGCCAGAGCTTCCTGTCGGCCGTCACCACCCCCAGCTCCCCCAAGGTTGAGTCTGTCACCTCCAGAATATCATCCATCCATCTTGCCCTTGGTCGGCCCCTCTTCCTTTTGCCTTCCACTTTCCCTAGCATCAACATCTTCTCCAGGGTATCCTGTCTTCTCATTATGTGGCCAAAGTACTTCAGTTTCACCTTTAATATCATTCCCTCAAGTGAGCAGTCTGGCTTTATTTCCTGGAGTATGGGCTGGTTTGATCTTCTTGCAGTCCAAGGCACTCTCAGAATTTTCCTCCAACACCACAGTTCCAAAGCATCTCTCTTCCTTCGCTCAGCCTTCCTTATGGTCCAGCTCTCGCAGCCATAGGTTACTACGGGGAATACCATTGCTTTCACTATGCGGACCTTTGTTGTCAGTGTGATGTCTCTGCTCTTCACTATTTTATCAATAGTTGTCATTGCTGTCTTCCCAAGAAGTAAACGTCTTCTGATTTCCTGGCTGCAATCAGCATCTGCAGTAATCTTTGCCTAGAAAGACAAAGTCTGTCACTGCCTCCACGTTTTCTCCCTCTATTTGCCAGTTATCAATCAAGCTGGTTGCCATAATCTTGAGGGTTTTGAGGTTTAACTGCAACCCAGCTTTTGCACTTTCTTCTTTCACCTTCATCATGAGGTTCCTCAACTCCTCCTCGCTTTCAGCCATCAAAGTGGTATCATCTGCATATCTAAGATTGTTAACGTTTCTTCCAGCAATTTTAACTCCAGCCTTGGCTTCATCAAGCCCAGCACATTGCATGTGTTCTGCGTACAGGTTGAATAGGTAGGGTGAGAGTATACAACCCCGCCGTACTCCTTTCCCCATCTTAAACCAGTCCGTTGTTCCATGGTCTGTTCTTACCGTTGCTACTTGGTCGTTATACAGATTCCTCAGGAGGCAGACAAGATGACTTGGTATCCCCATGCCACCAAGAACTTGCCACAATTTGTGATGATCCACACAGTCAAAGGCTTTAGAATAGTCAATAAAACAGAAATAGATGTTTTTCTGAAACTCCCTGGCTTTCTCCATTATCCAACGGATATTAGCAATTTGGTCTCTAGTTCCTCTGCCTTTTCGAAACCCAGCTTGTACATCTGGCAATTCTTGTTCCATGAATTGCTGGAGTCTACCTTGCAAGATCTTGAGCATTACCTTACTGGCATGTGAAATAAGTGCCACTGTTTGATAGTTTGAACATTCTTTGGTGCTTCCCTTTTTTGGTATGGGGATATAGGTTGATTTTTTCCAATCTGTTGGCCATTCTTGTGTTTTCCAAATTTGCTGGCATATGGCATGCATCACCTAGACAGCATCATCTTGCAAGATTTTAAACAGTTCAGCTGGGATACCGTCATCTCCTGCTGCCTTGTTATTAGCAATGTTTCTTAAGGCCCATTCAACCTCACTCTTCAGGATGTCTGGCTCTAGCTCACTGACCACACCGTCAAATCTATCTAGGGATGTCAGAGAATTCCACGACGGATCTCAGTGAGGCCGAATGCCAGTGCATTCAGCCCTGCCGAAATCCATTGCAGAACGAAGCCCCCGCCCCCCCAAACCACAAAGTCCCCACTGCCCCCAACCCACAAAAGGCACGCAAAACAGAGCACTTACCTGCTCCCGTCTGTGCTGCTTTGCGAATGGCAGCTGCCATTCGCTTCCTCCTCATAGCCGTGATAGGCTACGCCATTTGCATCCCTGCGGAGGCCATGATAGGCTACGTAAGTATTTACGTAGCCTATCACGGCTATGAAGAGGAGGAAGCGAATGGCGACTGCAGGACAGCTGCCATTCGCAAAGCAGCGCGGACGGGAGCAGATAAGTGATAGGTAAGGCCATTTGCGTCCCTGCGGAGGCCATGATAGGCTACGTAAGTATTTACATAGCCTATCACGGCACGGGGGAAAAACCAGCGTACGCAAATGGCAGCAGCTACCGCCATTTTCGTACGGTGTCTTTTTTTACTCCCTGCCGCGATAGGCTATGTAAATATTTACATAGCCTATCACGGCTAAATACAGGGACGCAAATGGCGGCAGCTACGACAGCCGCCATTTGCGTCTCTGCAGGGCTGCCCAGTGGCTGGATGTCCGGCTGTGGGTGGCCGGAGCCGGCCGGCAGCCCTGCGACTTGGCCGCAGAGTGGAGCCGGCCGGGCAGGATTCCGGGGGGGAGGACTGGATCGCCTCCCCCCCCCCGCCGAGGATTCCGGGGGGAGGGACGGAGTGCCTCCCCTCCACCGCAGAAACAGAACGGAACGGAAGGTAAGTGTTCCGTCCATCCCTAAATCTATCCCTGATATTATTATCCTTCCTATACAGAGCTTCCGTATATTCTTGCCACCTTTTCTTGATCTCTTCTGCTTCTGTTAGGTCCTAGCCATCTTTGTTTTTGATCATACCCATTTTTGCCTGGAATTTACCTCCGATGTTTCTAATTTTCTGGAAGAGGTCTCTTGTCCTTCCTCTTCTATTATCTTCTTCCGCTTCCGTGCATTGCTTCTTTAAAAATAATGCCTTATCTCTTCTGGTTAACCTCTGGAATTTTGCATTTAATTGGGTATATCTCCCCCTATCACTGTTGCCTTTTGCTTTCCTTCTTTCTTGGGCTGCTTCCAGTGTCTCAGCAGACAGCCATCTTGCCTTCTTGGTTTTCTTTTTCTTTGGGAAATTTTTTACTGCCGCCTCCTGAACAATGTTGCGAACTTCTGTCCATAGTTCTTCCGGGACCCTATCTATTAAATCTAGTCCCTTAAATCTATTCTTCACTTCCACTGCATATTCATGAGGAATATTAGTGAGCTCATATCTAACTGATTTGTGGGTCTTCCCTATTCTCTTTAGTCGGATTCTAAATTGTGCAATAACAAGTTTGTGATCTGAACTACAGTCAGCTCCAGGTCTTGTTTTTACCAACTGCATAGATGTCCGCCACCTTTGGCTACAAAGGATGTAGTCAATCTGATTTCAGTGTCGACCGTCTGGTGAAGTCCATGTATAAAGTCGTCTCTTAGGTTGTTGGAAGAGAGTGTTTGTTATGCACAGTGAGTTGTCTTGGCAAAATTCTATCAGCCTATGTCCCGCTTGCCACTTCATTTTGTTCTCCAGACCATGCTTGCCTGTAATTCCAGGTGTCGTTTGACTACCCACCTTAGCATTCCAGTCTCCTGTAATGAAAATAACATCTTTTTTGGCATACTATCCAGTAGGTGCTGCAGATCTCATAGAACTGATCTACTTCTGTTTCTTCAGCATCTGTGGTTGGGGCGTATATTTGGATCACTGTGACGTTCATGGCTTACCCTGAATTCGAATTGAGATCATTCTGTCATTTTTTGGATTGTATCCAAGCCCTGCTTCAGCTACTTTATTATTAATTATGAAGGCTACTCCTTTTCTTCTGTGGTCCTCTTGTCCACAGTAGTAGATCTGGTGGTCATTTGATGTGAAGTGGCCCATTCCAGTCCATTTCAGTTCACTGACACCCAAAATGTCTATATTTAATCTTGACATCCACCCAATAACCACATCCAATTTGCCCTGGCTCATAGATCTTACATTCCAAGTTCCTATGGTGTGTTGGTCTTTAGAACATCGGATGCATCGTTCACCACCAGCACCATCAGCTGCTAGCTGTCCTTTCGGCTTTGAGCTAGCTGCGTCATCTCATCTGGGGCTAGTTGAACTTATCCTCTGTTCCTCCCCAGTAGCATTTTGACCATCTTCCGACCTGGGAGTCCCATCTTCCGATGGTATACCGACATATCTCTGGTTGTACTGATCCATTTAGTTTTCATGGCAAGAATACTGGGGTGGGTTGCCGTTTCTTTCCCCAGGGATCATTTTTAGTCTGACCTCTCTTCCATGACCTTCCCGTCTTGGGTGTCCCTTCACGGTTTAGCTCATGATGTCATTGAGGTGCTCAAGCTCCAGCACCACGACAAGGTAACGATCTCCTTTGCTGAAGGACACCTCAGCTAGATGAGTGAAAAGCCATCTAGCTGAAATGCAGAGCAGGAGGAGTGTGGAGGTGAAGCTCACCTCCTCTGCTCCTCCCACTCCACATTGGATGGTCATAAGCCACTGAATTTGGATGCTTACAGCCATCCCCATAGCACTGTGCCCTTAATGCCTTTCCGAAGTTAAGCTATATTATGGGCATCTCTACACCAGCCTAAAATCCTGCATTTAAAATGGGGCTTTCTGCTTCCGTTTTAAATGCAGGATCACAACTGACTCCCTTTACACACGTTTCCTTTTCCCCCTCCTCTTCCCCCCCTCCTTCTCCACATATCTAAGTCTTCCATTATCTTTCATTGATCTCACTCCTTTTTGCCGCTTTTCCTCTTTTCACAGTGGAAACTGAAGCGGAACACAATGGGGTAATTTGATAGGTCTGCTATCTATTTAAAAATGGAACAAAGGGCATTTAGTGCAGGAGATGCCCTGGAGGGACACGGCAGGGTCATGGCATCATGTAAAGGGCCCGCAAACTTCTGTGAAGGAGCAATCTCAATCACAGGATAAAAGCTCTGTGTGAAGAAGCCCTATGTCTACAGCATTTCCATAATCTACTAAGGAAGATATCCACTCGAAAAATGAAATAATATTAGTCTGGCAGGACTTCTTTTTTCAGCAAATCCGTGCTGGCTTCCAGTGATCACTGCATTAGTGTCAAGATGCTTACAAATCAAATGCTTTATAATCTGCTCTAAAATATCTCAGGTACTGATGTCAGACTGACTGGTCTATAATTGCCTGGATCTTCCTTTTTACCTTTTCTTAGATCAAGAGAGAATGTGGTTAGATGCCCTAAACTCTGCCTTCAGGAACAGAGTGCTGTTGACACTGTACTCTGAGGATGGTCTGACTTGGCTCTAGGATGTTGATAGGCTTAAGGCTAAACGAGATGATCTGTTAAATGTATGTATGCATTTAACATGTCTTGTTTCTATTTTAGAAATAACAAGGAGGACAGGTTTAACCCTTCCCCCTGCACTGTGGCCCTGGTAAAAATAATTCTCCCCAAACTTGCTATTTGCCCCAGGAGGAAGTTGTTATTAATGCCAATGGCAGAAGAAATAGAAGGCGGGGGGGGGGGGATTTTAATCAGGACTATGGTGCATGGTGAAACAATGAAACACCCCCCATGTGTCATAGTCCTGACCCCCCCCCTTCCCCAGCTGTTATTTTTAAAACACAAACAAGACATGTTAAATGTAAACATATTGGCTTGGATCCAATGATATCCTCCTACCAGCAGAATGGAAAGTGCTGGTGGGACTTCCCTGTCCTCTCCTCCCCCTGCAGCCCCCCAAATATGCACAATACTTAATCCAGCCCTACTTCTGCAGGGACTTTTCACTAAACATGGCAATGATGATCTTTGAAATGCCTTATCTCTTTGCAGTTCACTATGTTGTTAGCCAAGATGATATAGTCCAAGACCTACAGAGCAAACAATCCACCTACCACAAACATACTACTACAGAAGTTTAAAATGAAGGCTTTGTTGAGATTTTTGTTTTAAAATAAAAGGCTACTGCTAGAGACATATCCCAGAATAAGACCATGGTACCAGCCTATCCTTTTCTAGCCTTGGAATAACATAGATATATTTAGGGTTTTTCAAATGTGTTTGGTTAAAATCCATGACTCAGATGGATTTTGGTGCAAGCTAAATAGCTATTATACTGGCCTAAGGGTGTGCCTTTCTGTGGCCTTCTCATTTGGAGACTTCATGTATGTGTGTGCGTGCGCACGCATACACACATGCAGAGAGAGAGCGCAAATTCACTCTCAGTGTAATGCTGAAATGAGAAAATTATCTTGTAGAATGGCAGCTTCAAGGAAAGCTACTCAGACACCATTCACTACTTAGTGTAGTGACGCTGCTGCCCCCAACCAGTGCTGTTACAGTACCAAGCATCTGACTGACAACAAAGCTTCGTGGGTCTCCATTTGTAATAACAAATCTTCTTCTGCCAATACAGGAGAATACGCAGTTCTTCATAGTGGTCTCTTTGCATCATACATATGGACCCTGTGCGGAGCCTTGACTGAAGAAACTTCTATAGCTGAGGAATCTAGGCGGGAACCCTTCCCCCACTGTCCCAGTGTGCATGTCCTCAGCAGGTTCCCACTTATTCTCTCAGTTCTCTTTTGACCGCCATTGCATGTGCCTCATTACAGAGGCTCCTCTTAATTTCAGACTTCTGAAAGTGTGTTTTGCTGTTTCCTGAGGTTTTTATTCCATCTTTTTCTCCTCCTCACAGTTTCTTCAATCTTTCTAATGTTAGTCTTTTATTTCGTTTATTTTTGCAACTATTGCAATCACCCTCACGGGCATATGGCCCTCCTGATGCCCTTCTGAAAGTGTACCTGCTGCTGCACAAAGCTGCCGCCTTCAGACAGCCATTCCCTCTGCCACTTCTGCTTAGGAGAAGGAGACATTTTGTAGACTTGTTCCCACTGTAACACCTTTTCAAAATAGGTGAGGAAAAAGAGCTCAGATTGGCTAAAAGGCGCTCTTTGGACAGGAGAACATGCAGTTTCCTAAGTGTGGTAGCTCCTTGACCATCTAATGGTGGCTGGGCTGTCCTGTGATTTGGAGTTATGTCTAATGGGATCAAATCCATATCCATCTGGTCATGAAAGACTTAAAGGACACACACCAGTCAAGAAGTTAGACAAGAATTCTGTTGTCAGGCTGAAGCCATGATGGGCCACAATGGGATCCATACGAGTCACCAATATTGGGTCCTACAAAGTATGCATTGAATTACAGGCCCAGATTCAGTATCCATTGAAGCCAGCATTGCATCAGACTCTGCTCTGGAAAGTTCCCAGTTTCCCTAGTCAAACAGAGAAGCATCAATAAGCCAAGTGAGCATTTGTACAATGGAGGCTGTCCCAGTATTTGTGGAATCCATCAAGGCAGGCAAGATAAGTAATAAGCAAAACACACAAAGTGGCAAGATAAGCAAGGATCACAGTGCAGGAGAAACATGGTGTGAAGTGTGATGAACTAGAAGCAGTAGTCTTCTGGTTGCTCAGATCAAAAGGATTCAGTGACAACATGGAAGCTCCCTCATTGGACATTAAGAGCTGAAATTCCTTATCTCTTTGCAATTCACTCTGTTAGCCAAGATTATAAGGTTTCAGTCCTTTCCATGAAAACCCAAGGAAACTTGCTCACAGTCTGGTGTTCATTAGGCTGCTGACAGGGGACATCAATTTTCCTTAAAACACTACATAAAGGTAAGTAGTCATCACCATACTTTAAAAAATAATGTTACTTTATATATAATCAACATCAATGTGCATGACACTTCACAAAGCACAAGAGAAGAGGCCTCTTCCCCAAGGAGCTTACAAATCTAAAATTTGATACAGGGGAGAAAACAGTAGGAGTGAGAGGAAGGGAGATGGAGCAAAAGTAAACAGAGGAAGAATCTGCATTTATTTTAGGTACACATACTTAGGTTTAATTACAGTCAGTTATGGGATCATAGAGGTTGTGCCCAGGGCTTCAAGGAGAAGGTGGGTTTTGAGGAGAGATTTATCATATTCATATATATATATATATATATATATATATATATATTTTCTTTATTCTCTAGCTCATACAAGGTACAGAAAGTTTCTTTGCTTAAGGGCTGGAGTCAGGAAGACATTGCAAACCAGGAGGGAGAATGAGGTATACTGGAGGGAGAAAGAGCTGCAGCAGGAAATAGTTTATGGATTTCTAAAGAAATATGTGTCCAAGGCCAGCTGCAGTGCATAAAGGCAGCCCACGAAATGGCAGTTTCCCAATGCACACTGAAACAAAGCCCAGACAGGCCTTGGTTTACTCTTAGTATGTTAAAACTCACAAAGCAAAAGAGAAAACATCCATGTTGCAAAAGGGAATCTGCATATCTATTAGAAATGCAAATTAGAATATGGATTTTTCATATTGTAATAGCCATTATGTGACTATGTGTTATTAATTCGATTGCATGCTAACAGTCACTAACTGCTCTTTCCTCAGTGGAAACTAATGACTGGGGGTGGGGGATCCTTAGTGGAAAATCCTTAGTGGGAAATCAAACTCCAGACCAATTTTTGTGTAGGGAAGAAAAAGAAATTAGTCTGACTTAGCTAATTTCACACTTTCAAGCCAATAAACAAACCAAATCTCAGTTATCCTTTGAAATTCGGACATCTCCGAATTTTACAATGGAGATTTCCAATTTAAAAATGCATATCATAAATGTGTATATTGGGGTAATTTGCACACAAATATACATATAATAGTGAAAATAACATTAAAATGCATTATATTAGAAAAAATGCTTGCAAAAAATGTGTATATTAGGCAAAATTGCATTCAATGATGTGTGCATTAGGAGTAATGTGCACAAAGATGTGTACAAATATTCATACCAACTTCTTTTTTAAATTCTCAGTGTTCAGGATGAGCTGAGCTTAAAATGGGAAAAATGAGAAACTGAAATTGACAGATTTGTCCACCTCTGTCTTTGTGAAGAGCAGAAAGGGCAGCAGTTGCTGTTTGCTTCAAATGGGACAATAAGTACTGTGAATTTAAATGGACTGAAAGCAGCCTTAGAGGCTGCTGGTGTTGGGGTGGGACATGGTTGGTTTGGGAATTTGCAGGAGTGGAATTCTAAATCTAGAAGAAGGTCGAGCCCCCCCCCCCCATGATATCTCATTCTTCCCTCCTCATTAAGGCGCAGTCCTATCCAGGTAGTCGGCAGCCTCCAAACTCGGAGACTGCAAGTATCCAGTGCAGGACAGGAGGACAGCGGGGGCTCCACACTCCAGCCACCCTGTATTTCGGCTACACGGGTGATTTCACCCATCTAGCAGTGGCACCTCAGAGGGGGAAGGAAGGAGGCTGGGGTGTCCATAGAAAACAGCATAAGGCAGCTGCTCTGGTCTCCTCCCCTCCCCACCCCCGGGAATGCTCCTTTTCAATGTCTCCATGCTCTGTTTTCTGAGTGCAGAGAGGAAGCCAGCATGGTTCTCTCCATACCAGCTATGGAAGGAGGGAAGCGCAATTTCCTGCTCTGAGCTTGAAGCCAGGAAACTGAGCTATTCTATGCCCCCCCCCCCCAGACACACACACACACTGTCTGGTGGGCATAGGATTGTTCTCTAAATGATTTGGTTGCCAAGTCAAAGCAACCATACCTCCAATTCAGAAATTTAAGCCAACCGATTATGTCAAATTGTGGCTCCTTGTGGGCCATCATTCAGTCTTAAGCACTCAGGCAAAGAAGCAAGCCAAACAATCATACTACAACAACAGCTGGAGGTGTTCTGGAGTTTTCTGGAGCCTATTTAATGCAGGGGTACACAATATTTTGGAGCCTGTGGACACATTTGGCAATTTGAGGAACTATCCTGGGCACCACCACAAAATGGCTGCCATAGTAAGCATGGCAAAGGGCAAGTAACATACCCAAAAGACTGAGTACAAGGCCAGTGCCCCAACTCACTAAACAACTCCTTTGAACCCACAGTTTCCAGCTCCAACAGAAACCTCTTTCACAGCAACCCCAGCTGCTGCTAAGAAAATGTGTTACTTTTTTTAAAAAGTGGGAGGGGCAGGGCACCTTGGTGGGTGCCAAGAAAGGTGTTCAGGAGTATACTGGAGCTTGTAGACCACATGCTGCCTATTCCTGTTTTTTGTGTGTGTGTGTGGTATTTTGATCTTAGATATATATAATTCAAAGTCGGGAGTTAGTTGGTCATCCCTTTTTGACTGCCTTCCCGTTGACCGATTCTTATGAAACGCACTTCATTGGAAAGCTCTTCATGCAGATTCCAACTGTTTTTGCTATAATTCAAAGTTGGGAGTTTATTTATGTCTATAAACTGTGATTTGATTTTTCTCTGTGAACTGTGTTCACGGGGAACCAAGTGTTCGTTGAAGTAACATTTAAAAATGAACTGAAATTTAATTTTCTAAATATTTTTATTGTTTTTGGTTAACCTACCATGAGTAAAAGGTTAAAAACTGAGACCCCAAGATAATAATAATTGGTAGGATGGACCCGCCCTTTAAAATAACTAGGTAGGCTGTGCCTGAAATCCACCCTTCGGAATTTGATGCAGGTTTTGCTGTCTGCTTCCAGGATGCTCAGCTTGTATATTTGTAAACAGATCTTGCAAAGACACCCGAAGTCTCTAGTTTTCTCTTTTAATACAAGGAAACAGATCAGTGTTAAGAGACCGCCCTAGAGTTTCCAACTGCTCAGGAAACAGGATGAGTTGACATCTCTTTGGGTAATAATATTTGTTTGTGATATTTTAAAGCACACTGGAAATCCATCATCATCATCAAAAGAAACTTTATTGTTAGTTAGTGGCTTTCCAGCTTAGCTTATCTTTTGCTTACCTTTGGTGACATGTGGAAAAATCTTCACTGGGACTGCCTCGGTATTTACATGACATTTTATTTTATTTTGAAATAAAAAACAAAGGCAACAAAAGGAAGAATGTACATAATAATAAATCAAAATCACTAAAGAAGCAAAGGAATTCACTAATTTTAAACCTTAGTCCATAATATGCTTATGAAACATCTAAAATAAAACAGCCTAAGTAGTAGCTCAATACCTACTGAAAGTAAAAATACAAGTTATACAACATATAAAAGGAGTGTGTATGAGTGTATGTCATTTGTGTGCATGTGTGTATTAATCAGAAAAAATATAAGCAACTGTACTTGACTGGAATTTTATCAAAAGTTTGAAGAGCTTCAACACAAGAAATGAATGGAAACCACGGTGCCATAATATCATTCTTCAGGTTAGGATTCTTTGCTCGCTGCACTTGCTGAGTAAGTTTATACATACTCATAGTCTCCCAAATTGTATCAATCCACTGCTCTTTAGTTGGTTGCTTTGGAGATTTCCAGTTACATGCTATACATAACTTTGCAGCTGTATACTATTGCTTAAGAAGGACTTTATGCAGGAAACCAGGATCATGAGGTTCAGAAAGATGAAGCAGCATCCCCTGTATTTACAGCACGCAAACAACAGCAGACTCTGGCTCTAAAATCTTGTCTGGGCAATTTTTCTTCTTTTCTAATTTGTCCTGAAAATTCAGCTCATTGCCATAGAGAGCATTGCATATCAGCTGTCCTTGGTTCAACAGACGATAGTGCCAAAGCTTTTTAATCTACTGTATTACCATTAACTTCAGTGATAGCCCCAACAGGTTACAGGTCTAAGATCTGAATCATGAAAATGTCTTCTGAGCGGGAATTCTTCTTTAGTTCCTACTTACCTACCTGCCATTCCCCTGACCGAATGTAACAGAGGTATTCTTTCTAATGTGGGTTGGGATGACACCCTTTCCAGTTGCTTTGTTTAACTCGCATTTCACTTTTGTACAAGGAAATATAATGTGAGCCTAGATGCCAATGGGATTGAACCTGGGGCTTTCTGTAGGCAAAGTATGTGATCTGCAACTGAACTGTGCCACAATCACCAGCTAGGTGTTTTGAAAAGGACCACTTCATTTGCTGAAAACAGCCATGCCACCAGCCCTTTGATTCAGGGAGGGAGAGATTATTTTGCAATGGTCACAGTGCAGTATTCTTCTTTGAACCCTCACAATCCATTTTACTAATCGTATTTTGGGGGAAATGTCCAGTTCTTAGATCTATGGAGAGATATTACCTGTCCAGAGTTACCAACTCTTGAAATAAAACAATATTTGGTACCGTGGGGGTGGAGTCCTGGGAGTCAAGTGTGGAGCACAGTGGTTTCAGATGGCTCCAGGGCATAATTATTTTGGGCAGGTTCAGTGGTAGAGTTCATCACAAAAGCTTTATATTGACTTGGGATGCATTCCTGTGGCCCACCAGATATTGTTGGACTGGAAATCCCATCAGCCCCGGCCAGAATGGCCAATGATCAGGGATGATGGGAGTTATATTCCAAGAACATCTGGAGGGCCACAAGTTCCCTACCCCTGGGCTAAAGAGTGTGGGGCTTTTAAGTTTAGATAAAGATGACTAAGTGGGGACATGGAAACAGACATTTATAAAATTATGCATACTATGGAGAAAGTAGAGAGGCGTTTTTCTACCTCTCTTATAATATTAGAACTCCGAATAATCCAGTTAAATTGATCGGCAGTAGATTCAAGACTGGGGTGGCCATGTGTCTACAAAGGACAGTCCTCTATTTGAAGGGCTGTCCTGCTCCAGTCCAAATCCAACTTAAAGATAAAGAACCATAAGCCAGGATCTTGATGTTGCTCATCAACAGTTTGTACCTGGACAGCAGAGTGAACAGGCACACTGGTCACCTGGTCAGTTGTCCCCACTATGGTGAGATGTACTGTATTTCTATTTAAATTATAGCAAGTATTTCCAAATTAGCATCTATACTTACGTATTAGCATACGCAAATTCTATAAAAATAGGTGTCCTTGTTTGTTCTCTTTTTTTAGTGATACATTCGTGGCCACCCTGTTCTGGACAGTAGTTTCAGGACAGATTTGGGGCTGAGGGGAGGGGAGAAGTACTTCTTCACACAAGCTATCACTAATGTATGGAATTTGCTGCTACAGGATGTGGTAATAGCCACAGGAGAGTCAGTCTATCAATGGCATGGCTACTAGTCTTGATGAATTTATGAAAACTCCCGGTACAGAGGGGCAGCATGCCACTGAATACCAGCTACTTCAGAGCACCAGTCAGAAGGAGAAGATTGCCTTGACATCTGCTTATGGGCTTCGTGGAGGCATTGAGTTGGCCACTGTGGGAAGCCGGGTGCTTGCTTCACTAGATGGGTGGGTGGTTCTTCTGACCACATGGAGGGTGCTCAACCTATTCAGGATGGGGTTGCACTTCCCTTGAAGAAGCACGTTTGTAGCTTGGGGGTTCTCCTGGAGCCATCTCTATCACTTCGAGCTTGGGTGGCCTCAGTGGCACAGAGTACCTTGTACCAGCTTTGGCTGGTGCTCAGCTAGGCCCCTATCTGGATAGGGATAACCTGGCTTCAGTAATTTATTCTTCAGTAATCTCCAAATTAGATTACTGCAATGCACTCCACATGGGGCTGCCCTTGAAGACTGTTTAGAAACTACAGCTTGTGTAAATTGTGACAGTCAGATTAATAACTGGTACCAGAAGGTCTGAGCACATAAGACCAATTCTGGCCCACTTGCATTGATTGCCCATACATTTCTGAGCCTCAAGGTGGTGGTTTTAATCTATAAAGGCTTACACAGCTCAGAATCGCAATACATGATGGAAAGCCTCTCCTGACATAAACTTACCTAGACACTACAATCAACATCTGGGACCTTCCTCCAAGGGATGCTCAGAAGGAGGCAACAAGGGAGAGGGCCTTCTTAGTGGCAGCCCCCCAGCTCCCCACTGAAGCCCACCTGGTACCAACACTGTCATCTTTTTGGTGCCAGGTTAAGACTGCCCTCTACTCTCAGGCATTTAATGGCATATGATGGGACACTTATGTCAGCTGTCTTGAACAGGTCTGTTATTGAAATTGTTTATTGAAATTGTTTTTAGCTATTTAAATTGTTTTAAATTTTGTATGGTAAAAATTTTACAGTATGTTTTATTATAATGTTGTATTATGTAATAGTTTTATAATGTTACAGTCTGTATTTTTTGTGAATTGTTGTGAACCGGTCAGAGAGCCTCGGCTATTGGGTGATATAGAAATGAAAATGATAATGATGATGACAAATGGACCTTTGGACTTATCCAGCAGGGCCTTCTTATCAGGATCAGCCCAAGTTATTTTGCTGCCTGTGGCAAAGGACAATATGGCACCCATCCATTCTATCTACAGAAACCAACTGGACTGAGGTGAATCATACTTCGATACTGGTGATGGGACAGCCCCCTCCACTGCACCTGAGAGCAGCAAGCTAGACTAAAATAACACAGCTCTGTCCTCCAACAGAGGGGAGCTGCCAGAGGGCTGCTGATGCTATTGCCCCCTCCACACCACCCAGCATCTGCTGCCTGAGGCCACAGGCTGCCTCACTCTGCTTAATGGTAGGGCCGACCCTGCTTCTTATCAAGGAGTAGTGCTAAGAAGAAAAAAAGCAAGGCTTGTGGAGCAGAGAGAAGACAAGACTTACCCCCTTGTTTTTCTGGCAGCTGGCCTGAAAGCAAAACCACAAACAAACAGAAAAACAAGCAGGCCATTTGTCCTCCATGTTTAGTTGGTTGGCAACCCTACGCCCATCTCTTTAAAACCTGTGTGCTAACAAGATAGAAGGAAAGTACTGCACCTTCCTCGCAGCTTTCCCACCAGTTTCTGTGCCCACCCTCCTCTTTGGCTAGCCTAGCCATAACATGCAGTTCTTTGGTTTCTTCTTGAGGATTCATTACTGCAAAGATTTAAGGTGCGGGGAGGGGGGATAAAATGCTCCAGCTGCAAAGGATTTGGGCACACACTTAGCATTTGTACACATCTGTAACCTCACTGATGTCAGATTTACATCCACCCCTCATGCACAGAACCGTAGCAATCCTGTCCAGCTGAGCTGCTTTATGGACCGTGGAAACAAACTTATCCATAGTGATAAATATATACAAAGAAGCACTGCAGCTAAATAGCCATGGTAATTGTCCTCCTAGCCATCATAACTGCAGATGCTATTCTGAGCACTATGCTGGCTGCTGGCTACAATATTTATGCATAGTATTTCACAAGCTAATGCTCATTCATTTCATGCTGCGATAAACAGTGTGATTCACCCTTCATTCTACTTACATAGCTAACAGTAGCATCTATAAGCAAAGTCGTACTCCTTCCTATAGGATCTTAGCACACAGGATTAAGCATGCTGGATCTGCTGAGAGTGGCTACTCACCACACAGCGACTGTTCTCCTAGCCCAATGAGCAAAGGACACTTGCTCTTGGCCCTCCCACCCTAGGTAAGCCTTCCTCCCACCCTCTCTCCCTAGCATGGTCTCAACCTTCAACAGGTCTCAAAAAGGGCATTCTTAACCATGCACATTGAACCTTTTGTTAAAATACAAATTACATACTAAGGCGATACTGTGTACATGTATTTTAACATTACATGTGATTCCAAGAAGTTTAGCACTTGATTATCCAGATTTCTGGAAGAATTGTTCTATACATCATATGCCACAGTTACCAGGAATTTGATACTTCGGGCATTCTATGCCCTCAATGTTTTCATCCATGGATGCTTATCACTACCTTTCTCTGACTACAACTCCATTCTCTGCTGAATCTTCACAACTTTATGAAGTTCAGATTTAGGCTGCTCACTAGCAATTGGAACAATCCCATTCTTTAAGGGTTTGAGGTGCGGGGGGGGGGGTTGCTTCCTCTGTATCTTCTTGACAGTTTACATGGAACATGCACATGTTGCCCCCATCCTAAAAACCTCAAATCATTCTAACTCTAAGGTGGCCACGTGTCCTACCTTACAGACAGCAGCCAGTCGTCTATTTTGGAGAGCAGGCAGAGGATAGTTGTCTATTTGAAGGTGTCCTCTATTTGAAAAGGCATCCAGTCCAACCTTGGTTTAAAGACAGGGGCCTTGAAGTTGCCCATCAACAGTGAGCACCTGGACAGGTGACTGAGGTCACCTGATCAGTCTTCTTCACTATGGCAAAATGTCTTGAATTTCTATTTAGATAATAGTTATTATTTCTAAATATGCACCTATACATATACATTTGCATATGCAAATCTTATGCAAATTGGTGTCTTTTTTTGGTTATGCGTTTCCTATTTTGGGGCAATGCATAAATGACCACCTTACATCAAGCCTTATGCCTTAATAATAACTCACTCCCTTTTCATTGGGTTGCCTCTTTTGTACAACACTGCTGTGGGCCATTTTTGGTATATTTTTCTTCTGATGCTGAAATTCTAATTCTTGGGTGGGATGGGGAGTTGTCCTCAAGCTGGTATTTTCTGCTTCATTTGAAGTGTATCACTCCTCTCTTTTAATTCCAAAATGTCTTCCTCTGAAAAAAGAGTTGTAGCAATAGCAGTAGCTGAAGAGTGCTGGGGGTGGGGAGAGCTTGTTAACTTAAGACATTTTGCAGCAGCAAGTTGATTTTTATATGTTTCCTTTTTTGCATTTCTTTTAGCATTTGGCATTGTGCACACACCACACCATAATCTCCCAGGATCCTTGGCTACAAATTTAGGTTGCTCTATATGAGCGATCTATTGCACACTTGTGACTGGTCACTCACAGAAGTTTACAGGTCCTTTACATGACATCGTTAACCTCCAGGACATATGTCGCACATGTCCCCCTCTATCTCACTTTCAAAAGGATTGGAGATAAGCTAGTAATAAAAGTTAATGGCGCCATATCGGCAGCGTGTAATGCCACTATGAACTTGCAGAGGAAGGACTTTCCTCGATTCAAACCATGTGTCTGCCATGTAAATGCTATAACACATTTCTTGATCGCAGGCCAATTGGGGGGGAGAAGAAGGTAAAATGCCTCCTTGCAACAAAGGAAGACAGATCTGATCCCCTGCCCCATCAACCTCAGAATCAATGTCCTGTGTTGATTCAGAGCATCCCATTAAGTTCAACGGGACTTACTCCCAAGTAAGTGTGCCAAGGGTTGCAGACTTACAGTGCGATCTTCTGGATACTCAGAAGTAAGCCCCATTGTCTTCGATGTGGCTTACTCCCAAGTACATTTGCCTAGGGCAGAATTACAGCACAATCTTACACCTACTCAGAAGTAAGTTGTAGCTTTCCTGGGGGCTGCGAGGAAACAGTACAGCACAAGTTGAGCAACGAAAACAAGACTCCCAGCCCCGCTCCTTTGCACACATGCCAGGGAGGGAGGGAGTCACTCCCTTGATTCAAACCACATGTCTGCCATGTAAAGGATCCCATCCTAATCCCTCAAAGAAAACGAAAGTAGAAAGCCCCAGTAAAGATGCAGGGTTTTTGGTTAATGTAGAGACACCCTTAATCTCTCTGCTCAGCCTCAAACCTGGGCCTTTCTTCCTCTCACATACAGGAAGAGTGGGCATACAGCTGCTTGCTTACACTCTCATTGGCTCTGGCATTCCAATAATTTTTTCCCTATTGGCCGTTAGGGCTGCCTGTTTATTAAGGGAGCTAGGGCAAGCCCAGCTTGCGGGGGTACAGAGAGTTACATACATATTGGACCATTCTGTAATTTGCAGACTAGGAAAAAAGGGCGGGTTGGCAAAAGCTTCAAGCAATACAACAACATATGAGAATCACCCAAAGTAGATGAAAGCAGGCTAATTCTTTCTTTGCCCCTTGACTCTCTTATTTTCTACTAGTGAATGGACCCAGCATCACACAGGTTAGAATAGCCGTTAGTTTGATGCAGCGAAGCCTTCAAGCAACTTACACAGCTGTCAGAGTTGGATGCATTGTGCCCACCCTGTCTGAGCAAAGACATGCACCCTGGCACCCCTAGATGCACCCCCTGCCATAGTACACCCCTACAGCCTCTTGAGGGGAGGGTCTGTCCACTCCACACCAATGAGAGGAGCTGCCCCACAACAGTGGGGAGGGCGCAGCCATATAACTCTGTCCCTTGTTCTCCTAATCCTTTGCAGCTTCAAACTATATGGACTGCAAAGCTATGCGCAGTTAGGGAAGTCTGCCCCTAGTGACTGGAGATGTTGCTGCAGGCTTCAGACACATGGACAAATTTAAATTAATTAAAAATTAATGAATGCATTTTAAAAACAAAATATCCATGCAGTGCAACTCCTAGGGTCCCCTTAGTATGCATGCCAAGTTTCAAGTCTCTTGGTCTTGCCGCTATGGCACTGAGAGATGGATGGACGAACAGGCATCTTCTTTTACCATTATTGATGTACTTAGCAAGGCAGAGTTAGGGAGCAATCCTATTGCCCCTAGACAGAGTCTGGGGGCCATAGGATAATTCAGATTCCTCAATCCAAGGTCAGAGACAGCACTCCAACCGCAGGCCCAAGAATCCCACTCCCTGCCCCCTCCTCCTCGCAGCCAGCACAGAGAGAACCACACGGCTGCCTCTCCAAGGTCACAAAGGCAACCTCAGAGAGGGGATAGGGGCATGCCAATGGGCAGGGATGAGATGGGACTGGAAAACCCAGGACACAATGAATCCCAAGGCCTCCCCAGCATCCTTCCCTCCCGCTCTGATGTGCCCCAGCTAGACAGGCGAGAAAGCCTGTCTAGCCAAAATGCAGAGGGGGGGAAGCATGGAGGCAAAGATCACCTCTGCCACTCCTCCTGCTCTGCATAGGATGCCTGTAAGCCTCCAAGTCTGGAGGCATATAGGCATCGCCATAGGATTTAGCCCTTAGGCTCTTCCCTCCCTCTCCACCATTCTCCTCTAGTACCAATGTGTCAATGAGGCAAGAACAGGTCAGAGGACAACACCATGAAGCTTGCAAACAGCTGGTTGATTGCTGTAGATCTCCTAGCACATGAACACGGAGATCGAAGTTGATCTCATTTTAAAAAACTGTTTTCTCTCCAAGTGGGCTTTGCTGAGGTCTTCTTCTTTTTTTAAGTCTCTGACATTAGAAATTATTAGAAGCAGGAATTCTTGTGGTCAGCCAGTTCTTTCCACTTCTGGTAAATTATTTCAGAAAGATATCCTTCTTTTTATATTTTAAAAAATCAGCTTTCTGGATTTTCGAAGGACAATATGGAAAATTATCTACATTACAGTTTTCCTCAAGTGAAACCTTCTTGTCTACCAGGTTTGCTTGGGTTACATTGTGTATCTAACTGAGAAATGTCACTGAATTAGCAAATTTTAACTTTAGAGTTGATGCACAGATTATTTTCTGGTCCCTTAATTTCTTCCATTTTTAAGCTGGCATATGGATGAGTTCTTGCACAAATCTTTCCCATCATTTTACCATCCACTTAGTCTTATGGGATGCAGGCAGTTATCATAACATACTAAAAGACCAGTGGTCTTAATTGTATTACAGTAATTCTGGCTGTCATCAAATCTCAAATCTAGCTCTTCAAGATATCTCCAGTAGAGGCAAGTCAAGATGCAATCTGAAGGCCACTGCTTAGGGCACCATTTGCAGGAGCTGGACCTGCATCTTGCCCTTTAAACTATTTTTAAACTGGTTTTAATCTGGTTTACCTGCTGCGTCTTTCACATAAAGAACACTGGGAATTGTAGCTTTTTTGAAGATGCTAAGAATGTATATATGTATATTTTTAAATATATGTATATCTTGTCTTTCTGTCTACCAGGACTCTTAAGTTCCTTACAACAATTAAAAAAAAACATAATATATTTTTAAATATATGTATATCTTGTCTTTCTGTCTACCAGGACTCTTAAGTTCCTTACAACAATTAAAAAAAAACATAATTCAGGTATTAAAACATAAAAACAGGTAAAACACCACAGATCAAAAAAAAAAAGTCTGGAAAGCAGACAATACATTAATAGAAGGGATACTCAATTAACAATAGTTCCCCAATGTCCTCTGAACTAGCAGGATTTTCACCAAGCATTTAAAACCAAGAGTGAAGGAGCCAAATGGGCTTTCCAGGGATGGGAATTCCAGAGCCAAGGTGCAATTACTGAAAAGGCCAAGTACCTTATGGCCAAAGGGGAATAGACCAGAACCTCAGGTGGACAGATATGGACGTTGGAGGAAGCACTCCTTAATGTATCCTGGCCCCAGGCCATTTGGTGTTTTAAATACTAAACCAGCATATTTCATTGGGATCAGGAACAAGATGATAATAAATGAACATGATACAACATTGGAGTGATGAGTCCCAGTTAAAACTTTTGTGGCTACATTTTGGACCAATGGAAGTTTCCGAACACTCGTCGAAGGCAGCCCCTTGTAGAGCAGGGGTGGGGAACCTCAGGTCTGGGGGCCCAGTCCAGCCCTCCTGAGGTTTCAGTCCAGCCCCCTAGGGTTCCTCAGGTGGCCATGCCTCTTCCCAGGCCCCACCCTCTTTCCCCCAACCACTGATTGTTTGATGGTTTCCTGGCTTTTGTGCATTTTTCCCCATTCTAAAAGGTTGAAATGCCTCTCCTGAAGCTAAATTACGGGCAGCAAGAGCTTAAGGGTGCAATCCTATGCATGCTTAGACAGGAAAAAAAATCCTACAATTCCCAGCATCCTTCCAGCCAGCCATGCGGGCTGGGGCACGCTGGGAATTCTAGGACTTTTTGCCATCTAACTTGCATAGGACCGTCCCCTTCCGCTACAATATGCTGATATGTTTTGTATTTTTGGCCCCTCCTCCTTTGTCTTCAGCCCCACTCATCACCATCATCACCACCATCAAGATTTTATTTCTATGCTGCTTTTCTATGGTAAAACCATGCCCAAAGTGGCTTACAGCAACACCAAGAAAAACACAGAAAATACAGCACCATTTCCAGATAACTAACAATTACAAGTCATAACAAAATTTGAATAACGATACGAACAGGCTAAATATCTCACAATAAATACACACCAAAATGAAACAATCCACTAAGAACAAAAGAAAACTTCAAAACAATTTAAGCAGGAATAAAAATAGTGGAATGCGGCCCCCAAGAGCTATTCTCCAAAACTGAATTCAGCCCTTAGGCTGAAAGAGGTTCCTCGCCCTGACCAAGAGCATTATTGCAGTCATATAGGGTGCAATCCTATCGGCATAGTCAGCAACCTCTGAACTCGGAGGCAGCCAACTATCCAATGCTGGGCCGGCAGGGAGGGAATCCTCTTCTCCGTGCTTCAGCCACCCTGCATTTGCAGCTAGACAGCCAATTTTGGCTATGTGGGGACCTCGGAGCAGGAGGGGGGAAGGCCGCATGGTGCATAGGAAGTGTTGTAACAATGCTTCTGTGGTCTCTTCCCCTGCCCACCCCCCGAGAATGCCCCCTTTTTGCCCGCTCTGCACTGCGGTTACAAGTATAGAGACGGGGAAGAACTGTGCTGCCTACGAGGCTGCGGGGGAGGGGAGCGCGGTTTCTGGGAACCGAGGCTCCAAGCTCAGTTCCCAGAAACCGAAAATTCTATGGCTGTCTAGACACTGTCTAGCAGCCATAGGATTGCTCTCCTAATCTACATATTACCAAGGCATGAGTGAAAGTGGCCAGATCTGCCTTCTTTGTTAGAGACTCATAGCCTCTTCATGGAATTACAATTGCAAGGGTTCCTTACTGGGACCCAGGACAGTTAAAAAGCAATGTGAAACTTTGACAGGTTTCACATGAGACGATTTGTGACAAATAGCTAACTATTTTGTAACAACAAAGAGTCTTGTAGCACCCTAAATTTCCACAGAAACCTGGGAATCAGAGGTGAGGTGAGGTGAGATTCCGACACTCTCAGAAAAATTCCAAAATTCCAGAGTTCCAAAATGACCATATGGATCAACCCTCAAAATTTTTCTTCCTTTCTAGGTTCTTTCACAAATGCATAGCTTTCCACGTGTTTACACAAATGTGGTATCCCTGTGTGAAAATGAGGTGGTAAAGACATTGTTTAAAGACTCTGCCATCTCAACAATAAACATGTGAACCTTTCTCTGATGAGAGATCTTGCGTATGCACTGTAATAGAGGAAGGAATTTTCACTTGCATCCATTCATCTATGGATGTCCTTCCTTCTCCAAGAGCCTGCCCATTTTGAAGCTTGGAGGGTGGTTACTACAGAGGGCCTTATCAGTGGTGGACCCCCACTGTGGAAATTTGCCAGGCATCAACATGGTTTTCTTTCAGTCACTAGGTTAAGATCTTAAGCCTTTAAAAGCTTTAAAATCTTCACTATTTTAACCCCTAGTGATTTTAACTCCTGTTCATTTCTTGGCTGGTTTTGTCTCCTCACTTCCACTGTATTTTATCTGGGTGGTTTTATATTAAACTTCTATCATGCTGGTTTTATATGTGCTTTCGTATTTGTATTGTGTTGGTTTTATATTCTATTGTCTTTTAGAGATAATATTTTGTTGTATATTATTCTGTTTTGAAATCGTACAATGCCTAGAGAATTTGTTTTAGAGGGATCTTACAAATATAATAAATAATTACATTGCACCGATAGCAGATTTACATAATATTTACATAAGGATGTAGAACTGTAATTGCCATGCCTTCTGATCCCTCCCGTACGTATTTATCTGGAGGTAAGTTCCCCTGAGTTGTAGCATTAAACATATTATACTGCATGCTCTTACTTGCATTAGTGGTAGCAGTCTACATTTTGCTGCCAGCAGCTGGGAGGGAGCAAGGAAATATGAGAGTCTGGAAATGTAGCCAATGAAAGTTCAGCTGGGCTGACACAGACTTAAAAATCATCTGGAATGTGACAACTTCAACTACTTTCCAGTGTGAGTTATGGACCTGGAAGCAGCTGCGGAAAGTGCAATTTACCCCTACGCAGTGCAAAGAGAGAGGAAAAAAAGGTGGACTCCTTTGCATGCTGAGACATGCATGCATGTCCTGTCGCAATTCTTTTCTCTGCAGGCAGTTCCTCTTTATTCAGTCTAGTCCTAAACAGAGTTAGACAAGCCTAGTTCAGCTTATGTCATGCTTTCTCTATACATATTTTGCATGTGTGGAGTTCAATCAGTATATTGCATATTGGGGATGAAGTCTTTTCTTTTCAAAAGACGGTGACATCCAAATATAGAAAAGACTTTTTTCCACTTGGCTACAGCATACGTCATGTTGGCTGGGGCCATATACTTGTATATGCACGCATGCAAGCCGGCATGAATTCAAGGGTAAATTGAGTACACCCAGTTATATGGATGGATAAGGAGGTCATATGGAAAACTGGGTACCATTTTGCTGTACAGAGTTTTTAAAAAGTCTGTTTGAAAATGAACTTGTGCTTAACTGGATTGTGTGGTGGAGTAGCAGGACTGTACTCTCTACTCCACCTCTGCCCTGCCACAACTATGTGTTGGATGTTTAACATGTAGCCGCCAATCATGCACAATTCTAACACAACAAAATTGCATAACCTCCGTCGTTATACAGGAACTCTCTTGTGCACATAGAACATCCTATAATCTTACCAAAACCTTCCTGCCTGAGAGTCCATTTGTCTCTTGTCACCACCACCCCAGATCGCTGAAGGCTCCTCTTGGACAATTGTCTGTTGTATGCATTTGCTCTGCAATATCCTGGCCTGAACTGGCTTCTGAAACACGGTGACTATAACAAGTATAAGCTTCTCGCTGGCCATAACAGTTCCCTTCTATCAGAAAGCTTCTACCACTTGCTGAAGCCCCATTTTCATCTTTTGCTATCAAGTCCAGAGTCAAATATTACCTAATTGCACCACCGTCAAACCTATGGCATAATCAACAGTGAAAGAAAAGTAACAGAAACCCATCCAAAACAACAGCAAAACATTTAACAGCAGTAATTAATATGAATCCATGCCAGATTTCATACAAATCATACAAATACAAATTCTGCCAACTCAACTCATCGACTTTAGAGAAGGAGAAATTATCAGTCTGTGGTTTGAGCTCTGGGAGGCTCTATGAGATAAAACACAAGATCTACCAGAGGTTTAAGCGGCTTCTTTCGTAAAACTATTCAGATTACAATACTGCCACAGGGTTTTTTGTTGAGCCTAAGGACGTTATTATTTATCTGAAGAAGCAACTCATATGCAAAACAGGATTACATCGGATTCCTGTAAGACTTTTTGAATAGGCTTTGAGATCCTTGAACCAATTATAATATTTATATGTATATACCTGTGATACAGATGCTTCTGTTATCTTCTAATATATGTACAATTATATTCATATTGTTTTCATATGTATAATTATATTGTTCTAACAACCACCTATTTTAAATAGACCACTAACACCCACTACATTCATTTTGTGTTCATATTGTTATAACATATTATTATTACTTGACCTATTTACAGTTGTATTCTAATTTACAGTTCTAATTGGCACACCAGAAGTGACGCTCTGATTAGGCCATTGTCCTCCAGACCACCTCTCCTCACCAGCACCTGCCTGCTCAGTTATCTCTGGTGCTCCAGGTGAGTTTCTGTCTCTCAAAAGACAGGAAGGAGGCATGTCCCCATGAACAGCAAAAGAGAGTCAGGATTATGTGTTCTGGCTGAGATTTGTTCACTCCATGCCCAGGTAGTGTTGACAGCTCTCCATGCAAGAAGAACCTGTGGATGAAATTGAAAATGAAAAGATTCTGTTTGCTGCGAGTTTGATTCGTTATTAAATTAGGGTGAGTGTGTGAAAGAAGTGTAGAAAGCATCCTTCCCCAACCTGGTGCCCTCCAGGTGTGTTAGACTACAACTCCCATCAATCCCCATCCAGTTAACTGACATCAGCTGCCTTGTGAGAAAGAAGGAGCAATCAAAGGAAACATCAGAGCCTGCTGCAGTTAGATCCCACCCCCAGAGCTAAGTGACATCAACTGCCCTGTGGGTAAGGAGGAGGAGCAAAGGAGATAGAAGCAGACAAAGGGAACATCGGGGGCTGATCCAGTTGGACTGCTCCTCCCCCAGGAGATGAGAGGGAAAGCAGAGCCATTTCACCAGCCCTGCTGACAGACTATTTAATTTTTCCCCTCTTCCCTCCCCATGCCCTTTTCTTTGTATGTCTTTTTAGATTGTAAGCCTGTGGGTGGGACTGTATTTTTGCTGACTGATTGTAAGCCACTCCGGAATCTTTTTTGACTGAGGAGCAGGATAAAAATACTTTAAAGAAGGAAAGAAAGAAATATAAGGCCTACCTGTGTTTAAAGAAAGAAAGAAATATAAGGCCTACCACATGCTGAAGGACCTAATTTATGTTAGCTGTTGCTGTCTGCTTCCCAGCGAAATCATCTCAGGAAGACTCCGTATTCTTGTCCCGCTTCTTTATAGCTGATATGCTCACCCCACTTCTCCAAGTGTAATGTGTAGTTTGGCCCTCAAAGGGGCACTATCCTTTTTGTCATCAGGATTTACACAGGCACCACTGAAGAATAACCTATTGTGATCTGCTTCTTTTTTGAAAGCTTAAGGTCAATAGGGACAACCATCTATTTTCCCCCAGAATGCACCTGGAAATGATGTTATATCATGATATAGTGGCATTCCCAGGAGCATTCTGCCCCAGGAATGCAGCTAAACTCCTTAGAGCATCTAAGAAGCCACCAGAAAGGGAGGGAGGGAAGGTTGGATCCAGGATCTGCCTTCCTCAAAAGGGACCTTCCGCAAGATGAAGGACTCCACTCACAGAAAGTCCCTCTGCCTGATTTTTGGGGATGCCCCACCACAGTTCACCCCATTCAACAGAGTCTTCTGATTTGCTGGGTAGCATTTTCAGGGGGCTGGAGGAACTGCTGTGGCAAGGAGGGGGCAGGAAAATCCATTTCTGTAGTTGATCCTGCATAAAAACTGGATCCAACCCATTGAAAGAAAGAAAGAATCTTGATCACCCCAGACCAATGAACCCCTTAGAATTTCATCCGTTCCCCCAAATGTTGCCAAATATCCTCCCACTTTCATGGAGGATGAATGACCCCATAAAAGTGGAGGGAATATCCAGACCAGCTTTTCTGTGAATCTACCTGGAATGTCCTGTGGTTCCCTCCTCCAACCAGCAGTCCCAGTAGAATAGGACAATAGCGCCTTACCTGCAGAGCTCCTCGTTCAAGGCCCAGAACAGTTGAAGGAGCAAAGATGGCCATCTTAAAGAGGCCTGGAAGCAAAAATACATGTGTGCACAGAAACAGGGGTGACCGATAAGAAGCCTAGCCACTGCCTGGGTAAATAGACAGGAAGCAGGACAGAGGCGAAGGTCCAAGGGTTGGAGAGAGGGAGGGAGGGAGTAATCAGGGATCACGGGAAAGAAAGGTGAGGCTTCTTGGTCTAGAAGGATGATTCTCCCATGAAGCTGAATCGTGGGATATTCTGGACAGATAAAAGGAAAGACTTCTTCATTGACTGAAAAATGTGGGGCAGGGGGTTAATGGAAAACCAGGATGGGAAGGAGAATGAAATGGCTGGAATTCTGAATAGCAGCATTCCACATTCCAACATTTGTTGCAAGTGTAGTGTGGTGGTTAGAATGTTGGACTGGGACTCGGGAGACCCGGGTTCTACTCCCTACTCGGCCATGAAGCTCACTTGGTGACTCTCAGCCTAACCTACCTAGCAGGGTTGTTATGAGGATAAAATAGAGAAGAAGATGAGGACCATGTGAGCTGCCTTGGGTTCCTTGCCAGAAAAAATAATAAATACATAAATAAGCCCCACCTGTATTTTAGTATTAGGGTTATGCTTTAAAATTAAATCAGCCATCCCCTCTTTCTCATTTAAATTCAGTTATATAGAAATCAATATGCAATTTTTCATAACCCTGTATAAGATACTTTAAAAAAAAGATATCTAATATCTAAAAATTTAAAAAATGCAGGGAACATTCCCAGCTAGCTCAACAAATTATCAGCTAATATCTGCAGGACAATACTTTTCAAAGGATCTTGATTCCAGACTTTGGGGAATGCATTTCTACTGCTTGAAGCACAAGCAGTGATGCACGTATGGACATGTTACGGACCGCATATGAAAAATAGATCAACATATGGATTACTGCACAGGAAGCAAATTAGACAGAATGTTATCTCAAAAGCCACTGAGAGGTGTGCATTTTTTCTACACAAGCAATTAGCATGTTACTGCTTTCTGGAACAGCCTTAATAAGATTCCTTTACTCCTCAGTGAATGAGGCAGCCGTTCCCAACCTGGTGTGCTCCAGATGTGTTGGGTACAATGGGAGTTGTAGACCAGCACATCTGGAGTGCACTAGGTTGGGGAAGGCTGGAATAGGGCTTCCTAAAGCAGGGATGGTGACCCTCTGTCAGCTGAATTCCATTTCGGAGAAGCTCTTGGGGGCCTCATTCCAGTGGTGGGTGGGGCCAAAGGCAAAAGAGTGGTGCCAAAAGTACCCAAACATACCAGCATATTTAGCTTCAAGCTCCTACTGCTAGTGGCTAAGCCTTAGGAGAGACACATCAACCTTTTAGAATGGGGAAAAAGCCACACAAAAGCCAGGAAACTACCAAATGATTTGTGGTTGGGGGGGGAAGGGGGGGCTAGAGGAAGGGGTGTGGCCTTCTGGGAAACCCCAGAGGGCCATATTGGGACCCCTGGAGAGCCAGATTTGGCCCCCAGGCCTGAAGCTCCCCATCCCTCCTAATGGAATGAAGCAAGATGTCTCCCTCCCATCAATAATATCTGAGCTGAAAGACATAACAGGCTGTATGAAAGTTCAGCGAATTGTGTTAGGAAGCTGATATCTGTTACATTCATTCCTGGTGTTAACTGTATGAAATATAAACCCTCCCCGCCACCACAGCAGTCATTTTCAAAGTATCTACCACCAATGAACCCTTTCCACATTGACTTATCTGCCACAAAACTCATTAGTGTCTGCTGCAGAACCATTCAGCACACACTGCAGAAGGCTGTGGAGAGTGGGTTCTATGGTGCACCAGATATTTCTCCATGTGAACTGAGCATTTGACCTAGAACAGCCTTTCCCAACATGGTGCCATCCAGATCAGGGCTGGCATCAAGGCTAGGCATGGTTGAGCACCTGCTGAGGGCCCATAACCCAGCAGGCGCCCACTGACAACGGGCCCCCTGGAGTTGCTCCTCCTCTTCACCATGGCAACCAGTTTGTCCACCTGCCTCTCGTTCTGGCCCAGAGAACGGTGCTGGTGAGAAGGAAGGAGGAGCATTAGATGCCTGCTTGCTCTCTGGCTCTCTGCCTGTCAAGCAGGCAAGTGTAGCAAGGAGGATGAGGAGCAGAAGCAGTGACAATGGCCGTGAGAAGGCAGAGTCCCTGAGGGAGGGGGCAAGTCTTTGAAACTGACTTGCCCAAGAACCCTCAAAAACCTGGAGCCAGCACTACTCTAGACGTTTTGGACTTCAAGTCCCGTCAGCCCTGGCTAGCATGGCCAATGGTCAGGAATGCTGGGACTTGAAGTCCAAAACGTCTTGAAGGCACCAGGTTTGGGAGGCTCAACACTGCACGAAAAGATCGGTAGCATTCAGCAAGTTGTCTTTCAGAACAGCTCATCTGCCATTACTGAGCTTTTCATGAGGGATGGCTTCCAATTTTGGAACTAGTGAGGGGAGTTCAGAAATGAATTCTCTCCATTCAGAAAAGCCACACCACGTACAAGGCAAGCCAAAGTCCCTCCTGAAATCTAGCTTGGCTCTTAATTAGCTTGCCCTGGTACAAGCCATCCTCAGCTTTCCCTGTCAACATTTTTTTACTCTTCCCATCCCCACACACACACCTTGCAAGGTAAGTTTGGAAAATGAGGATGAGAAGAAAACCTGGCGACAGGGAATGCTTGGAGCAAGGGAGGTCACCTCTTTACACGTTCACCATGTTTCTGGAAGCAATGGAGGTTTCAGAGCAATGGAGGTTTCAGAGTATGTTCTCAAGCCTCCTTTCTGTCCCTGAGAATGCTGGGATCTATACTGTTAACTCCTTCTGGCTGAAAGGGTTGAACCAGGAGGAATTAAAAAACTTCAGATCCCAGCAATCTGGGTGATACAATGGAGGCACACAAGATCGGGAGACCTTGTATCCCAATACTGATCTTTTCATTAGGGATTTCATTAGGGATAAGATTTCTCAAAACAGCAGTCTTATTGATTGTCTGTCCAGGAACACTGAGAACTTAAGGATAGGCCCTTCACTCCCCTAGCCTTCCCTGCTGTTATTTTCCCTCCACTTCGTCTCCTCACAAGGTAGGTTTGTGACAGAGCAAAGGAAGGAAATCAGTAGGGAAACCTGGAGACAGCAGAGAACTAGAAGTTCACTCCCAGATGATATTTCTGAGCTTTGAACCCTTGGGAAAAACCTGAGCTTTTCCCAAGGATTCTCTGGAAAAGCTTGGGAAGACTGGGCCCATTCCAAATTTTATTTCTTTTTTTATATACTCATGTGTAGGCCAGCTTTTAGGGCATGCCCCTCACAAGTTGACTTACATCATCATCAAGATAAAATATAAAATACAATGTATACAAATCCAAATGAAGTTCCCCTGCCCTTTACTTTTCACCAAGGAACCTCCAATAAGCTTTCAAGGAATTGTAGCATTCTTCAGAATACATTTAGAGAGTAATCCTATGGTCCCTGGGCGAGCATCCCAGGGACCATAGGATTGTTCAGATTCCCCCATCCAAGGTTGGAGACAGTGCTCCAACCTCAGAAGGGGGAGTTGGAGATCCAACCCCCTTCACCTGCCCCCTCACAGCTGGCAGGAAAAACCACGCCAGCTGCCCTCCGAGGTTAGAAAAGCCACCTTGGAGGAGGAGGAAAGGGGGTGTTCCAGTGGGCAGGGAGGGGAAGAGACTGGAGAGGCCAGGATGCAGGTTATTCTGAGCCTCTTCCAGCCTCCTTCCCCGTTAAAGCACCCTAACTAGATGGGCTAAAAAGCCTGTCTACTGAAATCTCAGAGTGGGAGGATGGGGAGGCAAAGATTGCCTCCACCACTCTTCCTGCCTTGCATTGAATGATTGGATGCCTCTGAGTTCAGGGCTTCCAGTCATCAAGGGAGCAATCGATAGGATCCCTTAATGTCATGTGAAATGAAAATATTAATCTAGTGGCATAGTCTTGCCCCTTTCTCCTGTGGGCCAGAAGCAGTACAGTGTTACATGTGCCTATTAAGAAAGCTCCATTGATTTCTTGAAAGCCACAGCCAAGCACAAATTTCCTGTCTGTGGACCCACAACAAAATCCTTCTGTGTGATTCTCCACGCATTCATTGCTAACATGAAATCACCTTGCATGTAGGATTTTTAACAAAATGTATGGACCAGAGCAGCCTTCTCTGATTAGTCATTTTTACCCTCCAAGTACATCCCTCCTCATACCCAAGGGATGATTTCTTGAGCATTTCCTTTTCTTGAGAAAAGTCAGCTGCAATCCTATACCTAAGTCCCATTGAAATCAATTAGACTTACTTCTGAGTAAACTTGTGTAGGATGGTGTTGTTAATAAAAAGAAATATCAGTTGAGTCCCTTGCTTTCCTGCAAGCCAACTTAATTGACTAGAAAGTAGGAAGCTCTTCTGAATCCCAGAGTTTATTGTATTTGTAAATTGCATTTCTTTATTATATGGATGTGTTAAAGAGTGTGGGCTGGCTGTTTTGAGACTGGCAGGTATAGATGGTAATACTGAGGATGAAGACTATACCATCAGTGTACATGGCAATTTAAAGTGTTGCATAGGTCCTTGCTCCCAAGGGGCATACAACCTAAAATAGACAGCACGGAAACAACAGAGGAGAGAAAGGTAAAGTTAGGGGGGAAAGAATGTGGCCAAATGCCATTACATATATAAAGTGTGGTTACAGCTGGAAATAAGCAGGGCCAGGGCCAGCTCAAGACATTTTGCTGCCTGAGGTAGAGCAGCAAATCCATCCCCCCGCCCCCCATTCAACGAGCCTATTACCCAAGGCCAGTCCAAGTTATTTTGGTACCCGAGGAAGAAAATCCCACAAGTACCTCTCCTTCATGGTAAAAATCCAACAATGCATCAAATTAAATAATTAACAATTAGCTACCCTTTCATGACACCTAAAATCAGCTGCCAGAGGCAGCCACCTCACTTTGCCGAATAGCAGAGCCAGCCCTGGCAAGATAAGCCAAAGGCCACACTGAAAAGATGAGTTTTGAGGATGGAGTTGAAGTAATGGCTCTGTGAATACATTTGTACATGTTCAGAGGACTGGCTGTGGTTACCCAGAGGTGATGAAAGCAGCTCTGCACATGCTCAGAAACAGTCTCTTTTTTATTATCATTTCTCGGGTTCCAAGGCTGAGCAACTCCAAAGACACAAAGGACAAATTCCTAAGCTAAGCCTTGATGAGCTCAGTTAAATTCAGATGTTGCTGGCCTTCTCCGTGTATATAACTTGTAGCCGCGAGCTGATGTGACTGGTCAAGAATTTCCTTTTCTTGCATCCAAAAAACAGAGAGAGAGAGAAAGAAAGAAAGAAAGGAGGAGGAGGAGGAGGAGATGGGTGGGAGGAGTACAGGAACTTTAGCCTGCAGGCTCCTCTCTCCCTCCCACCCCTTGGGGCGGGGGTGAAGGGGGAGGGAATGGAGTGATCTATGCTCATACCAAGATTTTGGGGAAGGGAAGTCAGTCAAGGAATGGAGCCTCTCTGCTAGCCAACTCCCCCACCTTGATATGCCAAAGCGGCTGCCTCTCCAAGGGACGGACAAGAAGGAAAAGAAACTCACCCCCATCAGATGGAAGCAAGCTTGGCAAGGAGGAGGGACCACGTCAGCAACCACAGAAGGGGAGCAAAGGAGAGGGAGGGAGGTGGGAAAATCAGGACATCCATGTTTGAAACAATGATGACAGCCAACCAATCTAAGAAGGCTATGGAAACAGCGGTGGGGGTGAGAGGATCAACTTGGATTCAGAAATTCACTTGAAATCCTAAGCATGCTTTCTTGGAGGTGAGATGCCTTGCAATCCATGGGCCTTTGCCTCTGAGCAAATGGGTTTCAAAGAAAGCTAAGAGCCTGCTGGGTTCTGAAGAGC